>NC_057863.1:541293287-541593287 GCF_019393635.1 Dromiciops gliroides
GGAAGGACTTACAGAATTGATTCCTCCTGAAAGGAGCAGAACCAGGAAAACATTATACACAGTAACAGCAACATTGTGTGATGAACAATGGTGATAGACTTGGCTCTTCTCAGCAGTGCAACAATCCAAAACAGTTTCAAAGAACTCATGATAAAAAATGTTCTCAACATCCAGAAAAAAGAACTGTGAATTATGAATGTAGATTGAACTATACTGCTTCTACTTTTGGGCTGGGGGTTTTTTCCCCTTCTTTTTGGAGGTTTTCCCTTGTGTTCTGATTCTTCTTTCACAAGATGACTAATGTTTAATGTGATTGTACATATACAACCTATATCAGACTGCTTTCCATCTTGGGGAGGAGGGAGGGAAGGGAGAGTGGGAGAAAAATTTGGAACTAAAAATCCTATGAAAATAAACCTTGAAAACTATCCTTATATGTAACTGGAAAATAATAAAAAACTTTTGTTTTATTTATTTGTTTGTTTATTTTATTTATTTTAAAAAAGAAGTGCGTAAAGGCAGATGTGGAAAGTCTGTTACCCTATGATGTTGATAGTTTCAGGGAGTATGATTCTTGAAGAGAGAAGGCCTATCAATGGATACTGGAAAGTCACCAATGCTTGAAGCTCAGTATAGAGATATGTCTAAGGAAAATTTCATGAGAACTCCATAAATAGAGGAGAGGACTCCCAGGGCCAGTAGTCTCGAAATAGCCCTTTACTCCACATATTCTCTACACATATGCCTGACTACTTTGGTACTTGACATTTGAGCCCGTTCTCCACAGAGACCTTCTGTATGTAAGAGGAAAGTATGTCCCCAGTTTGGGGAGAATTTTTTTAAACTACTGTTCTAATTATGCCTTCTCAGTAAATTCCTTTTTTAAACTAATGAAGTTCAACTATTTCTGGGTTTTTTGTTGTTGTTGTTTTGGTTTTTGCGGAGCAATGAGGGCTAAGTGACTTTCCCAGGATCACACAGCTAGTAAGTTATTACTGTGATTTTTGAATCACTCTTTTTTTGGGGGGGGAGTGGGCACAGCAATGAGGGTTAAGTGACTTGCCCAGGGTCACACAGCTAGTAAGTGTCAAGTATCTGAGGCTGGATTTGAACTCAGGCCCTCCTGAATCCAGGGCCGATGCTTTATCCACTGCACCACCTAGCTGCCCCCAGTTCAACTATTTCTCACTGATAATAGGGAGCATACTGGTGGAGTCTCAGGAGCTATAATCCCCTCCTCTTAGGGTTACCCTTACAACAGTGAGAAAAAGAGTGGTTAGCCATACTCTGAGACTAGTCAGTGAGTATGAGAAGGATAGATAGAAAGAGCATTTATTAAGCATTTACCGTGTTCTAGGCACCAGGCTAAATGCTAGAAATACAAATGCAAGGAAAAAGATAGTCCCTTTCCTTCAGGAGGTCAAATTTTAATGGGGGAAGACAACACAATAAAGGGAGCTGAAAAACCAGAGGAACTGGGGAGGAAGATACCCATGCAGACGGAAACTATAAAATTCCAGAGTCAAGAGTGGAGTCAGCAAGATGAAAAAATGCTATCCACCTCCAGAAAGAGAACTGATGAATTCGGCTGGAAAAATTGAAGTATAATTTTCTTCATTTATTTTTCTTGCTTTTTTGGAAATATGGCTAATATAGAAATGTGTTTTTCATGATTTTGTATGTAAAATCGATAGATTGCTTGCCTTGTCAGTCAGTGAGGGAGGGGTAAGGAGGAAGCAGATTTGGAACTCAAAATTTAAAAAGAAAAGAATGTTAAAAATAAATGTTTTGGTTTTTTTTTAAGTAGAGTCAGGTTGGAAGTGAGCAGGCTTGGCAGGAACTCACCAGACAAAGGAGGAAGACACAGGGGCAAAGGCACCTTCAGCTTGAGAAGACACCTGAAATAGAGACGTAAGAGTCCAGAGTCAGGAGCAAAGCACGATTAGAGCTAGGGAGTTGGGGAAATGGCATTTGGGGGCATGTGGAAAGTGGGTATGTGTATAAATATTATTATTATCCCAGTTTGCAGATCAGAAAAATGAGAATTAGACAAAGTAAATTTCCTGAGGTCACATAGCTATGAAATGTTAAGAGCTGTGACTCAAGGTAAGCCTTTTTGAGTACAAGCCTAGTCTCTTCCCATTATACCAAGCTGCTTCTCTTAGAAAAAGTTGTCAGATCCCTATTTCCTGGGGAGGAATCAAGCTGGTGCTTTTGATTAAAAGTATTCACTCAGATCAAGATCCAAGAGACCCATCCAAAGGCCATACTAGGCTAAGCCAACAATCTCTGAAAACTTCTAATCCAATAGATGTGGCAGTTGGAAAGCTGAATGGGATGCAGCCATCTAAAATGGATCCTGGTCACTACTGGGATCACAGGGCATCAGGCAATATTTAACCCATACACTTTTTTTTGTTGTTTTTTTTTGGGGGGGGGGTTGGTGAGGCAATTGGGGTAAAGTGACTTGCCCAGGGTCACACAGCTAGTAAGTGTTAAGTGTCTGAGGCCAGATTTGAACTCAGGTCCTCCTGAATCCAGGGCCAGTGCTCTATCCACTGCGCCACCTAGCTGTCCCTAACCCATACACTTTTATAATGCCTTTTCACTCATAGCAGCTTGGTCTCCTGGGTCCAAACTGAAATGGGCAGCTGTCAATCATTTTACCTCTGAAAAGGGATAGAATCACAGGGATACTCCCTCCTGCTGGGCTAGAACTGAGTCTGTGTTTTGTTTTGTTCTTAACAGAAGTCCCTGACTCCACATAATTGAGATCTATAATTTACAGTAACCTGAAAGATTAGTTTCAAGGATCGGGTACAAGTGGGTTCTGAGGATTATTTGTCCTGCAGGTAAATGGGGAGATAATGCTCTAGCATACATGGAAGGCCCCAAGCCAAGATGGTGCTCAGGTGTGTGAGTGGACAAAATGGGCAGGACCTAGTCACACCTACATAGCATTTACTCAGTTTGCACACTTACCCACCCTTGGTGGTCAAGTTGCCAGAAGGTCAGTCAGGGATATGTTATAGTATTCACTTGAGAGACTGCCACAGTTTTAGGCTGTGATTAAAAGCAGCACTAGATGTACAAACACATGATTGGGTGAAGAGCAGGATCCACTTACATCAAGGCTAATTCATTGAGTATGGATATATCTGATCCTTTAAAAACTTGATCCACTTAATGCCTTTTCCTCTGAATTCATGTGTCAACTGGCATACTTTGGCAAGGAGATGTTTGTTATAGGCTTGAACTGAGGGATTTACCTAGATCATGACCTCCAAACAGGACTCTGAACCTATGCATAACTGAGAGTGATGTTACTGCGGGATTATACAAAAAGAATAATAGATATTACCTAAGTCCTTTCCATCAATATTCACTGGCCCAGAAAACTGAAAAACAGTGTTCAGGATATGGGTATGAATATATCAAAGTGAACAGGAAGGAGAACAATAAGAAAATTAAGAGATTAAGGTACTGTTTATATTATCACTATGAAGAATAATCTTTTTATCTTAGGATCTTATGCTTTGATTCACTTGAAAGTCCTTACTGAACTTGGGTTCATACCATTAAGCATAAGGCATGAAATTCAAGCTTAGTGGTGAAACTTTGAACATGGCAAGATTACATCTTGTCACTTAATGTTTAAAAGTACTTAGAGGCAACAGATGCATGGAACAACTCAAGGAGATGATTTTATTTCTGTAGAAACAGAGCTAACCCAGCAGCAGAACCAAGAGGGTAGGGTAAAAAAGGTACTACAATCCAGATCTCCCAACATTCCCCTCCAAACAACCTTAAAATAATACCTCAAATCAAATTCTGGAGTGTCACAGCCAACAAAAGGCTGGACTAAGACATTTTTCCAACCCAAGTCAACTTAGGAGGTTGGAGGTAAAGGTGTGTGACACTGAAGTGGGGGCTGGCTCAGAGAACATGCAGCAACAACACCAGTGTCAGGCCTTGGAGGCAGAGGTGACAGTAAAAACAACAGCTTTAGGAACTCTCTGTTCAGAGACAATAAAGGGATTGGGCAACTAATCAGAAACAAATTACAAGGGATCCCTCTGCTAGCACTAGGCACAGGACCAGGTACTGTTTGGCAACTCCATTGCCCATGCCTACTTCCAGATCACAGTTCCAGGGTGGAGAGGAACACTAGCATTTGTGATTGCAAAGGAGGAGAGCCACTGGGGAGCAATAGCACTTGCAGCTGCAAGGGATCAGGGGCTCTTCCTGGGTAAGGGGCAGTGTGCAGACCAGTAGAGCAGTGACCAAACCTCTCCCCAGATCATACCACCTTGAAAGCAGTGAAAATGTATAACCCCCCAGAGCTAGTTCTGAAAACAGTAGCACCAAAAAGCATGAAGCTTGGTACTGTCCCCTTGCCCCGAAGTGAGCAGAGTCTAATTTTAACATAAAGTTCAAAGTCAAAAAATAATCTGGGAAAATGGGCAATCAATAAAAAAAAGAACTCGATCATAAAAAGTTACTATGATGACAGGGAAGATGAAGACATAAACTTGAAAGATGTAGAGGTAAAAAACAGATATAAACAAAACCTCAAAGAAATATGCATATTGGACACAAACCCAAAAAGAATTCCTGGAAGAGCTAAAGAAAAAGCCAAACAAAAATTTTAAAAACCAACTAAGAGTGGAAAAGGAAAAACTGAAAAAAGAAGTTAGAGTGATACAAGAAAATTTTTAAAAATTACAATTTGGTAGAAGATACAACAACAACAAAAGACTAAAGAAAATAACACCTTTAAAAATAGAATTGACCAAATGGGAAAAAAGGTACAAACCTCACTGAAGAAAATAATTCCTTGGTAATAGAGGCACAAAGCTTCACTGATGAAAATAACTCATTAAGAAGCAGAATTGGGCATATGGAAAACAAGGTACAAAAGCTCACTAAAAAAAAAAAGATTCTTAAAAATTAGAATTGGGCAAGTAAGAAGCTAATGATTCCATGAGACATTAACTAACCCTAACCCTAATCCTATAGGGCTAATCCTAGCTAAAACTATGAAATTGAGAAATATTGTCTTTAATGCAACCCCATCTTTTTCAAGACCTTTTTTTCTTATTTGTGCATGTTTTATTTTTAATGAAATATTTTATTTATTTTAATCAGCCAAAATCCACCTTCTCACCTTCCCACCTCAACCCCTTCCCCCACAACTGAGAACACAAGAAAAACAAAACCCATTACAAACATGTATAGTCAATCAAAACAAATTTCCACATTGGCCTCAAGTATTGTGGGAGATTAAATCCATAAATAAATTAAAGTTTTCATAACGTACCCCCCACCCCCATCTTTCTAGTCTCTTTATACCTTACACCCTTCCCCATACTCTTCCATCCAGTAACATTGGCATCCTTGCAATTCCACAAATAAGACATTCCATCTTTGGGCTTCAGGCATTTTCTCTGGCTATCTCCCATGCCTGGAATACTCTCATCTCCTCTCTACTTACTGACTTCCTTCAAGTCCCATCTAAAATCCCATCTTCTACAGGAAGCTTTTCCCAACTCCTCTTAATTCCAGTCCCTTCCCTCTCTTAATCATTTCCTATTTATCCTCCAAATAGCTTGTTTGTGCACATTTGTTTGCTTGTTTTCTTCCCCACTAGTTTGTTAGGTCTTTGAGAGCAGGGACTGTCTTTTCTTTTCTTTTTTCTTTTCTTTTTTTTTTTTTTTTGCGGGGCAATGAGGGTTATGTGATTTGCCCAGGGTCACACAGCTAGTAAGTGTCAAGTGTCTGAGGCCGGATTTGAACTCAAGTCCTCCTAACTCCAGGGCATGTGCTCCATCTACTACACCACCTAGCTGCCCCACCTCTTTTTTTTTTTTTAAATCTCTGGATCTTAGTAAAGCACATAGTATGCTCTTAAAAAAATGTTTATTGAGTTACTGACAGAGAAGCCAGAAAGTTCAGCCAAGAAAATAGATTAAATCTTAGCCTGGGGCTTCTGCTGGGTTTAGTTGTCCACCTAGCTTTGCCTGCCTAACAGTATACAGTTACCTTATGTTATATAGTTCTAGGAAAAGAGTTGGCAAACGTTTTCTGTAAAGGGCCAGATAGTATATATTTTAAGCAAAATTAAGAACATTATATAGGTACTTATATAACAAGAAAGAAAACAAGTTTCTACAAATTTTTTATTGATGAAATTTAAAATATAGTAGTAGTTGAGTACTTTTTTGTAATATAGGTCTACTACTGAGAAGAATGGAATTCTTTGGAGGATAATATTTTGCTTAATTGGGATTCAAAGTTAGTGTTTTCTATCATCAAAATCAATTGCAAATGTTCATCTGTTAATACTGATCAAAAATCTACATAGCACAGTGGATAGAGTACCAAGTCTGAAGTCAAGAAGACCTGAGTACAAATCTGGCCTCAGACACTTACTAGCTGTGTGATCCTGGGCAGGTCACTTAACCCCCTTTACCTCAATTTCCTCATCTGTAAAATGAGCTGTAGAAGGAAACCAGTATCTTTACCAAGAAAACCCCATTTACAAGGTCACAAAGAGTCAGACATGACTGAAAGATTGAACAACAATTTATACATTTCATCTTTGAAAATGTCTTTTCACGGGGGCAGCTAGGTGGCTCAGTGGATAAAACACCAGCCCTGGATTCAGGAGGACCTGAGTTCAAATCCAGCCTCAGACACTTGACACTTTACTAGCTGTGTGACCCTGGGCAAGTCACTTAACCCTCATTGCCCCCCCCCAAAAAAAACCCTGCCTTTTCATGCAAATATGTTCTGCCAAATACTGATATCTTGCTACCAGCTTGTGATTTTAACTGAGACTATTCATTACTTGAAAGGCATTTACAGAATTCTGTTGGGTTCTTCTCTTGATATCTATGTATATTATTACATTGCACATTAATCATTTCCAGTTGACGATTAGATGGAACCGCCTCAATTGCTATATAAATGCTAGCTACTACCACTACTATCATCATCAACTGCTGATTTTAAAGGTATCTGTGTAGCAAAATGAGTAGCACTGGAAACACAGTCAAGTTATAACTGTGTCATGTCGCCATTTGTAATACACCTGTTTTTGTTGTCTGTCCTTCATTCCCAAAGAGAACCATCACATCGGAGTGATGTCATTACTTGCAGTAAATTAGATTTAAGTGAGGGAGGGCTGTGCAAAGTCACCGACCTCGCTTTTTCCTCCAGAGCCATCTGGGTCCAGTGGCAAAATACAGATCAGCATGACTGGAGATGACCCCAGATGTTTAGGGCAACTGGGGTTGCGTGACTTGCCCAAGGTCACAGAACTAGTGTCTAAGGTGAAACTTGAACTCAGATCCTGCCAACTTCAGGGTCAGTGCTCTATCCACCTCGCCACCTATCTGCCCCTGTAACACACCTAGCAGCATTGTGAAGAGATGAGAGTACCACGTTCTTCTTTTTCAAAATTATTGAATTCTGCGTTGTAGTGTGAAAACAGGCATAGTAAAACGAGTGTGACTGTGTTGCAATAAAACTTTATGTATGTGTTAGAAATACTCTTCTTTCAATATTTTTCAGCCATTTTTTAAAATGTAAAAACTATTCTTAGCTCTTCAGATACAAAAAGAGGTGGTGAGCTGGATTTAACTCAGTAGTCACAGTTTGCATATTCTTTTGAGCTAGAATCTTCCTTCCAGGGGAAGAGACTTTCTAATAGCTACATCCCAGCAGATGGCAGCAGAGAGCAGTGAACCGTTCAGCTTGAGCCCTATGGAGCCGTCCTGTTAAAAATAATACTCATGGGGCAGCTAGATGGCGCAGTGGATAGAACACCGGCCCTGGATTCAGGAGGACCTGAGTTCAAATCCGACCTCAGACACTTAACACTACCTGTGTGACCCTGGGCAAGTCACTTAACCCTAATTGCCTTACTAAAAAGCAAAAATAATAATATTAATAATAATAATAACAATACTCAAGCCATAATACCTAATGGAGAATTGAGTGATGCGTGGTAGAGATGATACAGTACCCAAAGGAAAGCAGCAGACAGCAGGGCAATGATATCAACAGTCAGAAAATCTGGTTTGCCTTAGTCACATGTGGTCAGACATGACCTCTCTTTTCTCAAGATCTCAACAACTCTGCCCCTCACACTGGTGCAGAGAACTGAATAATCAATCTCCACCAATGAGAAGAGATCCATGCAAATGGACTTTGAGCCAAGGGTTACATAGCATAGTGCCTTGGACACATGGTAGGTACTTAATAAATGTTGAATTGTTGAAACCTGGCTTTATAGCCATGTAAGAGTTCTAATATAAATTAACAGCATATTATGGTTTCCCCAAAAGCTTGTGTAATTTTATGCTGTGTTAATTGAAATGCAGTGTGCAAGGGGCAGCTAGGTGGTGCAGTGGATAGAGCACCCTGGAGTCAGGAGGACCTGAGTTCAAATCCAGTCTCAGACACTTGATACTTACTAGCTGTGTAAATCACTTAATCCCAATTGCCTCACCAAAAAAAAAATTTTTTTAACTACTTGAAATAAAAATGTTTATTATGCAATTCAGTATGCAAAAACAAAGAAAGAAAATGATAGTTTTACTATGCTCTGCACTATCTACAAGATTGGGTTCTTTGAACTCTCCAGAAAAACCATGTTGTCCCCAGAAACTCCCTTCTTTTATCAAGGAGGCTGAGTCCCCAGACTCCCACCATTCAGTCATCTTTTCTCCATGGTTTGGGATGAGAGATTGTCCTACTCTCTTTTCATGGCTAAAGAAAAGAACTCGGGCTTCAAGAACTCTCCAAGGGCCACATGGTTGAAGGTTCTGATGTGCCTTTCTGGTTTTGTGGCTGAGAACATGGGCAATGTGCTTCTACCCCAAGGCTGCCATTGTGTAAAGTAAAATAAGGGAAGAAATTCATGGATGCAAAAGCTCCCTACTCACCACCCCACCCTCAGACCCAGGGTCTGCTCTTAGGTTTCTAGTTTCTGGGTCTTCACTTGATTCTCCTAAGATCTCTCTAAAACGGGCTGTGACAGAGGTAAAGCATATAGTTATACTTAGCAGGCATCTCAGATGACTCATATGGTAGTAAATGTTTAGCAATTGATTCTTGGTCGGGAGAATGTGTGTACCATATATAACCTATAACAATGTGTCTGCTCTCTCAAGGAGAGGAGAGGAAAGGGAGGGAGAGTATTTGGAATTCAAAATTTAAAAAAAAAACCCTCAAGAATGGGCAGCTAGGTGGCACAGTGGGTAGAGCACTGGCCCTGGAATCAGGAGGACCTGAGTTCAAATCCGACCTCAGATACTTGACGCTTACTAGCTGTGTGACCCTGGGCAAGTCACTTAACCCCAATTGCCTCCCCAAAAACAAAACAAAAAACTCATGAATGTTAAAATTGCTTTTAGAAGTAATAGAAAAAATAATTTAAAAAAAATTTTTTTTTTTTAGTGAGGCAAGTGGGGTTAAGTGACTTACCCAGGGTCACACAGCTAGTAAGTGTTAAGTGTCTGAGGCCGGATTTGAACTCAGGTACTCCTGACTCCAGGGCCAGTGCTCTATCCGCTGTGCCACCTAGTTGCCCCCCAAAAATAATATTTCTAAAAAGAAAATGTGTGAACAACACATTTTAAAGTTTGATCTGAGTCATTAACATTTTATCCATCTCTTAATCAACAAAACTATAATACATGCCAATTTCTGAAGTGTAAATACTTACACTGAAATTTTAATGATCAGCTCTCCCTATTTAGATCCAGCTCACATGCATCCTTAACAGGTGACAGGAGAGGTGCTGAAGTATCAAGGGCAGTCAGCACGCAGTTTGAATAGTTTTCTGTAAGCCTTTGGAAAGACAGTGTATTGCTTTACCCTTAACGAATAAGGGAATATCATTCACAATTGTACCCATCAGGTGGTACACTACTCCAGCTACTAGTCCAGAAGTATTATAAATGACAGCCTTGACATAAATACAAAAAGATCCCTCTTTGGGTATGTGCCAAGGACCCAAATCCACAAAGCAGCTGTGCAGTTTTAAAAAGGGATGCAAAGGGAAACCCTTGAGGACTGGGTTCTGAATGAATGTAAGCTATGGTATTAAATATGGCTCGGAATTATTAAAATGTGGAAATCTCTATGCCTTGCCCTCATTCCCCCTTCTCTTGGGAAATTTTCTACTCTCTGTGGACTTGCTATGCTGATGACTCACAGGTATTCATCTTTTCTAGAAACAAACAGTCTATTAAAAATCTTTTTTGGTCTGAACTTGTGATTTCATTGATTTAGGGAACTCTCTATATCAACACTTATCAGCAACTGGTTTTTATTTTTACAAATTATCACCTTGGAGAATTACCTGGACTGCTGAGAGATTAAGTTACTTTCCCAGGCTGACCCATCCAGCAAGTGTCAGAGCTCAGACCCAAGTCTTCCTGACTCCAAGACCAGGTCTTGTACGTGCTTCACTCCAGGCCAAAAGAATGACCATACTCAGAAGCTGGTGTAGGTTTGGGACAGAAAATAGGAAACCTTTTGTGTACCCGAATAGCCCACCCACCTGGGCACAGAGGGCCCCTTGGATAATTCACAAAAGCAAATGCTACTTCCATAGCCCTGTGCTGGTCCACCTAATTCTAATGGTCCCTGTCTCGAGACCCAGACTCAGTCAGCACTTTCCTCTTTTTCCTCATTCCCATTTCCACCCCTTTCTCTTCAGCATTTTACCAGGATAGGAATCTGGGCGGGGAGGAGGAGGGGAAAGGGGTGGAGGTCCAGCCCCAGATGAGCTAAGTGAGCCCGACTTAGAATGGGCCAGCCCCACAAAGCTCTTAGAAATCCTTTGAGCAGGAGGAATAGACACGAGGTTCATTTGTAACAGCAGAGTGCTAAATAGTTTTGTCTCCTTTGGGGAAAAAAATTCTGAACGTGAGTTTGAAAATGACATTCTTGTTTTTCCAGGTCTCACTCTCCTCATAGCCACTGAGGCCGTTGCTTCAAACCTGCCCTCAAGGAGCTTACATTCTGCTGGGGAAGCAACACATACACAGATAAAAAAATATGAAATATATGGGGCAGCTAGGTGGTGCAGTGGATAAAGCACTGGCCCTTGATTCAAGAGGACTTGAGTTCAAATCCAGCCTCAGACACTTGATAGTTACTAGCTATGTGACCCTGGGCAAGTCACTGAACCTTCATTGCCCTGTGGGGGGAAAAAAAGAGGAAAGAGGGGGCAGCTAGGTGGCGCAGTGGATAGAGCACTGGCCCTGGATTCAGGAGGACCTGAGTTCAAATCCAGTCTCAGACATTTGACACTTACTAGCTGTGTGATTCTGGGCGAGTCACTTAACCTTCATTGCCCCACAAAAAAAAAAAAAAAAAAAAAAGATGAAGGGATTGAACTACATAATCTTTAAGGTCCCTTCTATCTCTAAAAAGAGGAAAGAAAGAAAATATTAAATATAAAATAAGGTGTGGGGAAGAAAACTAACAACTCCAGGAATGTAAAAAGGCCTCTTGTAGCAGGTGGTACTTTGAGGAGCTAAGAATATATATATATTTTTTCAGGGCAATGGGGGGTTAAGTGACTTGCCCAGGGTCACACAGCTAGTAAGTGTCTGAGGCTGGGTTTGAACTCAGGTCCTCCTGAATCCAAGGCTGGTGCCTTATCCACTGCGCCACCTAGCTGCCCCAAGGAGCTAAGAATATTATTGAAGGCGCAGCTAGGTGGCACAGTGGATAAAGCACTGGCCCCAGATTTAGGAGGACCTGAGTTCAAATTCGACCTCAGATACTTGACGCTTACTAGCTGTGTGACCCTGGGCAAGTCACTTAACCCTCATTGCCCTCGGGGAAAAAAAAAGAATATATTTGAGTTACAAGTTTCTTTAGGGTTAAAGAATAATGAAATGAATAGTAGAAATTCCTTTACACCTACCAATCAATCACTATAATGCCTTTTAAAATGGCATTTTGTGTATCCTGGCAATTATAAAATCCTTCCAATTTCAACCTCAACAGATATTCTTTTTCTTTCTTTCTTTCTTTCTTTCTTTCTTTCTTTCTTTCTTTCTTTCTTTTTTTTTTGCAGGGCAATGAGGGTTAAGTGACTTGCCCAGGGTCACACAGCTAGTGAGTGTCAAATGTCTGAGGCCAGATTTGAACTCAGGTCCTCCTGAATCCAGGGCTGGTGCTTTATCTACTGCGCCACCTAGCTGCCCCCCCAACCTCAACAGATATTAAAATCCAAGTTTGAAATGAACTTAGCAGCAGACCTTTATCACAATGTTAAAACAAGATTTTAGGGGCAGCTAGGTGGCGCAGTGGATAGAGCACCGGCCCTGGATTCAGGATGACCTGAGTTCAAATCCGACCTCAGACATTTAACATGTACTAGCTGTGTAACCCTGGGCAAGTCACTTAACCCCAATTGCCTCACCAAAAAAAAAACAAACAAAAAAAAAACCCAAACAAACAAAAACCCCAAGATTTAAAAAAATACCAGTGAAATAAAATGATTATTTAAAAAATATTATTTATTGGGGCAGCTAGGTGGCATAGTGGATAAAGCACTTGCCCTGGATTCAGGAGTACCTGAGTTCAAATCCGACCTCAGACATTTAACATGTACTAGCTGTGTAACCCTGGGCAAGTCACTTAACCCCAATTGCCTCACCAAAAAAAAACAAACAAAAAAAACCCAACAAAAAACAACAACAAAAAAAACCCAAACAAACAAAAACCCCAAGATTTAAAAAAATACCAGTGAAATAAAATGATTATTTAAAAAATATTATTTATTGGGGCAGCTAGGTGGCATAGTGGATAAAGCACTTGCCCTGGATTCAGGAGTACCTGAGTTCAAATCCAGCCTCAGATACTTGACACTTAACTAGCTGTGTGACCCTAGGCAAGTCACTTAACCCTCATTGCCTTGCAAAAACAAAAACAAAAAATATTATTTATTGCTGGGCATCAGGGAGAATACCTGTAATTCAAACTTCCCGGGAGACTGAGGCTGATGCATCTTTGAGCTCATGAGTTCTGAACTACATGGGCTAAGCTATGAGCCTTGGGGAGCAGAGGGGCCACTAGGTTACCTAAGGAGGGGCTAACCTGCCTAGGTTAGAACTGAACAGAGTTAAAACTTCCATAATGATCAGTAGTGGGATTCAGCTCATGAGTAACCCCTGAACATCCAGCCTGGGTGAGTTAGGGATATCCAATCTTTTTATAAATATTATATATCTATATAGATATCTCTATATATCTATATTTATGTATATATATATATGAGAAAGAGGACGGAAGAAGACAGAGAAAGACAGAAAGACAGAGACAGAGAGAGAAAAAGGGAGAGACAGAGAGATTATTTCAGGGCAGGTAAACTGAACAATGGATAGAGCACTGGGCTTGGAGTTCAAACCCAGATTCCTATACTTACTAGCTTTGTGACCCTGGGTAAGTCATTTAACCTATTTCCTCTTCCATAAAATGAGCTAGAGAAGAAAATAACAAACTACTTTAGTATCTTTGCCAAGAAGATTCTAAATGGAACTATGAATAGTCAGACACAACTGAATAACAATAAGTCAATAGGAAATCCAGGAAATCCATTTCTATTTGAGTTCAACTCCCTACTGCTCCAGACCAGAGGTTGTTAATCTTTTTTTGTATCATGAACCACTGGCAATTTGATGAAGCCTATATGGACACCTTCTCATAGTAATATCTTTAGGGGCAGCTAGGTGGTGCAGTGGATAGAGCACCGGCCCTGGAGTCAGGAGTACCTGAGTTCAAATCCGGCCTCAGACACTTAACACTTACCAGCTGTGTGACCCTGGGCAAGTCACTTAACCCCAATTGTCTCACTAAAAAATAAAAATAAAAAAAATCTTTAAAAGCATAAAATAAAATAGAGGATTACAAAGGAAATCAATTATATTGAAATACAGTTAAAAAAAAGAAAAGAAAAAGAAAAAAAACAGGGCATCTAGGTGGCGCTGTGGATAAAGCACTGGCCCTGGATTCAGGTAGACCTGATTTCAAATCTGGCCTCAGACACTTGACCCTTACTAGCTGTGTGACCCTGGGCAGTTAACCCTCATAGCCCTGCAAAAAAAAAGAAAAAAAAAAGAAATACAGCTATAAACATATATAGTATATATGTATATACACATACATGCATACACACATACAAGTTCACAGATCCCAGGCTAAATACCATTGCTCTAGACACCTTCTAGTCTAAATAGTCGACTGTAAACTCTACAGGGCCAGCAACCTGACTTACAATTCTGATGTCCCCAAGGTAGAAGGTCGAAGTGGAAGGAGTACTCACTGGACTCAAAGTCAGAACACCTGAGTTTAGGTCCTGACTCTGCCACTTCTTAGTCCTCTCCCCTCCATCACCTCCTGCTCACTTGATGAAGGCATCAAGGAGTAAAGCATGTTGTTAGTTCTATTAACTGGGGTTGAGGGGTATAGGACACCTATCTCCCACCTCTTGTACACATGATACATTCATATGATCATAGATGTACATAATTTACAAATAAATAGGTATTAGGGATGTATGATAAAAAGATTTTTTATGATAGGATGTGAACCCCCCAAACTGTAGAGGTCAAGGTTCTCTTGAGCCTGATTGCCAGCTGCCAGCCACCCCTTAGCACAGGCTTGAGAGAGAGGAGGAGTGGGAAGAGGGGGAGTAGGCTGCTCACAGGTCTTGGGGACACCTCATCTGGGGGCCCCAAACTCTGCTGCACATTCTCAGCAAGCAGGTAGAGAATTAAAGCAGGAGAGAATATAGCCTAGGCAACATTTCTGCTTGCACCTCTAGTCTCCACCATTCCCACCATCAGTAAAAGAACAGAGGAAAGAAGGAGTTGAGTGTTTTGCCACCCTCTCAGGAGGAGGGACTAGCAGCTCTGGAAAGCAGGGGAAACTTGTCCCTGAAATCTTCAGGAGCTGCTCTGGCCCTCCAGTGGTCAGGACTGGGTTCTCCCCTGCAGCTTGGCCATTGGCTGCTCTGTATCCTGGGCTGAGCCAGCTCTCTCCTGACCCTGCCCGCCTCTGCAGAGAGGAATGCTGGTCCCAGAAGCTGCTGTGTGGGCTGGCAGCTCTTGGCCTAACTGCCATGACTTTTTCTGCTCCTGTACCCAGAGAGCAGCTAGGGAACTTCTCTTGGGTTGTGGTCACAGCACACAGCAGTGCTGTAGAGCCATAGTGTCTATTTGGTTGCAACTGGCTCCCATAGTGATTAGCCGCCAGGCTTCCCCTGTAAGCAGCCAAGTGTGTACATCTACCTATATGGTGAGGAAGGAAGTCCAGTTCAGATTTCACGAATCTAATCTGGTACCCCCACCCACCAGCCTCAGCACAACTCTGTCCTCTTAACAGGCTTTGGTCCACTTCTCAGATCTCCTCAGTTCTTGTTCTCTCCCATAGCTCAACCCCTCCCATGAGCAGGCATGGGTGTGGGAGCAATACTACTTCCCAGGAGAGTGGGACAATTTTTAGATGTGCTACATCAGTCCCCTTCCTATAACACCCCACCACCACCTCCTGCAACTTCCATGAACCCAAACCCTGAGATAAATGGTAATTGGAGAACAGATAAGGAATCTTGTCAAAGACATGCTGGTACCAGTGCCCTGATGTAGGCACCCTCACATGAGCACCATTCATGACATTTGTACCTTTATCTAAGGCCTTGATAACCATATTAAACAGCACAAGGTCACTTTGAGATCTTTCTCCAAGATGATATTAAGCCATAGATACAGGTCTATTCCTTTGGCTCTAATCATTCAACAAACTCTGAATCTACTGAACTATACCATTGTCTTGCCCACATCTTTCCATAAGGATAACATGAGAGAATATAGCAAGTGATTTGCTAGAAGTCTATGTAAACTATTTCTACAGAATTCTTTTTATTTTTTTTATCGGTCTAGAATTTCTGTCCAAAAAAGGATATGAGGTTAGTCCGTCATGACCAGAGTGGTTACCAGGATAGCACAGATAGAGCTTATCCCAGGTAATTCGGAATTTAAAGGCTGCCAAATTGGTCCCACAGGTATAGAGGATGGCTACAAGATTATACCTGAGAGGATGAAATTGGAGGGAGAAGGTAGGAGAGGGAAAAACCTGATTCATCTGCCAACACCTGCCTAGTTAAAGTAGAGAGGGCATATATGGGGCATTCAGGGAGTACTAACAACCCTATGTGAGGGTTTGCTGAGCCCTTTTCAGGGCTGCTTATCCACCTTTGGTGTCCACCTGTTACCCTCTCTCACCTGTGGCTCCAAGAAGCTTTGCATGAGCGGCAGCCACACTCTGGTAAAACCTATAATCATACTGGCAGATAGGTTAAATCAGGTTGAGGGTAACCAACAGGCCTCAGACTCATCAGTGAACAAGGGGGCTATCTATTCCAAGAATGTGAAGTCTTCACGAACAGATGAGAATAATTTGTACCAAAGGCTATGAAGCAGGAGCTGTGGAATGCTCAGAGTTTGATCAGACATCAAAGAAGCCAAGGTCATCACTGTATCCTGGGCCATCTCGACTTTTCTCTCGCCACTGGATTTGGATGACTCTGCAAGAGAGAGTGAGGATGATGGCTTTGTGCTACTCTGCCTCCCTGAAATCCAATTCACGTGCAAGTCAAAACATCACCTCATTTTAAAGTTGACAAAGGTCACACAGCTACTGAGCATCTGAGATTAGATTTGTTTTTTAAAAATTTATAGGGGGGAGGGCAGCTAGGTGGCGCAGTGGATAGAGCACTGGCCCTGGAATCAGAAGTACCTGAGTTCAAATCCGGCCTCACACACTTAACACTTACTAGCTGTGTGACCTTGGGCAAATCACTTAACCCTCATTGCTCCGCCCCCCAAAAAAATTTATAATGGGAATTTTTGTTTGGAGTTTTGAGTTCCAGATTCTGTCCCTCCTTCCCTTCCCCCCTCCCTCCTCCCTGGGGCAGTAGGCAGTCAGATATGGGTTATACATGTGCAATTTTATAAAACATTACCATAGTCATTTTGTATAAGAAAACTTGAGTAAGAGAAAAAAAGAAAGTTAAAAAGAAAAACATCATGAAGTCATTGGTCATCTTCAAAAATGAAGAATGAATACACTGAAGCTATGCATCTCTTCTTCCATCTGGTAGGCATCAGCTCCAATACTATGGCAGCTCCAAACCAAGCTAAGGCTTGCAGGGACAGTATAGGATTGGGTACAATAGGTGGTTTTCTATCTTTAAATCTCTGCTTAAAATGGGGCAGCTAGGTGGTATAGTGGGTAGAGCACTGGCCCTGGAATCAGGAGGACCTGAGTTCAAATTCAACCTCAGACACTTAACACTTACTAGCTGTGTGACCCTGGGCAAGTCACTTAACCCCAATTGCTTCACTAAAAAAAAAAAATCTCTGCTTAAAGAGTTAGCTTGTTACCTAATGGTGGGGGAAAGAGGGAAGAATTGAGTTGTCTTGCTTTAAGTATTAGGTTCTCGTGAGGTTTTGCCCATGTCACCCTAACCAGCCTGTCCTCAGCTGGAGAGCTCCCTGTGGAAGGGAGGTTTGGAGGGTGATGGGGAGAGAGCAGGACAAAAGAACTCTCCAGAATATCAGAATATGTTAACACGGAGGGAAAGGACATCCTCCTAGTGGGGTCACCACTATAAACTCTTACCACCTCCATTCTCGAGAAGGCCCTAGCCTTTTCTGCCTGTATCCAGACCTCCTCAAAGAACAGGAGGGTACTCAGGGATGCACCTTTGGGGGGACTGCACATTGTCCAGACACAATGCATTTTTTCTGTCACTTCTGCCTCTCTATCCTGTTCCTAGCCCACTAACAGTGTGAAGGTAAGACCACTCCAGCCCACATTTACTTTGCCTATGGCAGCTCAATATCTCACCACCTTCACATCTGAATGGAGGATTCTGGTCCTTCACTACCTTTTGTCTAGGTAAGGTTTTCACCTACTATTAGCAGGTGCCAGGGTCTATTCAGCCTCTCTGTGGGCAGGTATAGTGGTGATGATGATGGCTTTAACTTTAATTTGTTCATCCTTTGTTTTAGAAATTGGACCAAAGCCTGTTAAGAGGACAGAGTTGTGCTGAGGCTGGTGGGTGGGGGTACCAGATTAGATTCGTGAAATCTGAACTGGACTTCCTTCCTCACCATATAGGTAGATGTACACACTTGGCTGCTTACAGGGGAAGCCTGGCGGCTAATCACTATGGGAGCCAGTTGCAACCAAATAGACACTATGGCTCTACAGCACTGCTGTGTGCTGTGACCACAACCCAAGAGAAGTTCCCTAGCTGCTCTCTGGGTACAGGAGCAGAAAAAGCCATGGCAGTTAGGCCAAGAGCTGCCAGCCCACACAGCAGCTTCTGGGACCAGCATTCCTCTCTGTAGAGGCGGGCAGGGTCAGGAGAGAGCTGGCTCAGCCCAGGATACAGAGCAGCCAATGGCCAAGCTGCAGGGGAGAACCCAGTCCTGACCACTGGAGGGCCAGAGCAGCTCCTGAAGATTTCAGGGACAAGTTTCCCCTGCTTTCCAGAGCTGCTAGTCCCTCCTCCTGAGAGGGTGGCAAAACACTCAACTCCTTCTTTCCTCTGTTCTTTTACTGATGGTGGGAATGGTAGAGACTAGAGGTGCAAGCAGAAATGTTGCCTAGGCTATATTCTCTCCTGCTTTAATTCTCTACCTGCTTGCTGAGAATGTGCAGCAGAGTTTGGGGCCCCCAGATGAGGTGTCCCCAAGACCTGTGAGCAGCCTACTCCCCCTCTTCCCACTCCTCCTCTCTCTCAAGCCTGTGCTAAGGGGTGGCTGGCAGCTGGCAATCAGGCTCAAGAGAACCTTGACCTCTACAGTTTGGGGGGTTCACATCCTATCATAAAAAATCTTTTTATCATACATCCCTAATACCTATTTATTTGTAAATTATGTACATCTATGATCATATGAATGTATCATGTGTACAAGAGGTGGGAGATAGGTGTCCTATACCCCTCAACCCCAGTTAATAGAACTAACAACATGCTTTACTCCTTGATGCCTTCATCAAGTGAGCAGGAGGTGATGGAGGGGAGAGGACTAAGAAGTGGCAGAGTCAGGACCTAAACTCAGGTGTTCTGACTTTGAGTCCAGTGAGTACTCCTTCCACTTCGACCTTCTACCTTGGGGACATCAGAATTGTAAGTCAGGTTGCTGGCCCTGTAGAGTTTACAGTCGACTATTTAGACTAGAAGGTGTCTAGAGCAATGGTATTTAGCCTGGGATCTGTGAACTTGTGTGTATGTATGTATGCATATATATATATATGCATACATATATATGCATAATATACATGCTTATAACTATTTCAATATGTCTTCCTTTGTATCGTCTGTATTTTATTTTATATATTTTAAAATATTACTATGAGAAGGTGTCCATATAGGCTTCATCAAATTGCCAGTGATTCATGACACAAAAAAAGATTAAAACCCCCTAGTCTAGAGCAGTGGAGTTGGACCTAAATAGAAATAGGTTCCTGGATCTTCTATTGCCTTGTCGTTGTTCAATTGTTTCAGTTATGTCTGACTCCTTCTGACCCCATTTGTGGTTTTCTTGGTAGAGATACTGGAATGGTTTGCCATTTCCTTCTCCAGTTCATTTTATAGATGAGGAAACTGAGGCAAACAGGGTTAAGTGACTTACCTGGGGTCACACAGTAAGTGTCTGAGGCAAGATTTGAACTCAGATGTTCCTGATTCCTGGCCCAATACTTTATCCATTGTGCCACCTAACTGCCCAACCCTAATGACTTAGAAAATCACAAATTAACATTTTGTTGTATTGTATTTCTATTTATTTTTGTTAAACATTTCCCACTTTCATTTTAATCTAGCTGGGGCAGCACTCTAGAATTTTATGAGCTGCTTGTGGCCCCTACCCTGTGGGTTTGCCTTCTCTGGTCTACAGGAACGCAACTGTGACAGTGAAGGGCTTTCTGATCATGCCTTATCTAGACTAATTGAAGGAATTAGGAATGTTTAACCAGGAAAAAAGAAAGCTTAGGGATACTGCCTTCAAATGTCTGAAAGACTCAATGTGGATGAAGGATTAGATTTGTTCAGTGTGACTCTCCAGATCAGAATGAGGAGTACTGAGTACAAGTTGGAAAGAGGTTGATGTAGAGAAAAGCTTCCTACCAAGAGGAGCTCTCTCGCAGTTCAACAGGCTACCTTGGGAATACGTAGGTTGCTTCTCCCTTAAGGCTTCCACTCAAAGGCCGGCTGATTACTTGTCAGATATGTTGTAGAGGTGCTTCTTATTCAGGTACAGGTTGTACTAGAGGATCTCTGGGATCCCTTCCAACTCTGAAATTTTCCCCATTACACACAAATATGCAACAACTGTAAGATGAATATAATATTCATTGTTGTTACTGTTTTTCAGTTGTGCCTGACTCTTCGTGACCTTTGGGTTTTCTTGGCAAAGATACTGAGTGGTTTGCCATTTCCTTCTCCAGCTCAATTTACAGCTGAGGAAACTGAGGCAAACAGGGTTAAGTGATTTCCCTGCTAGTAAGTGTGTGAAGCCAGATTTGAACTCATGAAGAGGAATCTTCCTGACTCTAGGCCTGACGCTGTGTCACCTAGCCACCCCTACTTATAATACAGTTATCCCTTCCACACTGGCACTTTCCCCATCGAGGTTTTGATATATCTCGAGTTGGCACAAGAAATTAAATGGGAATTTGGGGTGAGGTGGAAGCCACAGATGACACATGGCCAGCAGAGAACACAGAGCCTATAGCCAAATACTTAACCCAAATTTTACAGTAAGGTATTGTAAACACCCCATGAAAAAAGAATAGGAAAGGAAAAATTCAGACCTTTTTTGGTATGAAGAAAGAGACAAAAAAATTTTACTCAGATTTTCTAGATTGCAGAGTCACCACACACCTAACCTCTGCAATGTGGAAGGGATAACTGTATATAATAAAATAATAACTGCTAGATGGCACAGTGGATAGAGCACTGGACGTGGATTCAGGAAGATCTGAATTCAAATCCAGCCTCAAGTCTTTAGTAAATGTGATCAGGGCAATTCACTTTCACTCAACCTCTATCTGCCTCTGTTCCTCAGTTATAAAATGGAGATAGTAATAGTACCTACCTCCCAAGGTTGTTGTGAGGATCAAACAAGATAATATTTGTAAAGTGCTTGGCAAACCTTAAAGCTATAAATAAATGTACAACAATTATTGATATCTTACAAATGAGGAAACCGGGGCTTAAAGAATTTAAGTGACTTGCTTCTAGTCACATGGCTCATGTCAGAGGTAGAATATGAACCTAGGTCTTCTTGACTTTGAATTCAGAGCTTTAGCCAGGAAACCATGCCCCCTCTTAAGTGCATTACATATATGCATAAGAAAGTCGAGTCAAGAAGTCAACCACCAGAGGGCTAAGCACCTGGCACTGGATTAAGCCCTGGGGAAATTAAAAAGGTGCAAAGGGATATGTAATGTTTGATCATTTTAACTGGGAGGTATAATAGATATAGTGGTAGCTAGGAAAAACCTTGATGAATGAGTAAGATTGATAGGCCGAGGTGGGAGAAGGTATTCTAAGCCTGGGAACAGCTGAGCAAAGGCCCAATGCAGAGGAAATATTAGATGTGGTTCATATACTGCTTTATATATAGTACTAACCTCTACACCTGTGTGTGGTTCATCTTTCCCATTACACTAGAAAATGACCATAATGAGGACTGTCTCATGCTTCTTTCCATCTACCTCAGTGCCCACTACCAGCTGCATCAGGAAATTTTTTTTTAACTGAACATTTGATCACTGGGGATCATATTCCACTTATGAGTTGAGAGACAGCTGGTAGCACAGTGCATAGAGAGCTGAATCTGGAATCAGTAAGATTTAAGTTTAAATCTAACCTCTGACACTTACTAGCTGTGTGATCCTGGGCAAACCATCTGACCTCTGTCTGACTCAGTTTCCTCAACTTTATTTTATTTATTTATAGTTTTGAGTTTTAAATTTTATCCCTCCTTCCCTCCCTTCCCTTCTCTCTCCCTGAGTCAGTAAGCAATCAGATATGGGTTATACATGTGCAATTATGTAAAACATGACCATATTAGTCATTTTGTACAAGAAAACTTGAATAAAAGGGGGAAAATGAAAGAAAGTGAAAAATAGTATGCTTCATTCTATGTGCCATCAATATCAGTTCCTTCTTTGGAGGTAGATAGTATGTTTCATCAATAGTCCTTTGGGATTGTGTTGGATCATTGTATTGCTAAAAATTAAGTCATTCACAGTTCTTCATCAAACAATATTGCTGTGTCTGGGCACAATATTCTCTTGGTTCTGCTCAGTTCACCATACATTAGTTCATACAAATATTTCCAAGCCTTTCTGAAATCATCTTGCTTGTCATATCTTATAGCATAATAATATTCCATCACCATCATATACCACAGTTTGTTTAGCCGTTCCCCAATTGATGGGCATTCCTTTGATTTCAAATTCTTAGCCACCACAAAAAGAGCTGCTAGAAATATTTTTTGTACAAATAGGTTTTTTTCTCTTTTGGAGGATGTTTTTGGGATATAAATCTAGCAGTGGTATTGCTAGTTTCCTCAACTTTAAAATGGGGTTAATAATAGCATCTACCTCCCAGGTTGTTGTGATCAAATGAGATAATATTTGGAAAATATGAGTAAAGTATTGAGCATAGTGCCTGGCACATAGTAGGTGATATATGTGTGTATGTGTATATATATGTGTGTGTATATATTTAGAGAGAGACACACACAGACATAGAGACACACACAGAGAGACAGAGACACAGAGAGACAGAGAGAGATGGAGGGGGAGGGGAGAGGGAGAGGGAGAGACAGAGACAGAGAGAGACACAGAGAGACAGAGAGAGAGACGCAGAGAGAGAGAGAGATTGATTCTCCCCCTTCCTCCCCTTTAGGAGTTTGTGCTTTCAATATTTCAAAAGAGCCATGATTTCACAAGTACAAATAGAAGATCTTACTTGATGGCCAACCTGGCAATTCTCATCCCTGAACTTAGCCAGGCTGGCCCTGGAGGACCCATATTCTGCCAGAGGCTCATGGTTAATGTGTTTCTAGCTGGATAGAAAACTGATAGAATTTCTGTTGTTGATAGAACCCAGGGTCACCTTCAGATCAGAGGAGGACCTTGGAAGAGGTTTGTAGATCTTTTATACATCAATCTAGGCAATTTTCCTTGCCTCTGTCCTCTCTCAGCTTCTTCAAGGATTCTACTATGGGCAGAGGAATGTGGGCAAATTGGTTGTATCAGGTAATGGCTTGTAGTGAGAAGTCACTACTATAAAATGTCCTCATGACAGGGTGGTGACAGTGTAGGACTCAGTGATGCTACCTGGGGGAAGGAAGAGAGGGTAACACCCAGTATATGCACCAGGGAAAAGAGAAGAAAGCAGGGGAGATTTTTTTTTAATTTTAAGTTACAGTTTTTTCAATTATCAAGCATTTATATTTTTCCCTCCCATTTCTCTCGGGGCGCAGGGTAGGTAAGGAGGGGGGAGAAAGAAAGGAAAAGAAAAACAACACCTCTGTAACAAATATGCGTAGTATAGCAAAGCAAATTCACATATTGGCCATGTCCAAAAATACATTTTATTCTTCATGTTAGTTTATCACGTTTCTGTCAGGAAATAGAATACCACTCTTCATCATAGACCCTCAGGAATTATGGTTGATCATTTATATTGATCAGAGTTCTTAAGTCTTTCATTATTCACTTTTATAACATTGGTGTTATTCTCCTACTTCTGCTCACTTCACTCTACATAAATTCATACAACTCTTTCCAGGTTTTGCTGAAACCGTCCCCTTGTTTTTAATACAAAAAGTACTCCATTTCACTCATATACCATAATTTGTTCCCCAACAGATGGACCCCCTCTAGTTTCTAGTTCTTTGCCTCTATGGATAAAAAAAATTGCTATAAATATTTTTGTACATATAGGACCTTTTCCTCCTTTTTTTGATCTCTTTCCTACTAAGGGTCTGAGGTTGGATTTGAACTCATACCTTCCTGAATCAAGGTTCTGTTTTCTGTCACATAACAGTTATTATTTTATTCATTATTATTATCTTATAGTTATTGCTTATTTGTACATAGAGGGGAAAAGTCCCAGAATCTCAAGAATTAGATGTCAGAGTTCCTCTAGTTTAAACTGTACTTAGCTATGGTATAGCTTGATCAAAGGGCATGTACAATTTGATAACTTTTGAGACATAATTCAAATTGCTCTCCAGAATGGCTGTACTAATTCAAAACTGTTGTACTCACAGTATCAATGTCACTGTTTTCCCACAGTCCCTCTAACATATCATTTTCCTTTTTATCAACTTTGCCAAAGTGATGGGTGTGAGATGGAACCTCAGGGTTGCTTTAATTTGCATTTTGCCAATTATTAATCATTTGGAGCATTTTTTTTTTCATTTTTGCTCAATAGCTTAGGTTTTTTCCTCCCTTGAGAAAGGACTAGAGGAAATTCTTGGGTGGGAAGTGAGGGCAAGAGGAATGGAAGGGAATAAGCATTTATATAGCGCCTATTATGTATCAGGCACTATGCCAGGCACTGTGCTAACCACTACAGATATTTCATTTGGTCCTCACAACAACCCTGGGAAGTAGATGCTATTATTATCCCCATTTTACAGTTGAGGAAACTGAGGAAAACAGAGGGTAAGTGACTTGCCCCGGGGTAATGCAGCTAGTAAATATGCCTGAGGCTACCTTTGAACTCAGATCTTTTTGACCCCAATCCAGTGCTCTATCCACTTCAGTCACCAGGAAATGAGAAGTCCGGTAGAGGAGAGAAAGGGAAAGGGGGCAGAGAGGGAGGGAAAAAGCAGCAGGAGAGGAAGGCAAGAGATTAGGGAAAGAGAAGAGAAGATAGAGGGACAAGAGGGAGAGGAGAGAAAAAATGGCTGGAAGGTAAGGAAAGAGGGGAAGAAAAAAGGGAGGGGAGGGGACAGTTTAAAGAGAGAGTTGGAAGGAAGGGAAGGAGGAGAGAGAGGAAGAGTGAAAGTAGAAGGGGAGGGAGTGGAGGAAGGAGAGAGAGAGGAAAGAGGGAAGGAGAGGGAGAAAGAGGAGGGAGAGGAGAGAGGAGAAAAGGTTAGAGAGCATCCAAAGTAGAGGGGAGAGACGAGCGAATGGAAGGAGAAGGAGCAGACAGGGCAGAAGAGGGGAGAGAGGAAAAGAAGAAAAGGTAGGAAGGAGGGAGAAAAGGGAAAGGAGAGGAGAAAGGAAGGTTAGAGAGCATCAAAGAAGAGAGAGAGGAGAGAAGAGTAAATGGAAGGGGGAGGAGGAGAGCAAGGAAGAGGAGAGGAGAAGAGGAGAGAATTAGTGAAAGCTGGGGAAGACGAGAAAGGAGTGGGATGAAGGCAAGAAAGGAAGGAGAAGAGGCAGGGAGAGGAGGCAGGAATGGGAGAAAAGCAGTGGGAAGGGACAGAAAGGTGGGAGAGGAAGGAGGCAAAGCGGGGTGGAGGACAGTGGGACCAGCGGGAGGAGAAAAACTGCAGAGGGGAGGGGGAAGGAGGAGAAATCTGAGGGGAGGTTGGTACGGGGGCGGGACTTCCGGACGCCATCTGCGTGAGTGGCAGGCGGGAAGCGGAAGTGGAGGCTCTGCTGCTAGTGGTGCTGGGGCCGGAGGAGGGACGCGCCTGAGCGGGGCCGCCGGGACCGAGCGAGAGACAGACGCGCCCACCCGCCGCCGCCTGGGGCCCTTTCGGACCCTCCGCCTGAGTGAGTGCAGCTGCGGTTGTGGAGCCCAGCGGGCCGGCTTGAAGGATTGGGCGGGGGCGGCGCCTTGTTATTGTAAGAAGCCTGAGGCCTCTCCTCTATTCCTCCCTCCCCCAGCCCCTCCCCCTCCCTCGGACTCCCCCATCTAGCCCCCCACCCCAGTGAGATGTCCCTCCCCTCCCTGCCCAGGCCTTCCCGCCCCCCATTCCTTCCTCCTCGCGATTCTGGTGCCTACCCTTCGCACCCCAGATTGGGGTATTCATCTCCCACGCCCCCCCCCTTCCTGGACTGTAGGCCCCGGAGTAGGCCCCCTGGCCCTCGCCCGCCTCTCCGAGCCCCCGTGGCTCGTCCAACCCTCCTCCCGGTCAGCGCCTTCCCCCGGCAGCCCTCCACCTGCTGGTGGCCTTCTCTCTCCCATCCCTGAGTTTGAGCCCCTGATTTTGGCCTCTCTCCATCACTGGGAGCAGGAGTCCCAAATGTGATGAGAAGCCACGACTGCCATCCCGGCCCCTCCGCACTCCATCCCCACTCTTGAACAATCAATCATCCCAACTCATTCCTAACTTCTCCCACAGCCTCTCAGGATGAAATTCATAGACTCCCAGAATGTTAGCAGAGACGGGGGTCCTCAGGATCTCCATTCCAGGTCACGGGCTCTTAACCTGAGCTTTATTAACTTTTTTAAAAATTGACAACTATTTCACTACAATTGGTTTTCTTCATAATACTATGTATTCTATTTTATACATTTATAAACATTCTGACTTACGAGCCCATAGGCTTCACCACACTGACACGAGAAAAGGTGAAGAACTCCAGCACTGAAAGGGATCTTAGAACCTTTGGAGTCCAACTCCCTCTTTTACATATGAGAAAAGTGAGGCACAGAGTCATTCAGTTAGTGTCAGAAGCATTTGAAGTCAGGTTTATAGTGCTCCTAGCTTTCCTCATTTTACAGATGAGGAACCAGATCCAAAGAAGTCATTTGCTTAAGGTCACATTGCTAGTTCTGTAAATAATTTTCTTTTGTTAATTTTTAAATTGCCGGTTATATAGTGCTGCATAATTTATTTCCTTTACATTGTTATCTCTCTGGCAAGCATCACTCTCCTAATTTACAAAAAGAAAAATCATATGGGAGGATCAGTGGCCATGGCTTCTTTAATACTCCTACTAATGGGGAAAGTGAAGAAGTGTATCTACCCTATAAGTTCCTTGATTTGAAGAGTCCAAATATTGGAGGATGGGGGCATGTCATTATAGGAGGGGGAGAAGAAAGAGAAAATACACCGCCTGGTTTGCATTTGGTTACACCCTGTGTCTCTGAGTTCTAATCCAGAATGCATTGTTCTGGTATAAAGATTGCGGTGGAGAGAGAAAGGAGCAGACCATTGTGCTTTTAATTTGGCTGCCTGGGCATTTGGTAATAAATTATGATGTGCTAGAGCCCTGGGACCCTCCCACCAGTGCTCACTGGAGGTGGGGCATTGCACTCCCCTTCAAAGTAATCCTACTGGCTTCCTTCTGAAACAAAATAGGAGTCCTTAGGTCAGAATGGAAACATTCTGAATCTTCTAAGCCTTCGTTCAACTCCCTTTCCCCCCTTCTCCCAGTTGTTTTCTAGTTCAATTTAGAGAAACATTCAGCTGAGTGATAATTTATAATTCTTTATTGTTGATGCAGCGTTCTGATTAGGCATAGTACTCCAAGCTGGAGTAAGCATCCTGACCACCATTGGTCTAAGTATTGTAGACAAAGTTGAGAATAAATTATGTCTAAAGATGCAAAATAGTAGAACTAAGAAAATAACCTGAAGAGACTCTTCCAATTACTATTTCTGCTAAATCTCAGAATCCATTACTTGATGTCTGCCCAGAGAACATATTTTAATGGATAGTCCTTGACTTCTCTGGGATGTAGTCTCTTGGGGTGCAGTTTGCAGACCTCTTAAACCTTTTATCTGTAGACTGTTAGGCCTTTCTGATTGAGCCTGCTGTTTGTGATCACAGAATGTAATGACTAGCTGCCCCCAGGGATGATTATGGGAACAGCATGGGGCAACAAGGGGCACCAGATCCCCCTCTGTTGGTACACATTTTGTAATGCTAGTTACAATTTTGCCATTCTAGAGGTCAGTATGTTTTGTATTCCCTTAATACTGATTTCTTAGGCCCCCAAATCACTAGGGGTTATATGACCTAGCACAAACTGCCCTATATGTAGACTCTTATTCATTCTTCAGTTTTGTTGTTAGAAATTAAAGAATTTACTGAATCAAATGTCTAGGTAATATGAATTTTGTAGCATGCATTTTCCTTGATAATCCTTCTCCTGCTTAGTTCTGGAAAAGTAGATTTTGTGGGCTACTGGCTTTTTCTTTTTTTACTGCCCCAAAAACGTTTCTTTAATTTGCCACTCTAGGATGAATGAAAGATACTTTGTATTGGAAGATTTGAGTTTGGCAGAAAAATACAAAATTCAAGTGTTTGAAATCACAAAGAAACAAGATTTCACTAAGATACTTTGCCCTTGTGTGGGAGGAAGAAGGGTGGCCTTGTAATTATAGCAACACATTAGCTAGTTAAGAATATTTTGTGCTCTCCTCCTAGTTCTACCTGCTGTGTGGCCTTGGAGAAGTCACTTTTCTGTTCCTTAGTTTCTCTATTTGGAACTTTTCCATTTTGTAGATGAGAAAATTGAGACACTAAAGCCATAGAATGTAAATAAATAAACTTGAGAGTAAGAAATTCTTCATTAATCAGAATATTTATTAGAAGTGATCACTATCTTTTCCAGTTTCTTCCTGTACAAAACCTAGCAAAGGATCAGACAATAGTTATTGTTTTAGATTACATATTATTTAACAGTGGGAAATAATTGTAATTTTTAAAAATTATTTGGCTTACGAGGACCTGGGATCAAATCCAGACTGTTCAATTTATTAGTTGTATGACTTTGGAAAAAGCTACAATCTCTCTATGTCTCAGTTTCCGGATGTATAGAATGAAAGGATTAAATTAGACGATTATCTAAGGTCCTTTCAGGCCCAAATCCTATGATTTTATCATTGAATAATCAAACTACTTGGATTGAGTTTAGAAAAATCCTTATTTCTTTAAGCTAAAATGAGGCTAAAGTTGAAGTGCCATTTTGAATTGTTGTTTTGATCAAAGATGCAGGTATACAACAACTGAATTCACACCACATGGAAGTATTCTTCAGTCATTCATTTTAGTCACCTCACTTTTACTTTCATCTGCTTCTGTTGCTTCTGGGTAAAAAATGTTTTCTGTGATAGCATCATAGTGAATATAAAAAAGAACTCATTTTCCATATTAAAATAGAACTATCAATTATACCTTGTAATTTAATTGTCACCTTAACACCTAGCATATTAAATGTTAGTCCATGTGGAGTAATTAGTGGTGAAAATACTGTGTAGTGAAAGTCCTAAAATGGTTAGGCTTTTAAAATAAAACCTGCCTGTAAAGGTGGGGAAATAGACAGAAATGGAAATGAAGCAGTCCCTGCTTTCAAGGAGCTTTCCCTCCATCCAGAGAGACAACTTGTACAAATATGTCTCAGCAAACCATATAGAAAATCAATACAGAGTAATTTGGGGGAAGGTACCAGCCCCTGGAAGGGTCAGAAAAGGCTTTATATAGAGGGTGACACATGAGCTGGGCTCTGAATAAGGGCCCTTTGACTTTAAGAAACCAGAGATTCTGAGAAGCAGAAGTAAGGAGGAAATGAAGTTCAGGAGTGGGGATACAGTCAGGTTGTGAAGAGGCAGGGGACAGGAGAGAGAGAGTCCTGGGTGAGAAAAACAAAGTCAGCTCAGCTGCATCATAGAGTGTGTGGAATTAGAAAGGGTGGATTGGAGCTGAGTTCTGAAAGGCTTTAAATGCAGAACAAAGGAATAATCCTGATGCTTTTAACCTTTTCCACATGGATATTATTTTTTATCCCTTGTTGAATTATTTTCATTTCTTTCTTTAATCTATTCATCCATTTAGAGCGTGTCCTAACAAACTGCCACCATACTCTTAATTAGAGCACCAGAGATTTGTATTGCAGCCCTTCATAGTTCCTGTGTGGAGCATCATGGGATAGTAGAAGGAACACTGGCCTGGAAATCAGCAAACCTGGGTTCCAGTCCTTGCCATTTATTACCCTTGGTGGTCTTAAGTTGTTTTACCTATATGAGCCTTCGTTTTTTTATCTGCAAATTCAGGGTGTAGGACTAGTTACTCTCTGAGATCCCTTCTAGATCTAAATCCTGTGAGAATTTTTTAGATAAGTAATAACTCATTTCATGAAGGAGATGACCCATAAATCATAGGATTCAGAGATGAGAGTACTTTAGAAATCATCTTGGGGGCAGCTAGGTGGCGCAGTAGATAGAGCACCGGCCCTGGAGTCAGGAGTACCTGAGTTCAAATCTGGCCTCAGACACTTAACACTTACTAGCAGTGTGACCCTGGGCAAGTCACTTAACCCCAGCTGCCTCACTAAAAAAAAAAAAAAAGAAATCATCTTGTCCAACCACTTCATTTTCAAACAGGTGAACTGAGACCCAGAAAAATGATATGATGTGTTCATTGATACATAGCTATTAAGTGGTAGAGCTGAGATTTTTCACCTAGATCACCAGATTCCAAATCCAGTACCATTTCCACTGTGCTATTATATAGCATTTTATAGTTTATACAGTGTTTTTTCCATAATAGCTTTGTGGGGTCAGCGGTACAGTTAGGGTTATTTCCACTTTACAGGTGAGGAATCACAGCTCATTGAGGTTGTATCTTTCTGATGGTCATAGAAGAGCCTAGACTCAAGGCCATTATAGTAGAGATACCAGATCTTCTCTAGGGAAGTAGTGGGTGGCATAGTAGAACATGCTGTCGTTTTGGAATCAAAGGTGGATTTAAATCTTGGGCAAGTTACTTAACTTCTCTGGGCTTCAGTTTCCTCATCTATAAAAAGAATTGGGCTGGATGGTTTTTGAAGTCTTTTGCAGCTTCAAATCCCTTATGTTCATTTATAGTAGATGGTTCAGGTGTGATCTTATCAGTGATGTTTCAAAATTGTCAAATAACTTCTGTAACTATTGGTTAAATTGACAGCAGAAGATTGCTTCTAAATCCAGTTTATGGATTAGGATGACTCCAAAAATTCTATTCAATCAGAATATTGCATTTAAAAATTCAGAACATTAGATCCAGTGTGTATACTGTTATTAGCTCTTCCTGTTTTGGAACATGCTGTAGCCAAAGTGGACTTGACTGTTTAAGTCATCCTGGCAGTACCAGGCATGGGTTTGGGGCTTTATCCCAGTCTTTATTGTTCAGATTAGTGATTTGTCCTTAACTAGACACAAAAAGGGAAATGAATTGGAATATCAATCAACTTGTTTCATAAAAATATCTCTATGGGCCTTCAGAAGTATAAATGTATGCAACAGTATCTGTGATAACATAGTATACTGTTTTTTAATCTTTAGAGTCCAGTTATTTAGTGGCCACATATTCTAACCTTGAATAATAATTTGGGATAACTCTCAGACTAAAAAGATTGCATTAATGAAGATTAGGATTTACTTTCAGTAACACAAATTAACAATGAAAAACTCAGTTTCCATTTAATCAGCCTCAAATATAGGTTCAAAAGTTCTGTTAGTCTGTAGAAATATTAACCAGTCCATCCAATTTTCTCCAATCCTTATCTGTAAAAGGAAGGGTTGGATTAGATGATCTCTAAAGCTTTTTCTAGCTCAAAAATTCTACAAATCTGTGAGTTGATGAATAAGTGTCCTGGGGTCATAGCAAAGATAAATTGGGTAGTAATAATTTTAGGTAATATGAAAAAATAATCAGTGCTGGCACATATTAACACATGCTTAATAATTGCTTACTGATGATATTTGGAATCTTTAGTGACCTGTCCCGGATCCATTGGAATACTGGACTTAAATGACCCTCTGATTTTTTTCAAACTTAATTTATTTACATCTACCAATTTTCATGATATGTTAAAACTCAAAAAGCAAAAAAAAAAAAAAAGTTTAAGCAGTGAATTAATGGATTGTGCTTTCATTTGGGTGTAGCATGTACTTTAGCACTAATACAACAGTTCATTTGTGAGTTACAGCACGATAAATATTTGCTAAATTAATGAAATTCATGCCATTTTAATGGAGAGGCTTGCTGTGTATGGGGATGAGGTGGGGAAAACCTGAATATTTGGTTTTTGCCCTCCCCCATCAACCATGTTGTTTTCTGTTTGGTTTTTTTTGTTTGTTTTAAACCAGGCCTTAGCTCCTGTAGCAAAAATCTTCCAATGGTTGGGAATTTTCTGAGTTCCTTAACTGATTTTTTGGAAAGTCAACATTATTTCTAATTTAACTAAACTTTAATACTTACTAAATAATTTTGCTTGTTCTTGCTCCTTTTGATCTCTTACCCAATATGAAAAGAGCCAGGCATCTTTGGGACATTGATTGGTACATTTGTAAAAGACTAGCACCCAACCCTTTGACCAATTCAAAACCTTGAGTGGTTCCTGCTTTAGTGAGATATTTATATAGTATTAGGTAACCCCTGGATTCCTTCCTATCACTTCAGCTCTCCTCCAAACTGTGTAACTAGCAGTCAAAACAGCTCTTGTGTAGTTTTCATTGATCCATAAGTGGCTAATCCCCTTGCGCCTGCACTTATGATAAAATATAAACATGAAAAATTTATATAGATGTAAAGCACGCTTAGAATAGTTCCACTGATTTTAATGCATTGTTCCTAAAAGACAGTCAAATCTTGGCTAGAGTATAATGATACCTAGATATTTATGGTGCTTAAAGCAGGGTCATGTCTCAGAGCCTACTCCCTACTAAAAATAAACCACAGTTGCAAATTTTCTAGGCAAAGGAAAAATGAAACCTTAGTATTTTTAAACTAGTGTACAATATTTTTTAAAAATTTTGGACCGAATCTGTACTTTCATTGGTATAAGGAGCTCTGAGAGGCATTATAGGGTATTAGATCTAGAATTAGACCTGGGTTCAAGTTCCTTCTGTGCGACCCTAAGCCAATCACTTAATCTCTCAGTGTTCCCAGGCAACTAATGTTATAAATTTTTAAAGTTGTTGTTCTACCTTGGTAAGGGGATTTTCTTTGCTGGAGCACTCCCTGCTTGAATGAAATCACTGGTGTTGGCAAATAAAGAGAAATCCCCCTGAGAAATCTTTGTGCCCATTCTCATCTGGTGCTTGCCTGCCACTTAACAATTTTACAGTTACTTGAAGGCCAAGAGACTAAGCAACTTATCCAGGGTCACATAACTGGTATATGCCAGAGGCAGAACTTGAACCCAGGTCTTCCTGACTCCTAGGCCAGCTCTCAGCCCACTAGATCGTGCTGCCTCTAACTAGTCATGGCAAATGTAAGTCTTAGTAGTATAGTAAAATGGCCCCACATACTGCTGATTGAGTAAATGTCACTTACACACTCTTTCCTCAGGTGTAGAATGAGCCAGGGGGACTCAAACCCAGCAGCTATTCCACATGCAGCCGAAGATATTCAAGGAGATGACCGATGGATGTCTCAGGTATTAAGTTTTACTTATCTCATATGGGGCCATCCACTTTCATTTTTGAGAAGACCCTAATGGCCAAAGCAATAGAGTGGCCATTTTTTTCCCCCAGTTAGGCAAAAGGCATTTTTATTGAACAGAATCATAAAATAAGATATTATATGTGGGGTGCCTCATCCTACTTCTGGTTCCTCACCCTACTTCTATTTGCCATAGTTGTGTGCCAATTCAACAAATATTTATTAAGAGCTTACTACATTCAAGGTATAGAGATAAAAATGAAACCGTCCCTGTTCTGTGAGAGCTTTCGTTCTACTGAATAAGTAAACTATAACAAGATGCTTTGAGAAGCATGGGAATTGCTCTCTGTAATGATAATTGAAGAAGGCTAGGAATGTATTTAGAACAATCTGAACTTTTTCATTCCTACTTTTTTTGGGGGGGGATGAGGCGGTGAGGGTTAATTGACTTGCCCAGGGTCACACAGCTAGTAAGTGTCAAGTGTCTGAGGCCAGATTTGAACTTGGGTCCTCCTGAATCCAGGGCTGGTGTTTTATCCACTGTGCTACCTAGCTGCCCCTCCAGTCTTAACTTTGTAATAAGCCAATAAAAATCTGAACTTTTTGGGATTGAATTTAAAATATTTTAATCAGCAAATTTTATCCTTTAGATAAAAGTAATATTTTTTAAAGCCCTCATGAGGGTAGTTCTCAGAAATAGCTCGATGCTACTCAACATAAATATAATTGTAAAATACAGGGTTTTAAAACTGTTTTCCTTCATTAATGTTTAGCTTTGTAGTTGAATATGCCCCTCTATAATTATAGCCCATTCATTTTTCTCATCATAATTTGGGTTCATAATTCAATTCACTTTAAAGAATCAGGATTTATTTAAACTTTTATTAGACAATCTGTTTTCTATTTATTTGACCTACAAGTTGGTGTAGTAGAAAGACCACTGGATTTGGAGTCAGAAGACCTGGGTTTGAATTTTACCGTTGATGCACACTGGCTGAGTTTCTAGGAAAGTCCCTTTACCTCTCCAATTCTTGTTTTCCTCAAATGGGAACAGTAATACCCCAGAAAGAACTATTTAAGTGTGGATCATTATTATTATTATTACCTGCCTCATACAATTGTTAACGAAAGCACTATATCAACTTTAATGTACTATTTAAATGGGAACTGCTCCTGAGCATTCTTTTTGTCATTGTTTAGGTTTTATTCACTATAGAGTAGTCCCTTATTTTCTGTCTCTTTCAACTTCTAATATTCCAAGATTAGGTGATCTCTATCCATGTCCTTAATGGTTTTATACCATTTGATTGTATTTCCTCCCTGATTTAAGATTTGATCGGTTGGCTCAGAAAAATATATTAAATAGTAAGCTTTAAAAAAAAAACTTTTAAAACAAAACACTTTTTGTATTCAGTGTGTACATACTATATTAAGAGTATATATGTGGGGGCAGCTAGATGGCGCAGTAGATAGAGCACCGGCCCTGGAGTCAGGAGTACCTGGGTTCAAATCCAGCCTCAGACACTTAACACTTACTAGCTGTGTGACTCTGGGCAAGTCACTTAACCCCAATTGCCTCACAAAAATAAAAATAAAATAAAATAAATTTAAAGAACCTGAATAAAATAAAATTAAAAAAAAAAAGAGTATATATGTGGGGGCAGCTAGGTGGCATAGTGGATAAAGCACCGGCCCTGGATTCGGGAGGACCTGAGTTCAAATTTGGCCTCAGACACTTGATACTAACTGTATGACCCTGGGCAAGTCACTTAACTCTCATTGCCCCACCAAATATATATATATGTGCTGTATAATGGGTATCGTATTTCTTGCCTTCTCATTGGATAGGGGAAGAAGGTAAGGAGGGAGAGAATTTTGAATTCAAAATAAAAATTTCAGAAAGAATGCGTGTACATTGACCAATCAACAGAGTTTGGAGTTAAAGTAGATTAGTATTTGTTAAATTCTTATGTTATTTAAGTTGGTGATAAAGAGTTACAGAAATTGATCCAGTAAGTTGATTAAGTATTTTTTATGTCTCCTAATGCCTTAAAACTCAGAAGAAAATTCATGGAAGCTACTTTATCATTTTGATGCTTTTAGTTGCCCCTTTTTGGATCTGTTCCATCATGCCCATTATTAAAGCATAGTAACTGAAACTGTATCCAAGAGTTGCCCTCAGATGACTAGGGTTGGAAAACAGTGGATAGTCGAGCTATTAGGGAATTGTGGGGAAGAGACCTTTTTAACTGTTTAATAACTAAAGAGAAGCTTTGATCAGACAGCCACAGGAGTTACTCTCAGCTTCAGATTTGTGACCCTTTGGTTGTACTGTAACATAACCATGAGCTGATTTCTTGGCATCATTGAGGACATGTGCATTAAAGAAATGAAATGATGTGTCTTGGCCAGAAAAACATCCCCTTTCCTTACCAGTTAAGTTTTGTTTGTTTTGCCTCTTTTTGGAAGGCACTGTGGTACAAGAAAAAAGTGACTATGAAGTCAGAGGACCTGGGTTCAAATCTTACCAGTGATGCTTACTTGTGTAACCTTTGGCCAAGTTCTTAACCTCCCTGGACCTCAGTTTCCTCATCTGTAAAATGGGGGTTGGACTAGATGGCCTTTAAGGTCCCTTCCAGCTCTAGATCTACATATGATCCTGTGATTCCTTCAGAATAAGAAAACCTGGTGTCACACTTCTTTTAATCAGTAGTAGATTTCAAGGTGTAATGGCCAAAACTTGGGGAAAGCATTAGTGGATATAGTATGTCAGTGTTGTGTTCCCAAGACATTTAATGGAGACAAATTAGGGAGTCTCGTGGCCATAACATCTTGTCAGAAGTAGGAACTAGAATTTAAATTCTACTGCACATCCTTGAATTCTGGATGAATCTTTGTAAATGCTAAGAAATAAAAGTATTTCAGCCAAGTCTTACCCCTGATGCCTACTGCCTAAGTAATCTTTGGAAAGTTACTTAATCTCCCTGGGCCTCAGTTTCCTCCTCTGTAAAATGAGGGGGTTGGGTTAGATGGCCTCTAGGGTCTCCTCCAACTCTAAGTCAGTGACCCTGTGACTTAAGGATACAGAATTTGAGGAGAGAGACTTCAGTTAAAACAACAACTGAAAATCCCTAAAGTCCAGTTTGCTCTATTTTTATACATTTGGGCTAATAAAATTCATGTTAGGCTTGTCCCACTGTTAAGATTTTAACAGTGTGCCTGTTTATAGTACAATTACATAAGGATAGTCAATATAGTGGAAGAGAAAGAAATTTCAGATGTAAAATTCTAACCCAAAGAAATGAGCCAATGGAGAAGAGAGAAGGTAAGGTTTAAAAGACTGGCAGCAGAGTAACTGGTTGGACAACTGTTCTTTGTAGGCCAAGAAATCTCAAAGGAGAAGAAGTGCTAGTTTCTAATTCTTTCTTCTTCAAAACAGCACAACAGATTTGTCCTGGACTGCAAAGACAAAGAGCCTGACGTCCTGTTTGTGGGAGACTCCATGGTGCAGTTGCTACAGCAGTATGAGGTAAAGGTTGGGGGGATAGTCATGGAGTTGAAATACTGATCGGTGGTATCTGCTAATTACAGGTTTTCATGATGATTTGAATTTAAACTTAGATAATTTTGGGAGAATCTTCTGCTTTGAGGTAGGATAGTCAGATAAGTTTAAAGGCATGTTTGGTACCACTAGCATATTAGGGCATAAATGAAATGTCATTTAAAATTAAATTTACAGTGGATAAAGCACTGGCCCTGGATTCAGGAGTACCTGAGTTCAAATCCGGCCTCAGATGCTTGACACTTACTAGCTGTGTGACCCTGGGCAAGTCACTTAACCCTCATTGCCCCACCCCACCCCCCAAAAATTAAATTTACAAGCACTTGAAATGTCCTGTCTCTGTGTCATACCATTTCTTTAGGTGGATATAGAGAGAGAAAAGAAAGAGTATGAAGGAACCAGCTTAATGATAAACGTTGGTATATCTTACAGGAGTAGATTGTATTACTGGTGGATTCTTGTGTAAAGTACTGTGGAATCATATGGTAGTCTTTTCAGATCTATAGCCATGTTAATTGTTTTGTAATTCAAAAGATGGGTTTCTTTTTCATTTGAAATGCCTCACGATGTGCTGTGAGATTTATTTTCAGCTAATTGTTGATTTAGGGAACTTGTTTTCATGTTTCTAGATATGGCGAGAGCTTTTTTCCCCTCTTCATGCACTGAATTTTGGGATTGGTGGTGACACAACAAGGCATGTCTTATGGAGACTGAAAAATGGAGAACTGGAGAATATTAAACCTAAGGTAAAATAAAACTCAGCAAGTAAAGTGTTTTTTCCATTTACATAAAGAAAATCATTAATCCTGGATATGTCACAGTTCAGTAGAGTAATGAAAATTATTTAGAGTAAATAAGCAAATAGTAAAAGACTTCATTCCTTTCATATACTAATTCATTGTAGCACCTGAAATCATGTGTCTTAGGGTAAATCATTATATAACATAATACCAAGTCAAATAACTAAGAAAGCAACATTTATTTATTTAGGGCCAGGTCTGTGATTTCATTCCCATGAAAACACCAAGCACTTCTCTGTAAATTAAGCCTTAGAGAGGACATGGAAGTTAAGGGTTTCCCCATGTTTCAAAAGCTATGAAACTTACTGAACAAGATTAAGGAATATATCAGCCTTGTTCTTCACTGAAATAATAGTGTTTTACAATATCAAGAACCCGGAATGAAGACAAATAAAACTTAACGTATGATTATGGGTAAAGATGGTTGTTTGCTTTTTCTTTTTACTTTCTACCTCAGAAAAACTTTTATCTTCATCTTTCTCTTTCCTAACAATTTGGAGAAGCACGTGGTTTTTATATTTACTCATAAAAGCAGTTGTTTCTCATTAAACAGTAGTCACCGCCTAAAATAATGTTCTTCTGTTACAGGTTATCGTTGTCTGGGTAGGAACAAACAACCATGAAAATACAGCAGAGGAGGTAGCAGGTGGGATTGAGGCCATTGTACAGTTGATTAACACGAGGCAGCCACAGGCCAAAGTCATCGTACTGGTATGCAGTCCTTTGGTGTGAGCGGAGACCTTGACGTCTCCAGGGCAACTAGAGAGCATTGTATAAATTCTCAAAGATATCAGTGTGTTTCATTTACTCAGGAGTATATGAAATCTTTAGATGAGAGCACTTTGAGAAAGGGAAAGGCTACTTCTGCTAAAATCTCTTACTGTCCTTCCCACATGTATATCTGCTGCCCTAACTCTGACCATTCCCATTGTCATTTCCCAGGCCAACTGGTATTATCCACTCAGCATCTTCCTTCATCAGTGTCTGGAGGTTGCAGTCTTTCCTATTGTTGTAGGTAGGCTAGATCTTTTTCCTGCCTCCAGTGTCTAAAAAAGTGCCTAAATAACCTGTGAACTTTCCAGAGACATCAAATGAGAAGTTCTGACTTCTGAGTATAACTTGATTAGGCCTGATTCAAATCAGCTTAGACAGTTTGTTCCACTTCAAATAGGTGTGTGTGGATATATTTATTAGAACTCTGAACTTTTCCAGAGTTCTTGCAGATCAGAAAAGTTTCTGCACCTACAATATAAGTTTGCATTCTTTAGGTTTTACATACATACCTACAGTACATTCTGAGGGTGATAAGAATGGTAAGGGAGAATGTTCTTAGTATCCACCAAACAGAAAGTGCTCTGTCCTTCTATAATATTAGAAATTAGGGGCAGCTAGGTGGCACAGTGGATAGAGCACCGGCCCTGGATTCAGGAGTACCTGAGTTCAAATCCAGCCTCAGACACTTAACACTAGCTGTGTGACCCTGGGCAAGTCACTTAACCCCAATTGCCTCACTAAAAAAAAAAAAAAAGAAATTAAACCAGGGAGTCATCCTCATCTTGAATAAAATGCCTATAACATTACAACATCTATGTAAAAGAGTAATCTCAAATACTAATAGACCAGTTTAAGGCCATTGGTTGAGTGAAATGAAGTGCTTCCATCTCCTAAGTGGGATAGAAGAGTGGTAAGAATCACAGATGTGTGAAGTATCTAATAGTAAGAACAAGTGAATATAGTTATCCCTTTCACAGTGAGACTTTCCCTATTGGTTTCAATATCGAGGGTTGATATATTTGGGTAGGCAGAGGAAATTAAATGAGAATTTTGGGGGAACTTTGCAGAAGCCTCAGGCAACACTGGAAAGCCAGCGGGCAACACAGAAAAGTTTAGAAACTCAGAGATGTACTATCTATATCTCAACATATTCTGTCTTTTAATGCTGTAAACCCTCCCAGAAAAGAAAAAGAAAAAATTCAGAGTTCTTCTGTGGTACAAAGGAGGACCAAATATTTTACAAAGATTTTCCAGATCCCAGGGTGCACACCCCCTAACCTCCCTCAATGTGAAAGGGATAACTGTATTCACTTATGTTCTGCTCATTTCATCATTGATGTCTTTTGTTTGTTTATACTGCCCCAGGGTCTTCTTCCTCGAGGTGAAAAGCCCAACCCTTTGAGGCAAAAGAATGCCAAGGTAAATCAGCTCCTCAAAGTCTCTCTGCCTAAGCTTGCCAATGTTCAGCTCTTGGATACAGATGGGGGCTTTGTGCACTCAGACGGTGCCATCTCCTGCCACGACATGTTTGATTTCCTACATCTCACAGGAGGGGGCTATGCAAAGATCTGCAAACCCCTCCATGAACTGATCATGCAGCTGTTGGAGGAAACGCCTGAGGAGAAGCAAACCACACTTGCCTGACTGGCTCCCATCAGTGTTAACAGCATCACAGCCTCATCTGATCAGTTATATCACTGGCACTACAGAATCCTTCTCTTTCTTAAAGCACTTTCCATTTTAGAATGTTCCTGGATGTTCATATCTAGTGTTTGAAGGGGAGGGGGGGATTTAAACTTGGTCTTGTACATAAAAAGGTTTGGTTTAACTACAAAAAAATAGCAAAGGAAGGTTATTGTTTTTAAGATATTCTTCAGTTGAAACCAGAACAGGACTTTTTTAGTTGTTTGTGTGACGCTCATTGTTCATCGTTGTTCTCCCTAGGACCACATCAGCCTAAGTAATGAACAATACCCAACTCCCTTTGTTCTTCCTTTTCTATGGATTATATAATATGTAATAATTTAGCTTGTTACCAGAATCACATTCCACTTTGCTTAAAAACAGATGTGGGTTTTTTCCCCCAGTTTTAAAGGTTTGTATTTAAGTTTGTTTGTTTTTTTTAATGTGACTCATGTTCTGGATTTTTTTTTTAAGCCATAGCACCAAATTGAACATAATTGGCATTCAAAAATAGGAGGTGCTACAGGTAGTAGTGAATGTGCTCTGCTCTCTTAATTCCCTTCTTGTGCTTCTTTTATAAGATCTTAGCTATGCCCAACAGGTTTTTGCCCTAATCTTTGGGAAACTTTGGAAGATTTTTATTTTTTATGCTGCTGAATATCATGTCTCTAATGGACCCACTCTTGCATTTTCTCTCTCCCCTCCCCATTTTTTGGTCCATGTTGACATATGCCATTACAAGATTTTAACAGTTCTTTTGTTCTAAGAGCTCTCTTTGCTCATAAGTGTGAATCCCCAGACAGCTGTTCCTATGATAACATTACTGACTCCTCATTCTTGTGTGGTGTTCTGTGCCACTGAAATCCTGTGCAGTGCTGTCCATGTTCCAAGTTCTGATTTTTAAATTTTTTTTAGATGCATCTGTCATTTCCTTAAAAATATTTTTCCCTTTTGGGGAAAAAAATTAGTTATTTCCCTTTCTACATAACCTAAAATTATTTAAAGCCTTATCAGGACTTAAGTTGTACATTTTTGTTTATTGTTATTATTTTTGCAGATGTTTTATTCCAACAGAAATTGGCCTTTACAAAAGGAGAAGCAAGCAAGTGTAGCTTTGCTTTGTAGAGAATCCTTCCTTGCTTCATATTCTAATAAGAGAATTAGGTTGGTGTAATTCTTAGGGTTCCTTATGAATGTATTTACACATTACCCCTCCTCCCAAGATCTTTTCATAAGTGGGCTTGATATATTTTTCAGTTTGCCTGAGAAAGAAGGAAAGGCTTTTAAAGTAGGGGGTGGGAGGGGAAGGGAAAATATAGCTAAGAGTTCATTGTATACCTATGGGAAATATACAAACTGGAATTATAAAAAAACATAACTTTAAACTGGACTAGATGTTTATTGCAGTAACCAGTTAAGGTCCAACTTATTCTATGCTGCAGTGATTGAGATTACTAGCACCCAAGATCTAACTAGGAGGATATTCACGTATGGTCTGTGCTTTGCTTTTAAAGCAAGTGTCTGGGTTCGGTGTGAGCATGAGTGTTATGACCCACTTTTGATCAGAAGGAAAAGAAGGGATTTGGGCTGTTGTTCCTCCCCTCCCCAAACCTCCTGTGACTTAAAGAGTCTCAGGTAAAGGTTTCAAAGCTTTTAAAAATATTTTTATTGGTATACATCATTTTCCCATTGTGTCATGTGTTTCCTTACAGAAAACATACATGCTGCTCATACAGAGCTTGTTTGCTACCTTAAAATTTCCCTTTGGTTTTGCTCTTGTTCTAAGATTGTTCAGAAGAGGCCTGCCTTTAGTTAAGGCAGAGTTTGGGGGGTTCAGAGTTTGGCTAGAGACTACCCAGGTCTGTGTTCTGCTCCTTTCTGATTAAGATTTCTTACTATCCGTGTCTCCTTTCAGGTTGTCACCTGGTGGCAGTGTGGCCTCAATTAACTAAATTACAAATTACCCCTTATAGCATGTGCACTAGTTTGTTGCCCAAGCGGTCACTTCATTTCTTAAAACTCTACATTTCCTTTTCTTTCTATATATGCTCCCTCTGATATTAGTACGTTTTATAATCGCCAGAGCTACTGGTAATCATGGTAGTAATATGGAGTCTTACTGCCTTTTAAGTAGAAAAAGAGAATTATTTTGCTCCTTTGCAACATCCCCCTATTAAGTTCGATTTCTTTTCTTTCCAGAAAGTCTTGTCTGCTATTCTTTTAGCAATGTCCTAATTTCCTGCAGTGATAGAACTTGATGCTTACACTCTGAACTCTGCTCCCTCCTGTGTGGTTCTTTTTATAAAAAGTTCTAATTTATTGGCTTGAGTAAAATGGACTGGCTGCTAATTTTGATAGATTGACCCATTCTCTAGGCAGCTGAGCAGAGGTAGTTCTTACCTTTCTCCTTGCCCGTACTCATTCAGAATTCTCTAACCCCACTCCTGCCATCATGTGTGCCACCTAATTTGACCAGGCATTCTCTTTTCTTTGCTAAGTCAACCAGTCCCAGCATATGTACTCATGGCTGCTGAGGTCATTTATTCAGTCTTTGGTTATGGAAGTTCAGTGCTACCTGTCGAGGGTGACCTGGGACAAGGGTTTTTCATCTGACATTCATAAGCAGTGCTTAGGTCACCGCCTTCTTAGGTCTACCCCAACACTAGGTTATCTGTTTAAACATGACTTTTCAAATGAACCTCAAACCAATCAAACAAACAAAAAACAACTAGAGGTGGTCTCTGTCTTCCATCATGTCCTTTCATTTTTAAAAAAATCTTAACTGGCTGTGAAAACCCTAACCCTTTTTTTTTAAACCTAGTCGCTGTTTACAGCTGTATGCTGAAGCCTGAAATATTGTCTGTACTGTGGTGTGTGAGCATTGCCAATTTTATATTTATTGCAATGATGAAGAAATAGAAAAAGTGTGGAAATAAGGAGCATGTCCAAGCTCTTAAATATGTATGGATGCATGTGGAAGAACTGAGGTGGGGCCACCAGGGAAGAAGGCTTTTTTTTTTTTTTTAATAAATAAGAGCTTTCCTGGCTTCTCCCTGATGTTCCTGCTTGGGGAACACCGCTGCTAGCTGACCGGACCTCCCCAAGGGAAGTTTGTGATTCTGCTTTGGCAAAGTTGCATTGACTGGTAGAAATCACTCTGTTTTAGTGCAGATTTCAATATAAATGTAAACATTTCATCCAACCATACTGGTGTGTCTTTTCTGACTTCTTTCCCACAGGTAGGCCTCCATGGGCTTCTGGGCCTCCATATCAGAATCATAAGAAAAAGAGCAGTTTTAATATATCCTGTGCCTTTTCTGCCTTAAGTTGGTTGGGCCATCCAGACTTTTTTCATTCTTCATTTAAGAGAGACCTGAAGTAATGTGAAAAATGGAAATGCATTTTTGTAGATGGGAAAATTGAGGTTGGGAAGGTTGCCCAGATTTATATAAATGAATATCAGTTGCAATTAGAAACTAGGACTCCTAGCTCCTAAACAAATGCTTTGGCTTTCTCACCTCCTTACTCTCTACAGTTTGGTTTCCTATCACCAGGATTTATTTCACAATGTATGCAACTCTCTCACACACACATATACAATTAGCCCCTTTTAACATCCTTTTTAGTACCATGTCATAAGTCCTGTCCCCAGCCTCAACAGGACCCTCAAAACTAACTTAGTAAATTAGATCTAAGTTGCTGTAGAAAATTCTGAGGCCCCAGTTTCCTTATCTATAGAAAGGTATTAGACTTATGACCTTTTAAGTGTTCTTCAACTTCTGAAATCCTGTATTTGAATCACTTAAATATGTTATACTTATGTGCATTTTAGAGGGGGTGAATCAGCCACAGAAATTCAGTATCAAGAGAACAGAAAGTTAAAGTATAAACCTCTCTTTTGCAAGTCATTTGATGGGTAGACCTGGAACTCAGGAGAGAGGTTAGGGCTCTGTGTATATAGATGTTTTAGATCTATCTCAGAGTCATCTACAAAGATACAATTGACCCAGGGGAACTTGAGGTCATTCAGTGAAAGTGTACTGTAGAAAAAACGGCCCCCAGAGGTGCTCCTACTTAAGGGGAATGTGGAAGGTGAATCAGCAAAGCAGGCTAAGGAGGAGGAATCAGGAGAGTAATGCCACAACCCAGAGAAGAGAGCCTAGGAATGATGGAGAAAAGGCTTTTGAATTTGCTAGTTCTGGAGAGAGCATTTTTAGTTTGTGATGAGGTTAAGAGGACTAGAACTAGAAGCAAAGCAACTTTAGAGAATGCTTTTTCTAGGAATTTAGCTGTGAAAGGGAGGTTTATCCTTAAGGATAAAGAAGGCCTGGGCTTGTTTGTAGGCAGTGGGAAAGAAAGGGACCCACAGATAGGGAGGTAGTGAACATTAAAGTCAGATGATTGTGGGAGCAGCTTGCTGAAGGAAAGAGATGACATCTAGCTTGTAAGTAAAGCATGAAGTGAAGTCCTTATTGGAGGATATGGGTGCTAGTCATACAAATACAAAAGTGAAACTTGGACTCAAGCAGCTTACATTCTAAAGGAAGCGATAGCACATGTACTGTAGGAGTGTGTTGACCAGAAAGCAAATTTTAGGCCGGGGGAATCACTAGAATGGTGAATAAAGCCATAAAGGGTAGTTACTGATTGTCAGACCCTTAGCAGAGAAATGGGGGGAAGAGGGTTACCACAGAGTTGCTACTCACCAAATCGGAACAGCTAGGTCCCAAGATAGAATTCCAAAACTGAGTGGATTAACTTCTTCAGAATGGAGTTGGGGGTAGGGCAGGAATGGTTTCTGGACACCCTTTCTAATAAATACTGTTAACTGGGTACTGTACAAATAACAAAATACTGGGGATAATGGGGTGGGGAACACTAGGGAAAAAAGAGGATTGAAACAGCTGTGAGCAATATGATAGAGAATAAATTGGAGTAAAGATACTGCCTTGCTGCAGTGAGAGCCCAGTAACAAATCTGGGAATGTCACTTTGTAGAGTACAGAAAGTGAGTAGAAGGAGAGAGGGCAGATGGTGATGGTAAGTCCAGGGTTCAAGATATGATAGATGTGAGAGTAAGGGGACAATAGCTTTGAGAGTTGACAGCTTAACGCTGAACTAATTAATTTGATTCAAGACTGGAAAGGGAGAACAGGGTTGACAGCCTCGGAGAATACCAGGGTGCTAGAGGAAATCATAGTAAAGACCAAGAATAGATTTTAAGGGTTTGACATGAGAGATGGAGTGATAGGATAGGTTAGGGTCAGATAAAGATGTTTCAGAATTCTTGATCATTAAATAGAAACATTAGTGATTATGAGATCAAGGGTGTGAATGTCCCATTGTGTGGCTGATGGGAATTAGACTAAGCACTAAATAGACCTTGGTCTAATAATTTAGGATGAGCATTTAGCCTATGACAAATTAGTAGAAAGAGAATGAGGCAGTGGACCTCTGACATGACTCTTGATACTTTGAACACTTAAAATGAAGCTTAGGGTGATGCTGCTTGTAATTAACCAGAGCATAGGAACTGCCCCTGGTGTTGATGAGTCTAGCAATAAAAACGATCTCAACTTTGGTCCCTGAGCTGACGTACTGGAACACTTGAATAGGATTATCAGGGAACCTAGCCTCCAAATTCATTAACCATCAAAGCCCACCAAAATGGAATGTATTTTAATCTAATGTCCTTGTAGATAACATTGCTTTCTAAGCTGGCTAGAGGTCTAATGAAGGATACCTTTGTTTAGGGATACCAAGTTCTTTCTTCCTATAGGAACTCCTCTGAAAGGACTTGCTTTGAAATGTAACATTTAAGATCCTGGATACAATTGTCACCCAAGAAACACCTGCATCAGGGTGAGAGCCACATCATTTTCGCTTTCAGGAGAGTATGTCTACTTCAGCCCTTCTCATGGCTACTATTTTTAGGAGATCCAGTATGCAGAGGCCATGTGACAGTATGCACCAGTCCCAAGTTGCCTCTTTATCCATCACAGCCGTAATTGCTGATTTGTTTCATTTTGAAACTGATCTCTCTGGACCATACTCAAAGCAAGCCTTCTTCCCATCCATTTCCCACCACTGGCAGATTATACTGGTTGTTAGAGGGTTAAATGTAAGAAACAAAAGACAGTCCCTAGGCTAAAAGTTTAAATATAATAGATGACAGCTTAAAAACATAAAGTATACATAAGAAACAACAGCAATAAGCCAGCTCTTGTTCTGAATTTGGAGGAGCTACATAGTAATTCCATGTAACAGTTTTATACAGATAAAATCTGGAGGTTAACAATTAGAATGACCAGAGATCAGTGAAGTTAGTCTTAAGGATTCCTAGATGAATTTAGAAGTGAGAGGAAGGGTATTCTGGGAGAGGCAGAAGTGAGCCACTCAGATTCAGCCAGGCTGGCTTGACTGGAAGGACGACACCTGAGCCAGGATGTAACAGGAGACCAGGCCTGCTAGATCATTAGAAGGCAGATAACCGCATGCCATGCTTAGATATACTAGCCCGAGCTAAATAAATGGTTCTTCACGCCTACAGTATCCATCTATTCTCAAAAGCTACTTATTCTTTGTCCTAACCTTCCTAGCTAGAGGCCCAAGATTTCTTGAAAAAGGAGGACGGCTGGCCCATTTTTATCAGTGAGACTTAAGAGGCAGAGATTTGTGCCAATCAATTATTCATCTACTTGTCTGCAGCAACTTGATGACCAACAACTTTTCCTGGAAAGCCAGTACAATCACGATGGCCTAGGGAAATGAACAGCAGAGGCTGAGTGCCCCGTCTGCGTTTCCCAATCAGAATGGCAAAAGGCCCATTTTTAGGAAGCGAAGCCTTAGTCTTTCTGTCCGAATAATATTGGTGCTTGGCACTAATTACTTAGAAAATGCTACTTTTCTTTGGTTTTCTTTCCTAAACCCTGGGTGCTCCCAAGACCAAGGGAATGAGATGCAAGCTCTCCAATTGCAAAGTGAGAAAAATGAAGTGGGGGAGGGGGACATGCCTCCATGGGCTTGTTACCAGCTACCACAAGGAACCACAGTAGGAAAAAAAAAAGACAGAAAAAACACAGGCTCAGGGTTATTTGGATAATTCCTTAGGAGTTTCCTTCTGCCCCCCCATTCCCCCCCCACTCTGTTCAAAATTGTGGTTTTATCTTGACTGTCCTATCCTGAGGCTACCCCATTGGTCACAACACCTTTGCCTAGGATTGGAAATGGGGTAGGATGGCCATAAGAACATAGGAAACCATTTCAAAAGTCACGTAACACGTTTGTGACCAGCTGAGCTCCAGTCTGGTGGTTGTAACAAGTGGCTGGCCCCGATATGTAGGATTATGCAATTTACAAAGGCAGAGAAGGGGAAGAGAGAGAAAGGTGAGTTTCACATGATTTAGTTAGTCCAGGTGCATCATGTATGGGCCAGGAAAAAAGAATGCCTGGTGGTGGAAAGTAAAGCTATCTTTAATCTTACTGAAGGTGGCTCCTACTGGAACTGGATGGATATTTGGGGGTGGGAGAGCAGCAATTTGCTTTATGGGAACAACTCCCACTTCTTAGCCTTCAAGTTCCAATCAGGAGGCAGCTAGGTGGCACAGTGGACAGAGCACCAGCCCTGGAGCCAGGAGGACCTGAGTTCAAATCCAACCTCAGACACTTAACACTTACTAGCTGTGTGACCCTGGGCAAGTCACTTAACCCCAACTGCCTCACCAAAAAAATAAAGTTCCAATCAGTCAACATTTATTAAGCACCTACTCCGTATCAGACCCTGTACTAAGCACAGGGGATAAAAAAGAGGCAAAAGACACTCCCTGACCTCATGGAACTTAAAATCTAAAAAGGAGAAAACATATAAATATATATATAGCAAGCTATATACAGGATAAATAAAAATTAGGTAACACAAGGAAGGCACTGGAATTAAGAGGGGTTGAGGAAGGGGGCAGCTAGGTGGCACAGTGTATAAATCACAGTCCTGGATTCAGGAGGACCTGAGTTCAAATCCACCCTCAGACACTTGACACTAGCTGCGTGACCCTGGGCAAGTCACATAACCCTCATTGCCCTCCCCCCCAAAAAAAAATGGGGAAAAAGAGGGGTTCAGGAAAGCTTCCCCTAGAAGGCAGGATTTTATTTGGGACTTAAAGGAAGCAAGGGAAGACAGTAATTGGAATGGAGAAGAGAAATCCTTTTAGGTATGGGGGGACAGCCAGAAAAAAATGCTGGGAGCAAAGAGATGAAGCTTCTTGTTTGTGTAACAGCCAAGAGGCCAATGTCACCGCATCAAAGAGGGGGAATGAAGTTTAAGAAGACTGAAAAAGTTAGACGGAGCTAGATTCTATGTGGAGCATTTTGTATCTGCTCTGGAACTCAATGGGAAGCCACTGGAGTTTATTTGGAGGTGGGGGGCAATATATGTGACATGGTTAGACCTGTGTTTTAGGAGAATCACTTTAGTGGCTTTGGAGAATGAATTGGAATGGGAAGAGACTTAAAGCAGGCCGGCCACCAGCAGGCTATTGCAATGATACAAGTGTGAGGTGATGAGGTCCTACGCTAGAGTGGTAACAGTATCAGAAGAGGGAAGGGGACATATTTGAAAGATGTTGCAAAGGTGAAACTGACAGGCCTTGGCATCAGCGTGGGTATGGGTGTGTGTGTGTATAAGAGACAGTAAGGAATCAGGGATGACTCCCAGGTTGTGAGCCTAAGCAACTGGGAAGATGGTGTTTCCTTCTACAGTAATAGGGAAGGTCAGAGGTGGGAGGACTTGGGGAAAAGATGACATTTTGGACATATTGAGTGTAAGAGTCTATTGGACATCTAGTTCAAGATGAATGACAACTAGTTGGAGATGAAAGATTGGAGGTCAGCAGAGAAGTTCTGGCAGGATTGGTAGATTTGAGAACCATCAGCATTGAGATGTTAAGTCCATGGGAGCTGATAGGATCACCAAGTGAAATAGTATAAAGGGAGAAGAGAAGAGGTCCCAGGACAGAACCATAAGGGATACCTCCTGTTAGAGCATGTGATCTGGAAGAGGATCCAATAAAGGAAACAGAAAGCAGTCAGGTAGGCAGGAGGAAAAGTAAGAGAGAATGGTGTTCTGAAAACCTGGAGAGAAAAGAGTATCAAGGAGAAGAGAGTAATCAACAATTGTCAAAGACTACAGGCAAATCAAGAAGAATGAGGACTGCCATTGGATTTGACAACTAAGAGATCATTAACTTTGGCGAGAGCAGTTTCAGTCGAATGATAAGGTCAGGAGCTGGACTGTAAGGGGTTGAGAAGAGAGGATGTGGAAGTAATTTTTGTAGACAGCCTTTTCAAGGAGTTTAGCTATGAAGGGCAGAAGATACATAGGACTATAGTTAGGATGGAAGGATCAAGTGAGTTTTTTTCAGGATAGGGGAGATATGAGCATGTTTGTAGGCAGGAGGAAATGAGTCAGGACAGAGAGAGAAGAAAAGGATTGAAGATAGAAAAGGGATAACAGATCTGTTGGAGGAGACAGGATGGAATGGGATTGCTTGAACAAGTAGAGGGGTGAACCTTGGCAAGGAATAAGGCCACTTATTTATCATGTGAGACAGATGAAGGAAGAGAGAGTGGCAGAAGGCACCTGAGTGATAGTGGATGAGAAAGAGGGGAGAAAAGGGAGCTCACAGCAACTGACTTCATTTTTTTCTGTAAAATATGAGGCAAGGATCTCGCCAGAGACAATGGAGGGAGGGGGAGCTATGGAAGATTTGAGAAGGGATGAAAAGGCTTAGAAGAGCCACAGTGGAGAATGGGATAGTGAATTGATAAATGAGGTGTAGCACATAGCCTTTCAGCAGTGAAGGCCCAGTTGAAGTTTTTTAACATAAAATTTGTAATGAACTCAGTCAGAATGGTCAGGTGATTTTTCTCTACCATCATTCAGCAACATGTATATAGGCAAAGGCCACAATGATGGGAGTGATCCAAGGCTGAGGCTTGGCTGGGCTTAATTGGTAATATGATAAGGACAGTAGGGCTCTTAGTACTGCAAGGCAATCTACTATGGCTCCTTAATCAATTCAAGAGAGGTGGACAGTATAAATCTGAATTGGTTCACCAGGGGCTCAAGATGGGGAGAACATGAAAGAATGACTAGTGCAGAGGAGATGGCCTGAGAAATAATTGAAGAGTCAAGGGATTGGAGGTCATGGTACAGATGAAGAGTGGGGTTATAAGGGAAGGCATAGAAAGAGGTGAAAAGTCAATATATTGTGGTCAGATAAGAGGATTTCAGAATTTTTGAGGATAGAGATGGTACATTTATGGGTGATGGCAATATCAAGGGTATGACCATCTGTGTTGTGGCTTAGGTTGGAGGAGGGTGGAGGAGTAGCTTAAAGGAAATAAATAGGTTGAGGAACTGAATGGTTAGGGTATTTGAGGGAGAATCACTATTATGTTGAAATCCCTTAGTTTGAGGGCAGGAGTTGGGGAGGAGAGAAAAATTGTGAACCAAGTATCAAAACTCACTGAGGGAAGAAAGGGCAGTGACCTGGGGGGAGGGGGTGTCTGTGAACAGTAGCTATTAGGATTTTGATTGGGTGGTATATATGAATAGCATGAACCTCAAAGGAAGAGAAGTTAATGAGTAATGGAGGAAGGGAGAGAACCTGGAAGTGGCAGTGAAGAGGTAAAACCATTCAAACTTCCCTCATGGAGTGAGTTGAAGAGAATAAGTAAAGGTGCAGCCAGTACTAGAGAGAATAGGCAGGGAAGCTGCGTCATCCAGTGAGAAGCCAGGTTTTAGTAAAAACCAGTAGCTGGAAAGAGTGGGAGAGGAAGAGATTTAAGATGAAGGGAAATTTGTTGCCTACAGAACAGGCATTCCAAAGAGCACAGTAAAAGGGATGGGTGGAGAATTAGGTTGAAATTTTGGAATGAGGGGAATGGGAATAAGGAATTAAGTGGTAGATGGTGTAGAATGGGGTTTGGATGATTACAGGAGTTCAGAGTCACTGAGTTGTAAAGGGTGTGATCAGGTGTGAGATGCTCATCGAGTGGAAAATGCCACTCATTTCAAAGGATAGGCACAACAGTAGATGAGAGGCCTACAGTCAAAGAGAAGGTTGCTCTTCTTTGTGCCAGATGTTCTCCACATTCCATTTGGGAGATTGGACTGACAGCAAGAGGAGAAAATTGCCTTCTGTTGGAACAGTTAGGAGTGGTTGCTTTGGGGGTAGATGGAAAATTCCAGGCCTTCCCCCTTGAGGCCTTTCCTCAGGGAACATGCATCACCTAGAAGTTGAAGAAAGATACCACTGAAGGACAGGCAATCATCTCCCAGGTTTTGTGTACTTTCACAACCTTTTTCTCAGGTAGGGACAAGAAAGGTCTTAGTTTAAGATCTAGATAATAGAACCCACAAAGAAGAAATCACCCTAGGATAACTGATGGAGAAATTGAAAAAATGTCAAGTGGCTTAACTAGTTTCTCCCCAAGCATAGACTAAATGAGAGACTTTTACTAGGATTAGGCCAGGCTGCCCCCTCCCTTTCCTTCCTTCCTCTCCTCTGTCCATCTCAGTTCATGCCTCCCTAGATGTCTCATCCTCTTGCCCCTTCGACACAGCATCTAGCCCCATGTCCCTCTCTTTTCACTCTCAGGGCTGAATGCTGCCACAAACAAAGGGATCTTTTCTCTCACTTCTAGCAGCCTGACCCTAGAAGGCTCTAATTCAGAACAGGGGCCTGCCATTCCTCTTCATGGAGCAGGGAGGAAGCTCTTCAGAGTAGGAACAGCAGCTGCCAAAGGAAGTTACATGAAAACAACAGGACTCCCTGTCTGAGGAAGCTGTCCTTTGGCTTAAACCATCAGGGTATTCATAACCAAGTTTCTAAGACCTTAAAATGCCAATCTCAGGAAACATGGCAGAAGGTGACTTGTGATCCTGTGAAAGTGTGTGTGTGAAAAAAAAGTGGAAAATGCCTTACACATTTTCAGATCTTTTCCCTAAAAGAGTGGAAAGAATACTACTGGGAGAAGAAATGGGGCCTATCTGAAATCTGGAAATTCTACAGAGATTTCTCCAAACTGACAACATATAAAAGACCCTGACTGACAAGATAGTTCACACAAAAGGGAACCCTGGTAGCTGCCTCCTTACTAGGGTGTTTCCGGTGGTTCCTTACCAAGTTTTCCCTTCCTCCTCCCCAGATGATTAAGTAGCTCCCCCTGAAGAAATAAAATGAAGGGAAGCTGTAGAGGGGTAAAATGCAAGTTTATTTGGGGCAGGGGCCCTGTATTGTTTATCTTGGTATCTTAGCCATAGCACAGTGGTACAAATTTAACAAATGTCTGTAGAATAAAGGATGTTCCCAATTTGGAGCCTGTTACTTAGGGAGGCAGGAGCACAGCTGTGTGGTGGCGCATTTTGTTACTCCCCTGCCCCCCCAATTCTGCCTGTTACTCTGAATCTCCCTTCCCCTTTCCTCCTGCAGAGATCATTCTATTGAACCTAATTTTTTTTTCCATTTGCAAAGTAGCTGGGAGAAAGTGGAAAAGGAAAGTGTGTCCATTTCAGGTAGGACAGAATTCATTAACATTATGCTTAGCAAATCTTCAAATGATATGCCTATTCTAATACGGAAGGGTGATGATCGATATGGTCAGTAGGCTAGAGATAGCAGTAGCAGAGTTGTAGAAATGGGAGAGGGGAAGCATCAGATTTTCACCTTCTCAAAAGAGGTTGGCTGCGGTTCCTTTAAGGCCATGCCAGAGACCTGTCCCTTTAAATCTGTGTCAGTTTCCCCTGACGTCAGCCTGCCGGCCGCACTGGTGTTTACAGCCCCGGCCGAGCTGGTTACTTTCTGGAGTTCAGAATGCTGGCGACTGCCGCGTCCTCCTGGCCTTAAAGGGGCCGCACCCCCACGGAAACCGCCCACCCCCTCTTCTACCTTTTCACACCCCTCGCCCCCGGCCCCACCCCTTCCTCGGGGTGTCTTCGGGCTCCCCTCTAGCTGTGGTTGCTTCTCTCTTCTCACCTCCCCCGCCCCAGCTCCTCTGTGCTAGCCGGCCAGTCCCTCTGCTCTCATTCCACCTGGCTTGGGAAGGGCAGCGGGCTAGGGGAACCAGAAGAAGCCCCTCCCAAAGTGCTAAGCCCAGTGTAGGTGCCCCTTCCTCAGAGTTCTGTACTCCCCCCTCCCCCCCTTCCCCTGCCCCTTCCGTCCCCACTGGGGGGCCCCTGGGAGCGTCTCAGCTTCTTCAGGGAGGGGGCATTTCCTAATCTCAGGCCGGGGTTAAAGTTCTGGTCCTGGTGAGATGCTGGAAGCTGCAGCCAGAAGCTCATCGCCCCTCCGAGGTGCTGCGCTCCCCGCTGCCGCCGCCACTACCACCGCCGCCGCCGCTGCTGCCACCACCACCTCCGCCCAGCCGGGGCCATGTTCGCCCTGGGTTTGCCCTTCCTGGTACTCCTGGTGGCTCCAGCCGAGGGCAACCTGGGGGTCCTGGGGCCCAAGAATGTGTCCCAGAAGGAGGCCGAGTTTGAACGCACCTACCAGGATGAAGTCAACAGCGAGCTGGTCAACATCTACACATTTAACCATACTGTGACCCGAAACAGGGTGAGGAATTGGGGTGCTGTGCGTGCGCGCCGGCGTGGGGTGTATTGAGGGTCGGTGGTTTGGGGGTGGAGGACTAGGGAGCTTATCACTGCTGTGTCTAGGTGATGCAACTGCCAGATCTCCCACCTAAGTCCTGCTTGCCAGGTCCCATTCTTGGGCCCCTGATGTATGCCCTAACTCCAGACCGCAAGAGCTCAGGGCCTTGGGTACTCTTGCTTAATCTCTTTCCCTTTCCTTCCCCAACCCCCCCACATAGTCTGGTTTTGTTTTCGTTTTGTTGTTGTTGTTTTCGTTTTCCCCCAAAAAACTCTAAAGTAGGAAGTTACTGAAGTTGTTTCATTCTCCTCCTTTCTTCATTTGTTGTCATCTTTCTTCCAAGGGGGACACCCACAAGGAGGGGTTTGAGTAGGCCTGGCCTTGTTGTTCCCAGGCCTTAAACTCATAGTCTTGAATTCAGACCCTCAACCTGGCCCTAGGCTTGTGGGGGTACCATGACTGATGTTATTTTGTTCCAAACAACCCAAGTGGACGTGTCAGGCCCTGAGTTGAAAGGTCACACTGATAATTTAAGATTAGGAAAGTTACTTCCCTAGTCTTTCCAGGCTAACATATGCTGGAGGCTTGCCCAGACTGGTGTCACTTAAAAAAAACCAAAAACCTGCCCCTTTCCATACCTCTGATCTACAACTCTCCAAAGAAAGCCAACTAGCTTTGTAGGGTGGGATTGGGGGGGCATCAGAAGTAAGGCTAGGAAGAAAGAACTAACTGAACTAGGGGAGAATAGGAATTTAACTTGTTAAGGTCTGAGCAAGGCTGGAAACTTCCTTGATCTTACTTTTCCCCACCTACTCAACTAAAATCCTTAGACCACTTTGTTGCTTGATTCTAAGGTATTCATGAAGAGGTCATACTACAGTGCCTAGCTTTTGGTGGAGGCTTTATAAATGCTAAATGAATGAATGAATGATGGCCTAGAACTTGGACCCGTCTGGGGACCTTGTGGCCTGGGGACAGAGATTAGGAGGTGGTGGTTTCTGGAGGCCCTGAGGATTGAAAGAGTTCCTTTTCTGAAATGTTGGCCCAGTCTTTTCCTCAGTGGAGCTCCCTCCCTCCCCTTTCAGGTTCTCAAAGTGTGGTCTTGGGGACCTCTGAGGAGTTTGCGAAGTCAAAACTTTTCACAATAATATTTGGATCATTTAAATTTGGGGGGGGGGGTGGCGGCAATGAGGTTTAAGTGACTTGCCCAGGGTCACACAGCTAGTAAGTGTCAAGTGTCAGGGGCTAGATTTGAACTCCTGAATCCAGGGCTGGTGCTTTATCCACTGTACCACCTAGCTTCCCCCCATTTAATTTTTAATATGGTAAATATTTATAGTTATGACCTACATAAACAAAGGCCTTGGCGGGAAGAGTCCTGAATCATTTTTAAGAGTATAAAATAGGGGCAGCTAGGTGGCACAGTGGATAGAGCGCCAGCCCTGGAGTCAGGAGAACCTGAGTTCAAATTCGGCCTCAGACACTTAACACTTACTAGCTGTGTGACCCTGGGCAAGTCACTTAACCCCAATTGCCTCACTAAAAAAAAAAAAGAGTATAAAATGGTCCTAAGCCCCAAAAGATTGAAAACTGATGAAATAGAGAATGGAATCTGTTACCTTTTTTTGTTTGTCGGTGGGGAAAAGAGGCGGCTTAGTTTCTGCTACTGGCTGGGACTTGTCCCCAGAGGATTGTTCCCAGAATTCTGTATTCTTGTAGCTTTTCAAACGAGGAGTATGATTTCTATTCCAACCAGGAGTTCATGCTAGGTCTGGTGGGGTAGCTCTGGGTTCTACCTACTTGGAAAAGGTGAATTCTCCTTGGGTGGGGGTGGGGAGAGAGGCGCTCTTCTCTTTGTTACAGGGCTTGGGTTCTAGCAACAGAATGATAGCTACCCCCCCCCACACACACACACCCTTCCTTTATTTTTTTTTTTTTTTTTTTTTTTTGTGAGGCAATTGGGGTTAAGTGACTTGCCCAGGGTCACACAGCTAGTAAGAGTTAAGTGTCTGAGGCCGGATTTGAACTCAGGTACTCCTGACTCCAGGGCCGGTGCTCTATCCACTGCGCCATCTAGCTGCCCCCACACCCTTCCTTTATAGAGCTCATGAATTTTCATTGTCATCCTCTTTATCACTGAGAGAGAGTCTACCCATTTTACCAATTGAGAAACAGAAGCTTAAGCTTCTGAAGTAGGCTAACTTGTCTAAAATCATTCAGCGAGTCAGGGGTGGAGTTGGGTTCAGAAATTAGGCATCCTCTCTACCTGGGCTTCTTCAGCTTTTTCTATTTTCAGCCCCTTTTTGCCTGAGAAATTTTTATGTAACCCTGGGTATATAGTATATAAGATAGGTATACATAACCTTTTACTGTTGCCAAATTTTTCTTGACCCCTACATTGTTACTTGACCCCACTTGGGGTCTCAATCCACAGTTTAAGAAGCTTTGCTCTATGCTAGTAGTCATCAGGGCTAGTTGTTAGATGAGAGCTGCCCTTCTGGTCCTTTGGTTTATAGGGAGGAGGTTATTAAAGAGTTCCAAGATTCTTAACCTGGGTGACCTGCCCTCCCCCTTTACTAGGGATGTACACTAATAGTTGTACAGTATCCTCATTCATCCCCCAGAGACAGGATGGGCCTTGTTTCATGAAGCTTGCAGCCTCACTCAGACTTGCCTTCCTAGGACGACTGGATGATATCTGACAATTTTTATAGCACTTTACAATTCGTGGGATGCTTTTGTGTCCCGGATCTCATCGGGTCCCTACAGATAGGCCTGTGACGTAGGTCTTGCAGATATCACTATCCTCATTTTACAGATGAGAAAAATAAGGTTCAAAGAAATTAAGTGACTTGTTCAAGTTCACACATCTAGTAAGTGGCAGGACTTCTGACTCCAAGTCCAGGGTGTTACTCCTATTCTAAAACTGCCTCTGGATCAGTGAAAAGGACAGCTCTAGCAGAAACCCCCACCTCTGACTTTCCTGGGGTCAGATTTAGTCAGGGAGGACTTTCCCTTGGGCTTGACCTGCTCCCCCCCCCCACCCCCCTCACCCCAGCATTGGAAAATAGTAGCCATGTTTGTATGAGAAGGGGGTCTGAACTTATAGGTAGGCAAGGGCTGAGGGTTGGTCTGACTAAAGGGAAACACCTGTACCCATAGACCGAGGGTGTGCGGGTGTCTGTGAACGTCTTGAACAAGCAGAACAAGGCGCCCGTGCTGTTTGTGGTTCGACAGAAGGAGGCTGTGGTGTCCTTCCAGGTGCCACTGATTCTTCGGGGGCTGTGAGTATGATTTGGGAACTGATCAGGAGGGGGACGGGATTCCCCCCCTCCCCAGCAGGGGGAGCTGACATCCCCAAAGTAGGTTGGAGGATCATAATGTCTCTTGTTCCCTACCTCACCTAGGAGAATGCCCATGCTCTTGCATAGGCCACTGGCAAGTGTTCAAATCTCTCACTTAGGGGAGTTTTCTACCCCCTCCCACCTTGGGAGGATCTTCTTTTGTTTTTTGTTTTGTTTTGTGGGGCAATTGGGGGTTAAGTGACTTGCCCAGGGTCACACAGCTAGTAAGTGTCAAGTGTCTGAGGTCATATTTGAACTCAGGTCCTCCTGAATCCAGGAACGGTGGTTTATCCACTGTGCCATCTAGCTGCCCTCGGGAGGAGCTCCTTTTGACGGCTTGAACCCAGGCACTTGGTCAATTATCAGGTGCACCTGTGGGCCCCAGGCCTGGAGCTCAGTGAGGAAGACTATGGGTTAGGGGTAACCAGATCTGGAGAAAAGGATTGTCGAACTTTCCCCAGCCACCCTCCCCCCCTTCCCTCAACACCATTCATCTGGGCCAGACTTACTTTCCAGGGGAACAAGCTAGGTGTTCCCCATAGAGGTGGGGGGAGGGGGAGGAAAGAATAGCTCCTCCCTAACTCTCCCACCCTTGGGCCACAGCTACCAGCGTAAGTACCGGTACCAGGATGTAGCTCGAACTCTCTGCCAGCCACCCACCAAGAGTGAGGCTGAGGTCCAGTTCTTCTATGTGGATGTGTCTACTCTGTCTCTGTTCAACACTACTTATAGGCTGCGGGTCAGCCGGATGGACAACTTTGTGCTCAGGTTTGAGACAGTGTGTAGGAGTGCTGGGAGAGGAAGGGGAAGCCCAAGGGGAAGGCTTTCTGGGGGCCCCAGGAATGACAGGGAGTGGTGGGGGGAACCTCTTCTTTCTGCCCCACAGGACTGGCGAACAATTCAGCTTTAACACCACTGCAGCTCAGCCTCAGGTAAACAAACCTATTCAGTTAATCCTAGTTATTTATGAAATACTGCATGCAAAGCATTGTTGGGGGGGTACCAAAGGTACAGAGTCTCTGCCTTCAGGGTCCTGACAAATCTCCTGGGTTGGGGTGAGTTGGGAGTAATGGGCACAAAGAGGTCAGCTTAGAAAAGGCAAGAGGTCTATTGGCAGCTCTGCTTCTTGTTAGGGCCCTGCTCTCTGGAAGGGGGACCTGCTGACCTGCAGTAGAATGGACCTGTGAGGAGCTCAGGGCCCAGGCCCGGGGGGTGGAAGTAGAGTGGTGGTCAGTGGCTAGAGGTTTTTTAAATTCTCTTAGAGTTTTCCCTTGGACCTTTAGCCCCATAGAGCTCATGTAGTTAATGCTGCTCTAGGGAGGATTGGGGGCAGGTAGGGAGGCCACCTGAGGTAAGCCTCTCTTCTTCTGCTTGGTAGTATTTCAAATATGAATTCCCAGAAGGAGTAGACTCAGTGATTGTCAAAGTGACTTCCAACAAGGCTTTCCCCTGCTCGGTCATTTCCATCCAGGACATCCTGGTAAGTGGGCCCAGACTATCTATCTGCTTTTCTGCCAGTTGGAAACAAGACTTCCAGGGATAAAGGGTCTAAGGCTCAGTCTCTTAATTATCTTATTTCTTTAATCCACGCCCCCATTTCTATCCCTGCCGTAGTGTCCCGTCTACGACCTGGACAACAACGTGGCTTTCATCGGCATGTACCAGACAATGACTAAGAAGGCAGCCATCACCGTGCAGGTAGGTTGGGCCAACTGGACCCTGAAGAGTTATGCCCAGATGGGTTTTCTAGACAACCTCCCCTAATTGTCATTCCTGCCATTACCACGACTTTGTCTCCTCTCCCCCACTCTTCCTTCGTACTCATACATACACATGCACACTAATTGAGTACTGACCCATCTGCTGTTTGTTTTTGTTTGGCCTCGGCCTTCCCTGGGTTTCTTTCATAGGGAAGTGAAAGGCTCCACTGTAGCCCTCATCTTTTTCTGTATAAACAATAGAGTCAACCTTCCTTTCCCTTCCCCCTTAACTTTTCCTCGATATCTTTTTTCCCATTCGTTGTGGTGTGAGGTAGCAGATGACTGGGTGGGGAGGGTAGCAGGTATCTGATGAAGGCCATTTCTTTGTATGGTGTGGACGGGACTTCAACAGCGGAAAGACTTTCCCAGCAACAGCTTCTATGTGGTGGTGGTTGTGAAGACCGAGGACCAGGCCTGTGGGGGCTCCTTGCCTTACTATCCCTATGGGGAAGGTAGATTCTGTGCTCCGGACTGGGCTGGGTAGGGAGGAGGAGCCGGGATTGTTTGGGGTTTACTAGGTGCTTGGGAAGCAAAGGAACCTGGCTTTTACCTGAAGACCTTGGGTTGTGTAGGGGAAGGGGGAGAGTACAGAAGGGTGGGGGTATCAGCCTCTCTCCTGCCTGGTCCCCTTAAGCCTCAGGCCAAGCTCCAGGCTCCCACTACCGCACTGACTTGACTTTTACGTCCAGATGAACCGGTTGATCAAGGGCATCACCAGAAAACTCTGACCGTTGTGGTGTCTCCAGCAGTCACGTGTGAGTGTGGGCGGCTGGGTGGGTAGGGACAGGCTCAACTTGGGCTACTTTTTTTCACTAATGGTCTCTGGGGCTTTGGGGATAGGCTGGGGGATGGAGAACTGTGGGGACATAAAATGGGTGGACAGAGAAGCAGGATACCGTCCCCTGTGCCTGCTTGGAACCTCTAGGCTGTGAGAATACAGGGAGAGAAAGGAAGCTGTATCCATGTAAAATGCTGGCCAACATCACCCTCCACACCGAGCCCCTTCCTGTAGCCTCGTGTTAATCTATCATCTGCCTTCTCGACCCCCTCCCACTTTTTTCTCCCCAGCTGAGGCCTATGTTGGAGGCATGCTGTTCTGCCTGGGCATTTTCCTGTCCTTCTACTTGCTGACCGTGTTACTGGCCTGTTGGGAGAATTGGAGGTGAGCCGGGGCAGATTGGACCAGTCCTTGCTCAGCCTTTCAAAGGCAGTACAGTAGGCATTGGGGCTTGGTCAGGGAGATTTCTCCCTGGTCTCTTTCACTTCCCCCTGTGTTCACTTGCCCCATTATGTTCCTTCCCACCCTCAGGGATACCAACCACACTCCCATCCCCCAAATCCCCTTAAGATGAGCTGAGCTGTGATAAGTAGGAGAAGAGATGGCCAAAGAGTGTTTGTTGCCTGTAGTCCACACTTCCCCAACAAAGAGAGGATAGGGGCTTCAGCTTTTCTTCTAGTCATCTCTCCTAAGACCTGTAGCCTTCAGCATAGAGAAGCCTCGGTTTGGGTGAAAGAAAGGGGCCTGGAGGTCAGCACCTGAATGAGGAGGGTGGACAGAGGGTCAGAGGTATAGGGTACGAGGGATCGTGCGCCTGGAGCCCACTGTGTAGCCTCCATATCTTTTCCCACAGGCAAAGGAAGAAGACTCTGTTGGTGGCTATGGACCGTCCCTGCTCAGAAAGCGGTACCTCTCAAGGCACTGTCCTGGGGTGGGCTGAGTGGAGAGGTGACTGATTGTCTAGGTCTAATAGGTCTAGAGAAGCCAGAGTCTTCTGGCACTGTTTTCCATAGATTTGGACCTCCGGGGTGAGGATGACAGTAGGAGGTTGTGTCTCCTCTGCTCCCTGTCTCCCCCTTGAAAAACGACTGCTCCTTGATTTATTCTTCCTCTCGGTATCCTGCTGCTCAGTCTGTCTTTCAGTCTGTCCCAGGCCTCCAGGCTCACAGTTTCACAAGTTCATAACATTTTTCTCTCTCTCTCTCTCTCTCCCTCCTCCCAACCATCTTCTCTCCTGCTTGTGACCTTCTCTTCCAGCCTCTTTGCTTGGTAAGCTTCAGGCACTGGGTGGGGTTAGGGCCGGGGCCTTTCAAGGGACCAGGATCAGGCTGTGGGGGAGGGAAGCATCAGGCCTTGCACATCACACATACTCATCAAGTGTTGGAGTGAATGGATATGAACAGGGGTGACTAGGTGGAGTCTGGGGAGTTTTGGTGCTGCCAGGATTTTTGACCTCTAGTGGAGGAGAAAAGTTGGCAACCCCTCTTAGGATAATAGGGTATTTATTTGGTGAGGTGATTAGGCACAGAGAGCAACGGCCGCTAAGAGCGGGGTGGTCTTGGCTGGTGAGTGATCGTCTTCCCTGAAGCCCAAAGCCTCTGTGCCTCGACTTCTTCTGCCTGTCCCCGGCCCCTTCTGTTGATGTCACCTCCAGGTCTGGGCTTTGCCTTCCTATTTGCAGGTCACCCTCGAGTCCTGGCTGATTCCTTCCCTGGCTCCTCCCCTTATGAAGGTTACAGTTATGGCTCCTTCGGTAGGTTCCCCCTGAAGGCTCCTCTCACCCCTCTACCTGGCCCCCACCCCCATCCCCAGCCTGGCTGTCTCATTCTAAGCAGGCTGCCCTAGGCTTCTGGGGTTGGTGAATTTTTCTTTCCTTTCTTTTTCTTAAAAACATATTTTGAACACTGTTTCAATATAATTTAACTCCCTTTGTAATCCTATGTATTTTATTTCATGCATTTGAAAACATTATTTTGAGAAGGGGTCTGTGGGCTTCACCAAGACATGGTTAAGAACCACCAGTCCATGGTGATCCTCTTTTGTCTTCCTAAATGGGTAGGCAAAAGCTGTCAACTAACATTTGTTGTTGTTGTTGTTGTTTTGTGAAGCAATTGGGGTTAAGTGACTTGCCCAGGGTCACATAGCTAGTAAGTGTTAAGTGTCTGAGGCCGGATTTGAACTCAGGTCCTCCTGACTCCAAGGCCAGTGCTCTATCCACTGTGCCACCTAGCTGCCCTAAAAGCATTTGTCTTTTTTTTTTTAAATCTCTGTTTGGCATTCAAAGCCCTTTTCTTTAAAAAAAAATTTTTTTTTGGTTGGGCAATGAGGGATAAGTGACTTGTCCAAGGTCACACAGCTAGTGTCAAGTGTCTGAAGCCAGATTTGAACTCAGGTCCTCCTGACTTCAGGGCTAGAGCTCTATCCACTGTGCCACCTAGCTGCCCCCTGCCAACTGACATTTAAAAAATCTCTAGGACAGCTAGGTGATGCAGTGGATAAAGCACCAGCCGTGGATTCAGGAAGACCTGAGTTCAAATCCTGTCCCCTCATCAGCCTCTTGTTCCCCACAGAGAATGGCTCAAGTTCTGCTGATGGAGCCATGGACAGCACTGGCTCTGTGGACGTCTCCTACACTTATTCAGGTGAGTATGCCAGGCAGGGGACAAGGGCAGAACCGATGCCAGGGCTGATGTTGGCTGGGCCAGAGGTGGAGTTGTGTCTGTTCAAGGAGGTCCCTTACTCTTCCCCCTCTCCTCCAAGCAATGGCATTAGGGCAGGGTCTGTAATTCTCCATATCTCCCTCCCCACCCAACCTCCTTGGCCTGGTCCTCGCCTCTTTCCTGGACCCCTTCCCAGTAACTTTCCCTTTCCTTTGAAGGACACGACCAGTTCAAGCGACGTTTCCCCTCTGGCCAGATGCGGCAGCTGTGCATTGCCATGGGTAGATGTGGGGGAAAGTGCTCGCTTTGCCAATCAGCTCCTGCCTGTGGTGGGCACTGAAGCTGGCTGGAGCCATGGCCTGGCTGGGGATCACCCTTTGGGGCTGGGAAAATGCTCAGTGGATGCCCTATTCTCATTTGTTATCATGTAATACTTATGATAACTGACCCTCTGTGTCTTTTGAGAGAGGCTGGTGTTTTTCCTTGACTAGGGGCCTTGACCGCTTTTCCTCTGTCACTTCCCAGTACCGTGCCACCAGAGATTTCTGGGCTGAACTTTTCCATGTTGAGTCAATGCTGCCTTGCTTCACATTATCCTCATTCTCTGACCAGCAGAGGGAGTTGGGGCTGGGCTAAAGAGGATCCCAAAAAGGCAATGAAGATGTTCTCTTGCCTGCTGTGGGGCCCTCGTTAGAGGGCCTTGAGGGACAATCAGTCAGTCAATAAACATTTAGAGTAGATTTTTTTATAGGTGGGGGGTGGTAGTCTCCACCAGCAGCCTTTCTTACCCCTCAACCCAGGGGATACTGAACCTTTAACTCCCCAGGTACCACAGTCCTGCCCTCTCAAAACACACGAAGCTGGTTGTGCCTCTAATCTGCATGATGCCTCTGGAAATCATCCCATTGTCTTAAGCCTGAGATCAGCTCAGTGTCCCTGGTTTGGCCTATCATAGCTCTCCAGGGGAAGTTGGAGGTGACATGGAGATCGGGGTATAGGCATTCATGGACCTTGTCTGTCCCCCTTCACATATATATACCACAAGGGGAAAAGGACACACAGGTTTCCCTGGACACTGAGCTTACCTCAGCCTCCCTGTCCTAAATCCCCCAATTCACCCCTTCTACCGCTGTGTAATTCCTACAATTGCCCCAGGTGGGCAGGGGCCACACTCTTGGGGTCTTGCCACAGGCCTGAGCACTCTCTTCCCTTCCTTCCCAGATCCAGTGGGCAGCCGGCCTCGGCTGGACTCCCTGAGCTCAGTGGAAGAGGACGACTACGATACGCTGACTGACATTGAATCGGACAAAAACGTCATCCGCACCAAGGTCTGAAGCTGCTCTTGTTGAACGTCTCTGGTTGCAGATCCCACAGATCTTTAAAGTCCTTAGAGAGAGGCCCCTGTGTAGGGATCCTACAACTCTCTGAAGAGGGTAGAGCCTAAGCCCCAGTATATACCTGTCCCTATCACATCTCCACATTGATGCTGCGGGGACTCCTTTGGGGAGGGAAGTGTTGGGAGGAAGTTAACCCTGTTACTGATTGCTTTTGACTCTGATGGCCACACACACTTAAGGTCTTATTCTTGGGCAGTGGTCCATCCATGAAGGTAAGAGTAGGGCAGTCAGAAACCTTTAAAAGTCCTAAGCTTTGTCCTTGTCTTTTACTACCCTTGAGAGCCTCCCTGAACATCACAGGGGTAGCTGACTTCCTGCTGTTCCCTCTGTCATCTTTTCTTGTTCCTCTTCAGCAATACCTGTATGTAGCAGACTTGGCCCGGAAGGACAAACGGGTTCTACGGAAGAAGTACCAGATTTACTTCTGGTGAGGGGAATGTGTGCCTATTTGTTTTTTGGAAGGGGGCATGGAGAAGGAGCAAGGGCTTGTGTTGGGGGTGGGGATGGTTCTCTTCCAGTCTTCCTCATTCATCATCCATCCATCCCTGTATACAGGAACATTGCCACCATTGCTGTTTTCTATGCCCTCCCAGTGGTGCAATTGGTGATCACCTACCAGACGGTAAGAGGGGCAGAGTTTATCTGCCCCCCAGACCCTAGGCCTCTTGACTTCCTTCTTGATTTCCCTAGACATGGGAGTCCTTTTGACAGATGCTTGCCTGGTCTCCATTGGACACAACTTCTAGAAGTGGGGAAGGGAAGGGGAGGGAATAAAGTATTTATTAAATATCAACTGTGTGCTTAATATGTACTGAGTGCTTTACAAATATTATCTCATTTGATTCATCCACCCTGAGAGTTTTCATTAATCAGACTAGTGATTGTGTGAACATCACACCATGCTCACAGAAAGAACCCACAGATTTTTGGCTATACTCAGAGAAAGAAAATACACAATCCCTGGTAGTCGTGTTGTTTACAAATAAGGAAACAACAACAGCTATTCATGTCTAGGTTGGTAGGGTATTGGTGTATAAGGGGTATAAGAAGTCTCTTGATCTTAGTTGGAATCAGGTCAGGAAGGGGCTGGGCTGCCCCTCATCTGGACTCTTGAGTTGTCTCTTAGACTGATTCCCCTTTTTTCTTGTTCCCTGGGACTACTGCAGGTGGTGAATGTCACAGGGAATCAGGACATCTGCTATTACAACTTCCTCTGTGCCCATCCCCTAGGCAACCTCAGGTAGAGGGGATGCTGGGGAGGCAGACATCTGAGAGTCCGAGGAAGAGGGGGTGGTCGGGACCCAAGAATAGCTGGAGGGCGGGGTGGGACTGGGGAGGCTGAGGGAGCTCATTTTGTGTAATACCCGTTGATCTCTGCTCCAGCGCTTTTAACAATATCCTCAGTAACCTGGGTTACATCCTGCTGGGGCTGCTGTTCCTTCTCATCATCCTGCAGCGAGAAATCAATTACAACCGAGCCCTCATGCGAAATGACCTTTATGCCCTGGTGAGAACCGACCCTTCCCGTTCCCCTTTCTCTAGCTCCTTACCAAGGGTGATAGCCCTTGGGATGGCGTCCCTTACCCTTAGTGAAAGAAAGCACTTCTCCTTAACTGTTGTTACCTATTTACATTCTCAGTGACGCCTTCCTGCATTAGTCCCTTCCCCACCCCCATTCTCAACCTCAGTAGCTCCTCTTCTCCCACAATCCTCTTTCAGGTCACTGTCGTTAGCGATTTAAACCTTTAAATCAGTCATTTATCTTCTCCGTGCAGCCTTCCCTCATCCTCCTCAGCCCTTGACTTCAAACTGTGATGCCCATATTTTTTTTTTTTTTTAGTGAGGCAATTGGGGTTAAGTGACTTGCCCAGGGTCACACAGCTAGTAAGTGTTAAGTGTCTGAGGCCAGATTTGAACTCAGGTACTCCTGACTCCAGGGCTGGTGCTCTATCCACTGCGCCACCTAGCTGCCCCTGTGATGCCCATATTGTGTAATGGCTATATTGTCTTACATGTGTTTGATATCTCTATCAAACTATAAACTCTTGGAGGGCAGGGATCGTTTAACCTTCCTATTGCCTGGCACAGTATTCTCCATACATAGAAAGCGATTAATAAATATATGGCGATGTTTCTCCTTCTTTCTATTCATACTCTAACCCTGGACTCTTTCTTTGCACTAGGAATGTGGAATCCCAAAGCACTTTGGGCTTTTCTATGCTATGGGTACAGCCTTGATGATGGAGGGACTGCTCAGTGCCTGCTACCATGTTTGCCCCAACTATACAAATTTTCAGTTTGGTAAGGCCTCCTTTTCGTTCCCAGAGACCTGCCTGTGTATTTGTGTCCCTCTTGTGGGCCCCTGAGATTTAGCCTTTTAGGGGAACTAGAGTTGAGATATCCTCTTGTAGTACTACAGAAAACAGGCAGCCAGACCTGGTTAGGGACTACTCTCCCTTCTTAGAGGAACTTGGAGATCACCTAATCAAACCCCCTCATTTTACAGATGAGGGAACTGAGGCCCAGACAAGATAAAGTGATTTGCCAAAAGTAGCACAAGTACTAGGGCGTAGAGACACCTGCTGCTCTGAATGATGCCCAAGAGGAGACAGTTCCTGGAGGCAGCCTTTGGAGTGTGTAGAGCCTCACCAAGGAGGCCCCCACATAGCCATACCTACCCAATGACTGCTAAGTGGGTGGCTTTCTAGGAGAGAGGGAGCAAGGAGACCTGGCCTAATTGTGGTGGGCTTGGATAGACTCCCCAGTCTGGAGGTCGACAGTTTGCTGTTCCTGCAGACACATCATTCATGTACATGATCGCGGGGCTCTGCATGCTGAAGCTGTATCAGAAGCGGCACCCTGACATCAATGCCAGTGCCTACAGCGCCTATGCCTGCCTCGCCATCGTCATCTTCTTTTCTGTGCTTGGGGTGGTGAGTGTGTCTCCCCCTCCCCCCTCCTACCTAAATCGGCCTCCCTCCCTTCCTTGCCACAGCCCTTCCCCATCCATGTCCCTAGAGACCAGGTGACCCCTTCCCCTGTTTCTCTCCCAGCTCTGGAGGTGAGAATACTCCCAAGGCCCTTCTCTTGGGGCAGCTCAGACACGATTGATCTCGCCCTCTTAGCTGGGCCTTAGCCCCATGCTGGCAGGTACCCTGAGGAATCCAGAATGTAGACCAGTTCTCTGTCCTTGGCTCATGTGCTCTTCTCTCTCTGTCTCTGTCTCTCTCTTTTTCTCTCTCTTCTTTCGTTCTCTCCATCTCTCCCTCCCTTCTCTTTCTCTCTCTTTTTCTCTCCCTCCCTTCTCTCTCTCTTTTTCTCTCTCTTCCTTCTCTCTGTCTCTATCTCTCTCTTATTTCCTTCACTCTCTCCATCTCTCTCTCCCTTTTCTCTCTGTCTTTCTCTCTCTTCCTTCTTTCTCTCCATCTCTCCCTTCCTCCTCTCTCTGTCTCTCTCTCTCTCTCTTCCTTTGCTCTCTCCATCTCTCCCTCCCTTCTCTCTCTGTCTCTCTTTTTCTCTCTCTTCCTTTACTCTCTCCATCTCTCCCTCCCTTTTCTCTCTGTTTTTATCTCTTTTTCTCTTCCTTTGTTCTCTCCATCTCTCCCTCCCTTCTCTCTGTCTCTTTCTCTCTCTTCCTTCGCTCTTTCCATCTCTCCCTCCCTTTTCTCTTTGTCTCTATCTCTCTTTTTCTCTTTCTTCCTTTGCTCTCTCCATCTCTCCCTCCCTTCTCTCTGTCTCTCTTTTTCTCTCTCTTCCTTTACTCTCTCCATCTCTCCCTCCCTTTTCTCTCTGTTTTTATCTCTTTTTCTCTTCCTTTGTTCTCTCCATCTCTCCCTCCCTTTTCTCTTTGTCTCTGTCTCTCTTTTTCTCTCTCTTCCTTCGCTCTCTCCATCTCTCTCCCTCCCTTCTCTCTCTGTCTCTATTTCTCTTTTTCTCTCTCTTCCTTTACTCTCTCCATCTCTCCCTCCCTTTTCTCTCTGTTTTTATCTCTTTTTCTCTTCCTTTGTTCTCTCCATCTCTCCCTCCCTTCTCTCTCTGTCTCTTTCTCTCTCTTCCTTCGCTCTCTCCATCTCTCCCTCCCTTTTCTCTTTGTCTCTATCTCTCTCTTTCTCTCTCTTCCTTCGCTCTCTCCATCTCTCTCCCTCCCTTCTCTCTGTCTCTATTTCTCTTTTTCTCTCTCTTCCTTCACTCTCTCCGCCTCTCCCTCCCTTTTCTCTTTGTCTCTCTCTGTCTCTTTCTCTCTCTTCCTTCGCTCTCCATCTCTCTCCCTCCCTTCTCTCTCTGTCTCTATCTCTCTTTTTCTCTCTCTTCCTTCGCTCTCTCCATCTCTCTCCCTCCCTTCTCTCTCTGTCTCTCTTCCTTCACTCTCTCCATCTCTCCTTCCCTTCTTTCTCTGTCTCTATTTCTCTCTTTCTCTCTCTTCCTTCACTCTCTCCGCCTCTCGCTCCCTTCTCTCTCTCTCTGTCTCTCTCCTCTTCGTCCTTTATCTCTCCATATCTCACACACACATACACACACACATTCTGTTCCCCACCTCCTCCCACCCTGCCCCAAACAGGTGTTTGGCAAAGGGAATACGGCGTTCTGGATAGTCTTCTCGGTCATTCACATCATCGCTACACTCCTGCTCAGTACACAGCTCTACTATATGGGCCGTTGGAAGCTGGGTAAGTAAATTGCCCGGGGTGAGAATTGTAATGATAGTAAGACATTGTCCATGGGGGCAGAGAGTGTGAAAGACAAGATTGGATGAAGACAGATGTGTGAGACAGAAAAAGACAGAGAGAAAGGGAGACAGAGAAAGATCTCAGGATATTTTCCTGGATCCTTCTTTGTCCTGGTCTTCGGGTGTTTGCGATTGGAAACCTTAAAGCCAGTGCGTGTTCTTTTTCTATTTTATACATATTATAATATATTAATATTATACACACACACACACAGTCACCTGGGCTATTGCGAAATTTAAGCGATTTGTCCAGCCAGGGTCACGTGGCCTGTATGTGCCAAAGGCAGAACTTGAAATAAGGTCCTCCTGATTCCAAGGTGGGCTTTCTATCCATCACATCACACTGCCTCTCAAACCACTATACAGTTGTGAATTGTTATTGTTATTGTCCCTTCTGGCCTCCACTGCTCAGGAGCCACAGATGGCCTTAACCTTAGCCTGCTGGGAGTCCTTGCTATGGACTTAGGTTATAGGCTTTGAGTATGAGCAAGGATACTTCTCTGTGGCTTCAGACTTCTTGCCTTTGACACAATTTTGTCCCTTCTTGCAGATTCTGGAATCTTCCGCCGGATTCTTCATGTGGTCTACACAGACTGTATCCGGCAGTGCAGTGGACCCCTTTATGTGGTATGTGCCTCGGCTCCACTTTATTTTCCTCTTCTGAGTCCTTGTTACATCTGCCCCTCTCCTGGGGACATAAGGTATAGGGGGTACCTATAAGCATTGGGTAGTTGGGGCCCTCTATTTCCTCTTTTCCCTCTCCCTAGCCATCTATGTTGTTGTTATTCATATTATTGTTATACGAAAACCATAGCTAACATTTATAAAGGGTGTCCCAAAAGTCTTAGTACCATTTTTAAGCTTTAATAAAGCTTATTTTAAAAAGCTTTAAACTGCATTAGGAATTTTGAGTCAAACTGTATAATGCCTTAAGGTTTGCAGAGCGCTTTTATATATCTCATTTGACCCCTACAATCACTCTGTCAGATAATTGCTATTATCACCCCCTTTTTACAGATGAGGACACTGAGGTTGAGAAAGAGATGAAATAACTTGTTTAGGGTCACACAACTAGTGTCTGAGGCAGGATTCAAACTCAAGCAGCCTCTTTATCTACTAAACCACCTAACCCCTATCTCTGTCTCATTGTCTCCCGGGTTTACTTCTTTCTAGGACCGAATGGTGCTACTAGTTATGGGCAACATTATCAACTGGTCACTGTGAGTCCAGATATGCAGCTTTGAGGGCCTGGGCAGGTGGCAACCAGGGAGAGGCTGGGATGGGGCACTTAGCCCAAGATCTCTCTCCTTCCCTCCCTGTTCCCCCAACTCCTTAGGGGAGTAATGGAAGATCCCTTACTCCATCCTGGGTACTGTGCTCCCTCTGCCCTGGGTTTGAGGGGAGGACGGAGGGAGGCTCCTTCCCCTCCTGTATGTGGATGGGTACTGAATGTTTTGAAGTCCCCCTCGCTGTCTTCCATTCCAAGGGAATCAGTGATGGGGGTCTGAGCAGTGGCCTTGTCTCATCACCACATCCTAAGGAGACAATGGATATTTGGGTGCGTGGATGTGTGTGTGTGGGTGCTGGCCATGGATGCCCGCCTTCTTAGGCCTCTTTCCCCCCGTAGTGCTGCCTATGGGCTCATCATGCGTCCCAATGATTTTGCTTCCTACCTGCTGGCCATTGGCATCTGCAACCTTCTTCTTTATTTTGCTTTTTACATCATCATGAAGGTAAGCAGGGGGTGGGAGTGAAGGAGAGAAGTTGGTGTCCCTTGTGTGTTGATCCTTCCTAGTATCATTTTTTGTTTTGTATTGTTTTTTGTTTTTTTTGGTGAGGCAATTGGGGTTAAGTGACTTGCCCAGGGTCACACAGCTAGTAAGTGTCATGGGTCTGAGGCTGGATTTGAACTCAGGTCCTCCTGAATTCAGGGCCAGTGCTCTATCCACTGCACCACCTAGCTGCCCCCCAGTATCTTTTTTTTTTTTTTTTGTGGGGCAATAAGGGTTAAGTGACTTGCCCAGAGTCACACAGCTAGTAAGTGTCAAGTGTCTGGAGTCAGATTTGAACTCAGGTCCTCCTGAATCCAGGGCTGGTGCTTTATCCACTGTGCCACCTAGCTGCCCCCCTAGTATCGTTTTTATTCATCTGTGCCCATGATGGCAAGAGCTTCAGTGGGAAGATAGAGCAGAAAGCTAGGAAAAGATCCCTGACCTATAAGGGCTTCTAGTCTCATGGACCATGGCTTAACATTCATGGAATACCTAAGGTTAAGACAATCTATGCTCTAAGTACCAAGGAATCGGCACAATCAGTTATTGGTGTAGGAGTTCAGAGGAGGAAGAGATCAGTGAGTCCAGTTCTGTGAGCTTAGTTCCCTCTGAAGCCTTCGGGGCCTGGTTGTGGGCAGGAGTCTGACTTACCTGGGGGAACATTAAATGCTATGGGGTGGGAGGAGGAGAGGAGAAGGTTTGAGGCTCTTAATTAAGCACTGATGATGTGGAAGGGCTATCATTAACTGTGAACTCACTGTCCTCTAATGGGGAGGTGGGGGCCACTGTTGGAAATGGGGGATACCATTGGCATATGGCAGGGGCGCACAAGGCAGCAAGTGTAATGTGTGGTGGGCCCGGGAGCCAGAAAGGCCTCTGGAGGAGGGAGGATGTTGGATTAGGTTGTAAAGAGGCAGGAAGGGGCCAGCTTTTGGCCACGTGTGGGGAAACTTGCCCTTAAATGAAAACTTGGGCGCAAAGAACAGGGATTCTGGACAAGGGCTCCCCACAAACTCCTGGGTGCCCAAGTGGACACCACCCTCAACTCCCTTCCCATTGCTTCTCTTCTCAGCTCCGGAGTGGGGAGAGGATCAAGCTCATCCCCCTTCTCTGCATCATCTGCACCTCGGTGGTCTGGGGCTTTGCCCTTTTCTTCTTCTTCCAGGGACTCAGCACTTGGCAGGTGAGTGAATGAATGCCTGGCCAAGGGATGGGAGTAGGGGAGCAGGGAACAAGGCCTCAGCTCCAGTGCCTGCTATTTCTATGACTGACTAGCTTTTTATTTTAATGTTTTTTAAATTTTAAAATTAAAAAAAATTTTTTTTGGGGGGGGGGGCAAAGAGGGTTAAGTGACTTGCCCAGAGTCACACAGCTAGTAAGTGTCAAGTGTCTGAGGCTGGATTTGAACTCGGGCCCTTTTGAGTCCAGGGCTGGTGCTTTATCCACTGTGCTACCTAGCTGTCCCCAACTGACTAGCTTTATAACCTTGATCAAGACCTTCCACTTCTTAGTCTTTTCTCATCCATATCTATATTAACATATCTATAGCTGTAGGATACATATCTATAATAGTAAACAATAATAATAAGTACCATTCTTAGCAATTTAATGTTTACAAAGTGCTTCACTTATATTATCTCCTTTGATCCTTATTCTCATTTTACAGGTTAGGGAACTGAAGCTGAGTGGTTAAGTGACTTGCCCAGGGTCACACTGCTACTAAGTGTCAAGTGTCTGAGGTCGAATTTTAACTCAAGTCCTCCTGAATCCAGGGCTGGTGCTTTAACCACTGTGCCACCTAGCTGCCCCTATCCTGAGTCCAGAACTCTATAAAATGAAGGGGTTGGAAAGTCAAACCCTAAGATATCTTCTAGCTCTAAAAGTCTACAGTTCTATAATTCTCAATATTACTGAGTGTTTACTATGTGCCTAACCCTGTTCTAGGCCAGCCAAACTCTGGCCTGTTTTCTATTCTCCTGTTCTCAAACCTAAACCCCAGGCTCTTCCTTGGGCCTAGCATGCCTCTACTTCACTGTTATCACTTAGAATCCCTTACTTCCTTCAAGTTCCAACTCCTCCCCAAGACCTTTCCAGATTTGTCTAGTTGGCAGTCCTGTCCTCACTTCCAATATTTTGTATACGTTTTGTATATACATATTGTTGAACCCTTATTTTTTTTCTTCTAATTAGATTGTAAGCTCCTTGGGGGCAGGGACCAAAAAGTCTGTCTCTAGCACTTAGCATAATGCCTGTTGTATAGTAGATGCTTAATATATATTAAGCTTCTTGAATGAGTGAGTGAATGAATGTGGGGGATAAGATATGGTTCCTGCTCTCAGGGTAACTAGAGGTAACTAGAGAAAATCGGACTCAACCAGGAAAAGATATCTAATAATTAAAGGCACTGTATGTTAAGGGCAAATGTCAGGGATGGACAATTAAGAACCAGAGGAGCTCCGAGGGAGAAACTGTTTTGTGTTAGAATATCAAAGGAAAGGAGGCAGCTAGATGGTGCAGTGGATAAAGCACCGACCCTGGATTCAGGAGGACCTGAGTTCAAATCTGGGCTCAGACACTTGACACTGTGTGACCCTGGGCAAGTCACTTAACCTTCATTGCCCCGCAAAAAAACAAAACCAAACAAACAAAAGAATATCAAAGGAAGCCTTCATAAAAGTAGTAGAACATGCTTATTCCTAAAAATTTTGGGGAAAGATGGTGTATTCAAAGAGGAAGGGAAGTGTTATTTCAAGCAAAGAAGGTCGAGTGAACACTTTTATTCTACCTTGTATGATATTTATATGCATTTCTTATCTACTGTCCTAAGCTCCCTGAGGGTAGGAACTATGCTTAATTTACCTATTTAACCTTATTTGGAATGGGAAGGAGGCATTGAAAAAAGGTTTATTATAATGCAAGCATTTATCAAGCCCTTTTACAGTGTGCTGATTTCCCAATCCTGTCCCCTCCTGTCTTCCCCAACAGCTGCGTCCTTAATCATCTCCCTATATCTCTCAAATCTTCAACCTCTTCTTCTTAACTGGTTCCTTCCTTGTTGCCTTCAAACATGTCCCAAGTCTCCCCCATCCTTAAAAAACACACAAAAGCTTCACTAAATCCTGCGATTCTTTCAAGATCTTGCCCTACATCTCTCCTCCCTTCTCAGTTAAACTTCTTGAAAAAGCTGCCCACACTTTCTGCCTTCCCTTCCTGTGCTCTCACTCACATCTCAGCCTGGCTTCTGAACTTCATCAGTCAACTGTAACACTGAAGTTACCAGTGATGCCTTCTGTGCTACATTTGATGGTCTTTTCCTCTTTGAGTGAGCTCTCTGCTGCACTTGACACTGTTAAACACCTCTTATCTCTGGGTTTCCTGACACTACTGTCTCCTGATTTTCCTGTCACCAGTCTGACCCAACTCAATTTCCCCCCTAACAGTAGGTAACAGAATGCCGAGGGTTTTGTCCTGGGCGCTCTTCTCCCTCTATATCCACTGTACTATCATCTCTATCCAGGTGATGCCCAGATGTATATATTTATTTATTTAATTTAATTTAATTAATTAATTTTTTTAGTGAGGCAATTGGGGTTAAGTGACTTGCCCAGGGTCACACAGCTATTTAAGTGTTAAGTGTCTGAGACCGTATTTGAACTCAGGTACTCCTGACTCCAGGGCTGGTGCTCTACCCACTGCACCACCTAGATGCCCCCAGATGTATATATTTAACCCTCATCTCCACCTTGAGTTTCAATCATATCATCAATTGCCTGTTGGACATTTCACAATCCTGAATATGCTAGAGACATCTTAAACTTAGCATGTCTAAATCTGAACTCGTTATCTTTTCCTTTAAATCCTCCCCTTAGGTGAGGCCTTCATCACCTCATCTAATTATGTCAGCAGTTCCCTTACTGGTCTTTCACCACTCTGGCCCTTCCTCCAAGATTTTGCCAATGTAATTTTTTTTTTTTTGGATGGGGCAATAAGAGTTAAGTGACTTGTCCAGGGTCACACAACTAGTAAGTATCAAGTGTCTGAGGACAGATTTGAACTCAGGCCCTCCTGAATCCAGGGCTGTTGCGCCACCTAGCTGTACCCCCAAAATAATTTTTTTTTTTTTTTGGTGAGGCAATTGGGGTTAAGTGACTTGCCCAGGGTCACACAGTTAGTAAGTGTCAAGTGTCTGAGGCTGGATTTGAATGTATATGTTTTTATATGTACTTGTCTCTCCCATTAGAATGTAAAGTTGCTGTGAGGAGAGAAAGTTTCATTCTTTATACTCTACGTACCTAGCACAGTGCCCAGCACATAGTAGGTGTTTAGTAAATACATGTTGATTCACTGATTGATTGATAAAGGGCATCATGGTAAAGGAGAGAGTACTACACTTGGAGTCAGGAAGACCCTGGTTCAAATCCTGATTCCGATACTAGCTGTATGACACTGGGCAAGTCATTTAAGCTCTTTGGACCTCAGTTTCTTCATCTGTAGGTGAAATGAGGGGGCTGGATTCGATAACCTCATAAGATCCTTTCAGTTCTGAGTCTTTGATCCAATTGTGTGCCGGGTAAGATAGATCATGGCAGAGTGGGCAGAGAGCTGACCTTCTGAAGCCTGGGGCTCATGTCCTACCTCTGACACATACCAGCTTTGCTGCTTTGGGCAGGTCACAATCTCTCGGCCCCAGGCTACTCTGCCTCTAAGGTACAGAACAAAACCAGCTGTTGATCTTCATTGATCATTGGAGTTCCCCATACCAAGGAAACCACAGACTGAACTAAAAATAATTGTTCAGGCCACTAGGTATATACACAGATAAAGATGACACAAGCCAATGGGCATGCATTTTTTTTAGGGGGGGGAATCTCCATGTACCCAGATAAGTCAATAGAAAATGTATACATACACAAAGGAATTTTCTGCAGGGTGGGAAGAACCTGTGACACTTGTAGAATAATAGTCTGTGGAATATGAGGGAGGAGGAGGCTGTGGGTCTGAGGTTTCCAGCCTGGGTGACTGGGAGAATGTTGGCCAAAGTGGGAGATAGCCACTGCCTCGGGAGTTGTAGGCAGACGGCAGCAGGCGAGCCTCCCCATCTCCATCCTTGTTCCCCAGAAAACGCCTGCCGAGTCAAGGGAGCACAACCGTGACTGTATCCTGCTCAACTTCTTTGATGACCACGACATCTGGCATTTCCTCTCCTCCATTGCCATGTTCGGGTCCTTCTTGGTAAGTGGCGTCGCTCACCCCTTTCCCACAGGCTGGGCACAGGGTTGGATGGGGGAAGGGCTGGAGGAGAGTTGGTGCAGAGTTGTCCTCGGAGGCTGAAGACGACTGGTTTGAATCTCACTTCCCCCCCTTCCCAGGTCAGGTCCTGCTGCTACTTAGTGTCCTCACCTGCAAGATGGGCCATAATAACTTGTGCCAGGTCATTGTGAGGCTGCATTGAGGACCAGCTAGAGGGTTTGGGTGTGTAGCTTTTCTGGGGGAGCTGGAGTTCTCTTTTCTTCCTCTAAGTACAGAGGAGACCCTCCAGCCCCATCCTTACATGAGACCGAAGGGTCCAACTTCACTCTCTCTCTCTTCAGGTGCTGCTGACCCTGGATGATGATTTAGATACCGTTCAGCGAGACAAGATCTATGTCTTCTAGTGGACGCAGCATCCTCCTCCCCGTGGGCCTTCATGCCTTGCTACTTGAAGGAACCTGACTAGGCCTGGGGCAGAGTTGTTCAGGACCTTCTGCCCAGTGCCTCAAAGCTATAGGACGGTTTTTCTGCCTAGCTCCGTAGGAAGGCATTGGGACATTCATGGGAGGACGGTTGTGTTCTCCCTGTAGCTGGATTCTGCCTTTTGCCTGGAGGCAAAGGGGAGCTGGGCCACCGAGGGGCCTGTTGCCTCCCACCGTCTGAACTTTGGCCAAACTTGCTGCTTCTTTCTCAGTGTTTGGGCCCCTCAAAGAGCCTGTCTATGGAGGAAGGGAAGGAATGGTATTGCTCTCCTTCTCCTGTGGGGAGCCCTCTGTAAGGTAGCCCCAAATCCTTCTTCCTGCTACAGTTCTAGGTAAGGGCCAGAGCTTGATTTTCCGTCCAACCCCAGCTCTTTTAATGTGTGTATTGAATCAGGGTCATCTAAGCTGCTGTCCAGAGCTGGGGTTGCTTGCTTTGAAGGGGGTGGAGGGGAGAACCGAGGAGCCCAGTGTCTGATGCTAAAACCAGGAAGGCCTGTGGGCCTTAAAGCAGTCTCCCTCCGAGCTGCTCCATGGGGGATGGTGGCCAATGTGGGTTGAGATTTTCTGGGGGGATTTTTTTTTTTTAATGAAGAAGAGAGAGCTTAGATCATGGGCCGCCTTTGCGTAGCTGCCCTGTGCCACTTGGAATCGAATAGCTTAAGAAAAGCTCTCTCCTTCCCCATGAAGAGGTTAGCACACGACAGGTCCCAAGCTGCCTCTTCCCTCCTCCCTTTACTTTCTATCCCCTGGTGCCCTTGTGCCTGCCAAACCCAAGGGGGAATCCCTCAGTGCCATTGCTTGCCCCCAAGACCAGGGGTAGGGGATAGGAGGATTACAAAGAATATAACCCATTCCAGCCTCCTGCAGTGCCTATGTCAAAGGGCAGCCGGGGCAAGGACAAGCTTGCCCTTGGCCTCCAAGACAGGACCTGGGACCCTGTCTTCACCCAGGCTTTTGTTTGTGAGGATAAACACACACACACACACACACACACACACACACACACACACACACCTGGAGTTTACAGTGAGTCTGTGTAGCTCACACTTGAGCTCTGGGTCAGCCCTTTCTGCTGACCTTTGGCTGCCTCCCACCTGCCCAGCCTGATCCAGGTGCCATTGTGGGAGAAGAGAGATGAGACTGGCAAGGGGGCTAGGCCTCAGGGTATAGGAACTTTTTTTTTTCCTGGATTCCCAACTTTGTTCTTACAACTTTCCCAGGGGAGTCATGGAGGTCTTTTTTTTTTAAAAACTGTTTTATGTCTATTTCCACATCATGGTGGAATCTCTGTTTTCTATGAATGACTGCATTCAATTAAAGGAATGACCAGATACACCTACTGGGCTTCTTTTGCTTGCTCTTCCAGGGCTGAATCTAGTGGGAAGCAGGGTATAAGCAAGAAGATTGGGAGGGGTGGGACAGGATTGGAGGAAGAAGCCAACTTGAACAACACAGAGAAGGTCAGCCCCAGGGGAGAGAGAACCACCTGTGTGATAGTGGGCCCTGTGGTCATTGTGGGTAACTAGGTGACACAGTGGAGAGAGTGCCAGGCATGGAGTCAAGAAGGCTTGAGTTCAAAGTCCAGCTTCAGACATCTACTGGCTGTGTGATCCTGGGCAAGTCACTTAACTCTGCCTCAGTTTCCTCACCTGTAAGAGCTGAAGAAGGAACTGTCAAACTATCCAGTATTTCTGCCAAGAAAACTACAAATGGGGTCATGAAAAATCTGAAATGACTGAATAGCAAATAGTCATCATACCCAGTCCTCAACCATCCTTACCTCCCAGCTGGTTCATAGGCTCTTTATAGACTGGAGTTGATGATGGAGTTTTTGAAATTTCTTCCTTGCTCAACTCGGTTTTCTCCTCCTTAGTCCCCAAGCTCCCACACCCCTGATAATGAATCTGTACTAGAAGTATCTCAGAGGTCCTTTAGTCTAACCCTTACCTGCCCAGGAATGCCTTCTGCAACACCTGGGAAAACCTCTGCCTAAGGCAGCTAGTTCATTCAACTTTGGGACTCTTCTCATTTTTAAGGGAGTTTTTTCTTTCATGATCTAGAATCTGCCTGTCTAAATCTTAGCAAGTTTTTTCTTCCAGTATTAGCTAGAATCCATTTGTCTGAAAACTTCTGCCCATTCGTCACTCCTAGTTCAATAGAACAAGTGAATTCACATCCATACACCTAACATCAGTTCCTTAAGATGCCCTCATTTTATTGGTGTGGTGACTGGTCTTCCCAACCAATCCTCATATGGTATGATCTCCAGCTGTCTCATCATCCTGGCTAGCCTTCCTGGGATGCCCTCCAGTTTGTGCTTCCAAGGGATGTTTTAAAGTCTCTTTCCTGGCAGAGGTTTAAAAAGACTTCCCAGGGGGCAGCTAGGTGGTGCAGTGGATAAAGCACCGGCCCTGGATTCAGGAGGACCTGAGTTCAAATCTGACCTCAGACCCTTGACACTTACTAGCTGTGTGACCCTGGGTAAGTCACTTAACCCCCATAGCCCCGCAAAAAACAAAGAAATAAAAAGACTTCCCACCTCCACTCCCCAAACAACAACAACAACAACAACACCCAACCCTATCAGTGACCCTTCCCTAATTCTCCCCTTAAGTCACTCACTTTTCTGGACATGCATTCAGCTTCCCAGAAGAGGCTAAATACATTTGACTCTAGGGTGCTAGGAGGCTGCTTTCTAGGCTTAAGGCTTGGGACGCTCCCTAAGGTGTTCCCCTGTTTCAGTATCGACTTGGTCCTTCAGATGGTGGCAGGGGAAAGGGGGATGTGTTTTCAAGGTCAGGGTTTGATGACTGTCTTAATAAATGGGAAAGGTTAAATGAAGACTAGGAGGTGAAAAAGCATTGGAGAATCACGGGGGGGGGGGCCCAATGGTTAGAGTCCTGGACCTAGGGTGAAGAAAACCTGAATTTGAATCCTGCCTCATGTACTAAACTGGGCGACCTTGGACCAGTCCCTTAACGTCTTTCAGGCCTGTGTCCTCATCTGTAAAAATGAGGGGGTTGAACTCCATGGCCGCCCCAAGTTCCCTTCCAGCTCTTAATCTTCAGATCCAAGAGCTTCCAGTTTCTCATTTGACTGTGGCACAGTCAGCACCAGAGGAAGGAGAACCACCTGCCTATGAATCACCCTCTCTATGAGCCTCAGTTTCCACATGTGCAATCAACCAACATTTATGAAGCACCTAATCTGTGCCAGGCACTGTGCTAAGTGGGTGATATCATGGAACAAGGGGAAGCCTTTGCCCTCAGAGGGGTTACACTCTAAAATAAGAAAGTTGGACTCCATTACTAAGATCTGTGATTCTGAGACAGGAATGACAAGGAAGAGGGAGGGGGACAAAAACCTCCTCTTCTTGCCCTCCTTGCACCCCCTCACTCCATTTCCCTCCCTGTCCTGGCCTAGGAACCACATGGTGTCACTTTTTTTTTTTTTTTTTTTTTTGGTGAGGCAATTGGGGTTAAGTGACTTGCCCAGGGTCACACAGCTAGTAAGTGTTAAGTGTCTAAGGCTGGATTTGAACTCAGGTCCTCTTGAATCCAGGGCCAGTGCTCTATCCACTGCGCCACCTAGCTGCCCCGTGGTGTCATTCTTGATGCATTCACCACTTCAGCTTGGCAGGCACAGCTGTTTCTCATTCTTTGGCATGAATTGGGCATAGGACTCCCCGTGGGAGGGGAGGGAGAGTTTCTAGAAGGGCATTGCCAGTGTCCACATATCTCTTGGGCTCCACCTGTCCAAGGAGCCTAAACTCATTTCCCTTATAGTACCATGGCCCGAGTCCAGTGAAATTTAGTGCCAGGGAAGAAACTAAGGAGGCCCCGTGGGAGGGTAGTTAAATTCCATAGATGAAACAGAAGATACTCTCTACCAGAAAGTTCCACACCATACCCTATGCCACCTCTTCCTTCCCAAGTACTTGAGAAACAAAGTTGGGGCCTCAGAAAATGGTGGTGGGTCTTTCTATGGAGTGAAATTCTATGTCCTGGATGAGGAAGTGGACATCTGTGTGTGGCAGAGTTATGGGTGCAACTTCATGACTCCCTCCCAGGATAGGGGTCTCAGGGAAGGACCTCAGATGATCCCTTACCACCCACTACTCACCCTGGACAGGGTGGCATAGCAAGTACCCTTGGGTAGCAGAGGGCTAGTTCAACAGCTGTTGACCACCTCATTTCCATGCCCCCAGCCTTTTTAAAAATTATTTTTATCATGTGGAGGGGATATTTCCACAAGCACACCCCCAAAAATGGGGACACCCTAATTCCTAAGCGGCACTCCACCTGGGACTTTGCCTGCTCCCCTCTGCCCCAGTAGAGTCTTAGCCTCTTTCTCAAAACGGAAGTGAAAAGGCCCAGGGGCTAGGGAGAGTTCTGGAGGTTTGCTGACCATCGGTCCAGGGCCTAGGGGAAGTTGTCCCACTTCACGCCTAATCTCTTTGCTCTCTCTTAGATCCTCTTCTCCCTCCCTCTCTCAATGCCAAGGGGACAGCTTGAAAGTAGACGGAGTGGGGGGAGGTAGCCTCATCATCCAGAGAGAGGGGGAAGCCTGCAGAGTCCTGTCTATAAAAGGCTTTTCCCGGCTCTCTGTCATCACCCCTGGCCCCGCCCCTCCACAGCTCCATCTCTCAAGCATGCAGGGAATGTCTCAGGCAGCCCCCGGCAGATTGCTCTGTCTTGGTGTCTTTCCCCAAATATGGAGCCTGTGTGGAGAGTCACCGGGGGTGTGGGGAAGGGGCTGGTTTTCTCCCCGCAGGGAGAGAGCTGAGGGGCGGGCTGTCTGGGGGTGGAGGTTGGAGAGGAGGGAGAGGATTGACATCATTGGGCCACCACCAACCTTTTAAACCCCCCAGCCCAGCCAGCGCCCTGTCCTGTCGGTGTCTCAGGCACAGAAAACAGCATTGCTTCATCGAGCCCTGAGAACTCCTAGTAAGTGTTTTTATCCTTGGGATGGGGGGAGCTGGGCCTGGTCCAGAAGAGGGCATATGGGGTAGGAGGGGAGACAGAGAGTAGAGAGGAAGACAGATGAAGCTTGACCTAAGCAGCAGATGCCTGTTGTCACGGTATTGTCAAGGTAATTTCCTCTATCCCTCTGTTCTGGGGAAGGACCACACACCTTACTTAGTCTAGGAATGTTTCATCCAAAGAAAAAAAAAGTTCAAGGACAGAGATCCTTCTCCATTGATAGATCCTGGCATAGTAGATGGAGTGGGAGAGTTTGAAGGCACCTAGTATCCCCCACACCTCCATAGGAATGTCCCAATCCCTGGCTCTAACAGACCATTGAGCTGGTCCCATGGGACAAGGTCTGGCAGTCTCTCATTGAAGTTTCAGGGATGGATTTGCTACTTCAGGTAAACCTGGAAAACTGGGGCAAAGATGAAGGTCTGTTTCCTAGCGCAGTCATAGATAGAGTGATGGGGACGAAAATGTAACTGTGACTGATGCTATTTCTGGTTATTGTCATGGCAGTGGAGAGAGCAAGAGGATGAATGGATGGGTGATTTCTTGAGAATGTGTGAGTCCATGCGTATAAAGAGGTTTAGGCTATATGCACTGGGAATGGAATAAGTGAGGCTGTATGGGTGGCTAAATTCCCTGGCATTTCTGGAGGTGAGCATTGTGGCCGGTGCAGGTTCTGGGTGGGAGGGGCCCATCTGGAACATCAAAGACTCCCAGACAGCTCTACTTTGGGTTATCGTGGCCTGGGGACCCCACCCACACTTTAGACACCCTGCCTTCAGGAGGCTGGGCAGCTAGGTGGTGCAGTGGATAGAGGGGCAGGCCTGGAGTCAGGAAGATGAGTCTTCCTGAGTTCAAATCTGGCCTCAGACATTTATTAGGCATGTCACCCTGGGTGAGTCATTTAACCCTGTTTGCCTCAGTTTCCTCATCTATAAAATAGCCTGGAGAAGGAAACAGCAAACCATCGCAGTATCTTTGTCAAGAAAAGTCCAGGGGCAGCTAGATGGCGCAGTGGATAGAGCACCGGCCCTGGAGTCAGGAGTACCTGAGTTCAAACCTGGCTTCAGACACTTAACACTTACTGGCTGTGTGACCCTGGGCAAGTCACTTAACCCCAATTGCCTCACTAAAAAAAAAAAGTCCAAATTGGGGGGTGACTGAACAACAATCTCAGGAGGCTACTGCTACTGAGGCAGAGGTGGGGTGGGGTTTAGTTGTGTTGGGGTGGAGCTTGCCTGGAAGGGGCTGAGTGGGGCAGGGTTGGGTGGGGAGAGCAGCTTCCCAAAGTCTTCTTGCTTTCTCCCTCTGGTGGTAACTATGGAAAAGGCGTCAGCGAGCTCCCTGGCAGAGCTTCCACTGTGTGTGGTCTGGCCACCCCTCTCAGTCCTCTGGGTCCAGAGGACTTCCACTGTACTCTAGACTAAGAATGCCTACTCTCTGCTGGATACAAGACGTCATTTAATGCCCAGGCAATCCTAGGGTAAACCAGTGACTTCTTATCTCCTATGGGGCTCCCAATGGATCAAGAAGTCCTCTCCTTCTCCAGTCTTCAACTAGGTCAATCTGATCCCCTCTCAATTCCTTAGATTAACATGAATACCAACTGAAAAGAATTCCTTAGGCTAAGGGTGGGGGAAGCAAACAGAAACTCTATGTCTTCTGCCCACTGGCTATGGGGTTATGCCCAGGTTTGTATCTGACTTTATTTAGATGTTCAGAAATAAGATTAGAAGCAGACCTAGAGTGGTCAGATGTGCAAAGACAGACTGTCAGGATTTCTCCTTGGGAAGAACGGATCTTAGGGGGAGTTCTTGGGAATCTACATCTGTAATCCCTGCAGAGAGGGAAGGAAAAAAGGAAGAGATTGAGAGAGACACGTTGAACACTTACTTCCTCTCATCTTTGCTTCCTCTTTCTCTTCTCTACAGTCACCTGGTTGGTTTATATATCGCTCTCCAGGTGTGTGCATTGCCAGGCCTGTCCACCAGGGCGTTAGGCTGCTGTGTGTACCTCCTAGGTTACCCTTATTAGACAGTAAACTCCCAAAGGGTAAGGACTATGCCTTCTTTTCTATTTCCTCTCCCTTAGTGACTAGTTCACCCTTGCACAGAGTATGACCTATTCAGTGTGTAACTGAATGGTGGTGGGGGCTTTGTGGGGAGAGAGGAGAAGGCTGGGACAACACAGGGAGAAAGGTATGTTTTAGTTTGGATATGGGAAAAGCTATGGCAGGGTGGGAGGGAGCAAAAGGTGATAAGGGCCAAGGTCCTGGGTGCTAAACTTTCAACTAAGTATCAGTTACTATATGCCCGTTCCAGAAACTAACCGAAGAATAGGAAGGAGTTAGATCTGGAAGGCAGGCTTAAATTCTGTAGCATTGATTTCTAGCTTTCTCACCTCTTGATTTCTGATTCTTTAGGAATTGGGTGGGGAGGTACAGGCAGCTGCTAGAAAAGGGAATGGGTATCGCTACCCTGTTGGTTCCAGTGGGAAGTGAAGAGGTAGGCAGATCTGTCTTTTCAGATTCACTGATATTGATGGGGGTTCTAGGTGCTGGTGAAATGTCTTTATAGAGGAGAAGGTGAGTATTCCTCCAGCCTTTATAGAATCTTTGCATTTCACAGCTAGAAGTGCCTTAGAGATCAACGAGGCCACTTCCCTACTTTACAAAAAGGGAAAATGAGGCCCAGAGAAAAATGATTTGCCAAAAAAAAGAGATTTTACCACACAGCCACTAAGTGGAAAAGGCCGGGGCATAATTTGAGAGGTTTGGGGGTTCTTGTATCACAAGCAGCAAGGTGGTACAGTGGTTAGAATGCTGAGCCTGGATTCAGGAGGACCTGAGTTCAAATCTGGTCTCACACACTTACTAGCTGTGTGACCCTGGACAAATCACCTAACCCTGTCTACCTCGGTTTCCTCTTCTGTAAAATGAGCTGGAAGAGGAAATGGCAAACTCCTCTAGTACCTTTGCCAAGAAAACCCCAAATGCAGTCATCCACAGTCAGGCACAACTGAAATGACTAAATAACAACATCAACACTAACTACGGCAACTCATGAGCTATGTGTGACTTTCGGCAAGCCATTCAGGGTATCAGTTTCATTGCCAATATAAAGCTGGTATGATCCTATAACTAAAATTCAAGCCTTCTGATTCTCACTCCATTGTCCTCACTTCACCCTTTTGTCTCTTGTTTGGTGGTGCTGACAAGGTAGCTAGAAACCAGGGTTTGAGGTTGTACCAGGAGGAAGGGAACCTCCTTGTGTGATGAAGCCACTTAACACTTCCTACGTTTTGTTGATCCCTTTCCCTGTCCCGTATAAGGAGGGGCCAGACACCTAAAGGTAGCTTAACTGGCTGAGCCTGGAAGCAGAATTGGCATTTATCAACAAGGTGGGGTTCTGGCTCCCACAAGGGGAGGAAGTATCAACAGGCAGAAAGACAACGCCCATTTGCATGCACACAGTTACTCTCTCTTCCCTTTATACCACCTGCTTTTATTGTCTTTCATCCTCACCACCATACTGAGTCAGGCTTGACTTCAGAGGGATCACATTTTTACAGCTGGAAGGAATTGTAGAGACCATCTAATGTAGTCCCTTCATTTGACAGATTAGAAAACTGAGGCCTAGTGAAGTGACATGAATTAAACAGGGGAACATAGGTAGGAAGGCATTCAAACCCAAAGGGACAATCTAACACACCTTCTACTGCCAACATGCTCTTCAGATAGATCCCCGAACGTGTGGTCACACTTATGTCTGTCAGACCTTGATTCTACCCTTGTCCTCCCCACCCAACCATACCAACACCTCTGCTGTCCAGTGGCTGAGTCTCTGTCCCTCACCCTGAGCCCGAGGCCCTTTTCCATTTCTGGTGGCATCCTGAGTTCCCCAGGGAGAGTGTGGAGGGCGGTAGTCAGAAGTTGGGAGAAAATATGATGGGGGGCAGCGGTTCCCAAGCTGTGGGCAGGTTATTCTTGGCTCTCGCTTACTCTCTAGGAGTCTGATTTTCAGGCTGCTGTGGTGATAGCACTGAGGGCCCCAAAGAGTGGAGATTCCAAGGGCAGGGTCAGCTTCCAGTTCAGGCTGGTCACTCTCCCCACCAATCCTGCAAAAAAGGTGTCATGTTCCAGGAGCTTGGCTGCCTTAGTTACCTACATTAGCTTCTAACCTGGCTGGGGCAGTGACTGAGCCTCTGCTGGCTTGTCACAGCAGGAGGGTAAGAAGAAGGCCTGTGGGAAGGTCTGGAGCCCTGCTTCCAATTTTTGATCCATGGGTAAATTTCAAAAGAGAACCACAGGATGGAACACTTTAGTAGAAAAAGTTGGTCAGATGAGATAGAAGATAGAAGCACTTTCTAGTTTAGCTTGGTTCTAGGCAATCTGACCATTTATTTCCCCATGACCTTTGGCTTCAAGTGTGTCCTGACTTCCCAGGGACCCTTTCTTGGGTGCCCAACTGGAACAATTACATCTTAGGGTTCATGTTACCTCTCCCTTTGGGGAGGATGACTCCAGGAATCTGAAGTAGCCATGTTCTTGTCCCAGCCATCCCTAGCTTTCTGTTGAGGCCTTCTAGAACCATGGGTAAGGCCTGATGGATAGAGTCTGCTCCGGATAGGGAGAGTTATGGAAATGATAGTCAGTGGTAAGAGGACCAAGTTGAGACTTGGTGGACAGACTGGGACAGTGCTAGATTAGTCAATAAGCAGAGTAGAGATGTACCTAGCTGCCCGCAAGGCTAGTAGAAGTCAAATCAGCCTGGGTTGCTCTTCTCCCAGCTAGGAAAAAAAAAAATCCTTCTCATAGTCTAAGGGCTCTGGGACTAAAATGTGGGAAACAGCAGCAGATTCTTTTTAAATGCCAGAGCTGGGACCCATTCACTTGAGGCAGGGTTTGGAGAAAGATATCCCTTAGCAATAATCATAAAACGCAGTGCTAGAAGGTAAGTAGGAACAGGCATCATAGAGGAATTTGGGTTTAAACCCTAGCTCTTATACTGCTGACTTCCTGTGTGACTTGCATGGGGTAAATCCATTTTCTCCTCATTGTGCTTCATTTGTGAAACAAGGGAGTTAGGGTAGTTTCTGAGGTCTCTTTCAGCTCAAAATCTATAACCTTCACAATTTCTTGTCCCTGAAGAGATCCTTCTATTAATTTTCTGGGAAGCTGAGATGATTGCTGATCTTGACCCTTCCTTCTAGTTGGAAAGGTTGGGAAAGTACCAAGGGGTCTTAATATGCTGACTGGGGGATGTTACCCAGAACCAGGTGAGTCACCAAAGCAGAGAGCAGAGATTTCCACTCATCCTTCATCTCCCTTTTTTGGCCCTAGCTCTCATCCAGCATGGCAAACAAGGGTCCCTCCTATGGCATGAGCCGGGAAGTGCAGTCTAAGATCGAGAAGAAATATGATGATGAGCTAGAGGAACGTTTGGTGGAATGGATTGTTGTGCAGTGTGGGTCTGATGTGGGCCGTCCTGATCGAGGGCGCCTGGGCTTCCAAGTATGGCTGAAGAATGGTGTGGTGAGTACCACCCCTCACTAGGGTGGGTCAGGCAGCTTTGTGGGACTAGAATCTGGGGCTAGACGTTGGGGCTGAATTTGGGTGCTAAGAACTGTGTCCTATGCTGGGCAGATCCTGAGCAAGCTGGTGAATAGCCTGCACCCTGAGGGGTCCAAGCCGGTGAAGGTACCTGAGAACCCACCCACCATGGTCTTCAAGCAGATGGAACAGGTGGCTCAGTTCCTGAAGGCAGCCGAGGATTATGGGGTCACCAAGACTGACATGTTCCAGACTGTTGACCTCTTTGAAGGTATGGAGAAGAGAGGGACTGGTTGTATAGGTGGAGAGATGGAAGGCTGGGGCCATGGAATGGAGCAAGGAAAGGAAAATGACTAAGTATATGGAAACGCAGCAACCCTGAAGAAAGAAAAATAAAGGGTCTTCCAAATAGTATAGCACCAAGAATGGGAAAGTTGGGCAAAACCAAGGAGAGCTGTCTATAGGACCTTATTCTATCTTCAGTTCTGGGACAATGTTGGCTCATCCTCATCCCCATTTTGGTTGTTTGCATTAGGGTCTTGATAAAGTACCCCTTTCCTGTTCCCTCCTTCAGGTAAAGACCTGGCAGCTGTGCAGAGAACTCTGATGGCACTAGGAAGTCTGGCAGTGACTAAGAATGATGGCCACTACCGTGGAGATCCCAGCTGGTTCATGAAGTATGCCATTTCTTGAGTTTCCTCAGCTAGCTCTGTGCAACCAGAGACTGTGGCGGTTGGGGAGGGAGCAGAAACTTAAGAGTGTAGAACTCAGGGATTGAGTATGGGACTAAAGTGGAACAAGAATCAGAACTGATCCCTTCTGCCCCATAGCCATCCCTGACCACCATCTTTACTGATTACTGGGTTGCACTTTGTTTAAGGGTAGAGAAAAGAGAAAGGAGAGAAGGGAGGGGAATGGGAAAGGGAGAAAAGATGGTAAATGGAAGTCGATGAACAGAAGAATGAAAGCAATGTGTGGGAAGATAGGGAAGACTATACATCCAGGTCCTTTAACCTTATTCTTCTGTCCCCAGGAAAGCCCAGGAGCACAAGAGGGAATTCACAGATAGCCAGCTCCAGGAAGGCAAGCATGTCATTGGCCTACAGATGGGCAGTAACAGGGGAGCCTCCCAGGCTGGCATGACAGGCTATGGGAGGCCCCGGCAGATCATCAGTTAGAGGGCTAGGGGACTGGCCCCTTCCTTGGCCCCTTCCTGATTCCTTGGCTGCAGCATCCTGGCTCGCCTGCCTTGCCCCACACCCTATGCAGATCCAGCCTTGGCCAAGCTTTGAGGCCCCTTTCCCTCTTAAGGGCAGCTCTCTCTCCACTCTCAAGCACCCTTCCCTTGCCCAACCCAAATCCTCTTCCCAATCTCCACAACCACCTTCTACCATTTCCCGAGTCCCCAGGGGGAGGCTGGGTTGGGGATAAGTCACTGTCCTCTCTGATAACAACAGTCCACCGAGGGAAGGAATTTCAAGCCCCCCACATCCCCCCCAGCCATTTTGTACATTGGTATTTTGGGAGTTAAAATTTAGAGGAAAATATATTATGTCAATCTTTTCTCATACGTGGCTAGCAGAGTCTTGATTTGTGGTAAGCTCTTACTTATGTAGCGTTCTGGGTGGGGAAAAAGGGGCTATGTGCCTCTCCAGTCTTGCCCCTGACAGGGAAAAGACGTGCTGAGACCCCATCCTGTCAACTCTAGGGTGAATTAGAGACAAGGTCCTGTTGGAAGGGGTGCACATGGTGGAGGATGAGGCAGTGCTGTGAGCTTGATTTTGGTTGAAGGATGAAAGAAGAGAATCAAGGCACAGACATTGGCTCTGCAATTTAACTGAGGGAATGAATGGATGGGGAGGAGTTGGGGAGTAAATTGATTAACTCAGAGTCTAAGGTTGGCTAGGTAGGTTTTTATTTTGGAAAAGCTGTGCAGAAAAAAAACAACCCAACAAAATGTTGCTGTGAAGAGAGAAAAATAAATTTGAACCCTTAAAAAAATACTTCAAACCAACAAACCAGCTTTGAATGGGGAGGCAGCTCAGGCTGGGAAGGAACAGAAAACCTGAGATGTATACTATTATCCCCTAGGAATCCAGCCCCTGCTTCCCTGGGCACTTCATAGAGGACTACAGTGAACTGCAGGGCCAGAGAGAAACATGCTCTCTTCATGCCCTCAGCTGCTCTCCCACAACACACACTCCACAAATGCCTACTTGCCTCCCTTGTCCATGGCTTCCCTGGCTCGGCCTCTATGAAATCTCTTTCATCACTATCTCTGCCTGGAGCTCAGTACTAATTCTCTAGGAGGGTTGGATAGATCAAGTGGCAAGTGGCTTCTCTTTGGGATCCTAGGGGAAGGTAATGAAGGCAGCTCATTCAAGGCAGAAGCTAGTTCCCTAGGCTCCAATGACCCAGGGTAAGCATCCCCTGTTGATGCCTAAAGTACAAATTTCAGGAGGAGGGATGGGAGGAGTGGCAGTTTGAATAGCAGTTGGGGGGGGTATGAGTCTTCCCCTGCTTCTGGCTCTTTAAAAAAAAAAATTGTGTGTGGGAGGGACATCATCTAAGGGAAAGGCCTAGCCATTCCCAGCATGCATTTCTGCACCTTCTCCATCCCACACATCTTCCCCCAGACCATGCCCTTGTTTCTTTTGAAATTCTCCTTTAGTGGATGCAGGTACCTTTCATACCCACCATATCCCCAGCCTATTTAAAAGACAAAAGGCAGAGGGCCTGCTTGGCCAGTCTGCTGTATTTTCTGGCCACAAACTGATCTTCCAAAGACTTCATTCTGCTGAGAGGGAGATTCCAAGGTGGGAGTGGTACTTCCCCTGGGCTTGTGGTACCATTCTTCTGGGCTACGTACCTTGGAGGGCTCCCCCTGCTTATATCAGAGAGGCCCTCAGTCTCAGAGTAAGGGACCTTTACCTTTACCTGAGCTGAGTGGAGTTGGGGAAGAGGATTCTCTTGGCCCCCCAGTACCTAGAAGCAAAGAGTAGGTGTGACTTGGCTCAGCCTGGGAACCTCCGGAGAAGGTAAAGGTAGCTCTTCTGTGCTTCTCTTTCCCGCCCCTGCCCAGCAGAAAGTAGGGCTCTCGGACTGTGCAAATTCTGTCCTGAGTCTGCTGTGCCATTGGGTCAGCATGTCTGTTGTTCCTGCTCCCTCTGAAGCAGGTCAGGCTGGAGGTTCTGATGGGGGAATTCTGGGGGTCTCTCACAGTCCTGGCTCAGGCCCCAGTTGCTCTGACCCAACAGATCAGGAGCTCGGAGGCCAGAAGAGGGAGGGTGATCCTCAGTGTCCATATCAGCCTCGTCCTTGCTGTTGTAGAGAGGCACCGATTCCAGTTCTGTCCCCTCCTCCATGGCCTTTCGGCTCCTTTGGAGCCACCAGCAGTGACCTCTTCTACAGGTGAGATCAAAGGTCACATCTCTCTGGCTCAAATACACTTCTAGCAGGTAGTAGATAGTCCAGAAGACAGCAAAACAACCCAGCAGCACCAGGGTCTGGAAAACCCAAACACCACTGTTAGGGGCTAAGTCCCTAAGCCCTGAACCCTTCTGGTGACCTTGCGACTCCAGGGCTAGAGGGGCTTGGCAGCACAGAGACTCTAACAAGAGCTGCTTTTAGGACCCAAACATTTCCAACTTCTCCATCCCCTAAATTACTTTGAATCTAACTGGGAACCGTCCCACCCTGGACCATTTCTGTTGATAACCAGCCATCTGGCTGTGAGCCCTGGTACCTTGAGGGTGTTGGGGGTCATGGTATAGCCCTCTTCCTCAGGGATTTCGAGCCCAGGAGGGCAGGGCAGAGAAAAACCATCATGCAGATACTTCCCACTCATGGCATCCTCTAGTTGCCTACGGGGGAGAGAAGACAAGAAAATTCAGTGGAAAATGATACCCCGAGGCCTCTTAACCCCTACCATTCCACCTGTCTTATAGCTGAGAAGAATGATGGCTGACAGCCTCAAGCAACCACAGGCCCCTCCTCCCATTTGCTGGCTCATCCATTTCTGAAGGCTGGGTCTACTTGGCCAATATACATTTATGAAGTGTTTATCATGTGGCAGGCACCGAGCTAAGTGTAGGGGATACAAAGAAAGTCAAGTTCAGCGGTTTCTCCCTTTTTAGCATCCTCTTCCCTGCTCTAAAAGTCAGTCCTACCTTTGCCTCTCTCTGATGTCAGCCAGACTCCACACGGAGCCGTAAAGCGTCAGCTGCCACTGCTGAAGGACCCCGGCCTGGAGGAGCTCATCTCCTAGGGAAAAAGGAGCGAGGGGAGGAGCCTGTGAGTCACAGCTGCTCTGTTGTCCATGCCAAGGGGAATGGACTCTGTCCTTTCAGATTTCTGGAGATGACAGGACAGTTCAGAAGCATCAGAAAGCCCAAGTTCACTATGACTCACTACATGAACTTGAGGTAGTTATAACTTTGAGACTTCATTTTCCAATGAGGATGGGAGTCATAAATCCATCCTCTACCAGCCTTCTAGGGATGGTGTAAAGATGAACAAGTATGAAAAGTTCTGAAAAAATGCTCTCAGCAAGGGAGAAGAGAGATAGCTCCCTTCGCCCTCTGAGGGATGAGGAAGTGCAAAGTGGATCTACCCCTGCCCTGGGCAATTCCATGTTTTCTCAAAGAGGAACGAGGACAACTTCTTCAGGGAATTTTAAGATACTGAGACTAGTTCCATCCAGTGCCAGGCATGGCTCTAGAAGAGGGGAAAGGAAGCTTACCCACATCCCTGATGACAAGTTTATATGTGCCCTGAGCACGTTCCCCCCAGCATCGAACCGTGGAGAAGGTCCAATCGTTGAAGCCATTGGGATCTCTGGAGGAAAGCAGGAGGGAGAGCAGGAAGGGTTGGTTACAGGTCACAGACCCTTCCACCTCAGAAGCACTAAGCTCCTGTTGCACATGGCATGGAAACATAACATTACTGGCTGTGGGGAAGGGCACTTTTGAGGGTTCTAAGAGGGTGGCATATTTAGGGCTAGCTTGGGCTTTCCTTCCCCTGCATAAGGAGATTTATGGTTTCCAGATGGCATGAGCCACATGTGTCTGTCTCTTGAGGACACTGCCAAATTCCCCCATGTCAAGCAGTACCCATAACCTTTTTTTTTTCCTAAAAGATTTTTTGGTATTTTAAAAATAATAAATGTGTGTTCTGGGCCCGGAGCACACACTCCGCACTCACAGCACTAACCATGGGGGAGAAGGGGAACTCATAACCTCTTCTTGGAAGCTTCCCTCCTCCCCTCCCCCTGAAACATTATTTCCTGTGCTGTAAAAAGAAAGCAGAGGGCAAAGGAGAGATGAGGAGGCAATGAGCCTGAGCTAGATCTGGGGATATACATACTTATCCAAGGTTCGTGGCGCACCAATGAGGGACATCATGCCACTGGGACAAAAGAGCTTCAGCTCTAGGCTGCCTCGACGGGGGTGGGTAATGGAGACAGTCACTGCCACATGCTCCAGGGTCATCAGCCCTGACATCTCCAGGTCGCTCTTGCTGACTGTGGGAAGCCAGACAATGAAATCCATAAACTTGATATACAGGGGGCAGCTAGGTGGCAGGTGACTCAGTGGATAATGCACCAGCCCTGGATTCAGGAGGACCTGAGTTCAAATCTAGTTTTAAACACTTGACACTTACTAGCTGTGTGACACTGGGCAAGTCACTTAACCCTCACTGCCCCGCAAAAACAACAAAAAACCATGATATACAATTCCCAACTTCTCCCCAATAAAATGCCCCAACACTCCCAGACTACTTCCCTTCTTCAAGTTACACAGATCCTAAATCTCACCCAACATTCATACATCTTAACACACACTTACTGAGCTCCCATTATATACAGAACGTTATACTAACAGACGGAAGACACAAGTTCCTACCCTGCCATAATGGACAGTCTGGTTAGAAAAACAACACACATGCTATAAATACTAAACTGAAGCAGAACTTGTGTGTGTGTGTGTGTGTGTGTGTATGTATGTGTATATATATATACACATATATACATACACACACACACACACACACACACACACAGAGTATATATAATGAGTAGATAGAAAATACAAAAACCCTCACATTTACAGTAATTTAGGGTTTAAAAAGAATTTCCAGACTAACCACTCTGTGATGTCGACAGTACAAGTATGATCAAGCCATTTAATAGATGAAGAAACTGAGACTCAGAGCAGCAAGAACTTATTGCCAATAGCTGTCAGAGCTAGGATTCAAACCCATGTCTCCCAAATTAACCTTTGGTGTTTTTTCACTACATCATCATACCTCTACAAGAACAATGATTGTATGCAATGGTACAGAAGAGTTCCAGGGGACTCATGATAGAAGAGGATCTCCAAATCCAAGAAAAAAAAAACTGTGGAGTATAGATGCTGATTGAACCATACTATTTCTTTTGTTTTGGGTGCTGTTGTTTTTTTTTTCTATTTTGAGGTTTTACATTACTGCTCTGATTTTTTCTCTTATAACAGGATTAATGCAGAAATAGAATTAATGTTATTATGGGTATATATATATGTGTGTGTGTGTATATATATATATATATACATCTATATGTATATGTACATAGATATATAGACATAACCTATATCAGATTACCTGCTGTCTAGGGGAGGGGGGGGGGGAGGGAGGGAGAAAAATCTGAAATTGTAAAGCTTGTATAAACAAAAGTTGAGAACTATCTTTACATGTAACGGAAAAAATAAAATACCTTATATGTAAAAAAAAAAAGAAAAGAATAATGATTGTAGCCAGGTGGGGTTAGGCTTACACTATTTATATTTTGAATAAGGCTTTGGAAGGAGTTGGGGGTGGGGGTAGGAAAGGGATCATATGCTCATGGGATTTTGAGTTAGAAGGGGCCTTCCCCTTAGTTATCTAGTTTAGAGGTTCTTTCTTTCTTTCTTTATTTTGCAGGGCAACGAGGGCTAAGCAACTTGCCCAGGATCACATAGCTGTTAAGCATCAAGCGTCTGAGGCAGGATTTGAACTCAGGTCCTCCTGAATCCAGGGCTGGTGCTTTATCCACTGCACCACCTAGCTGTCCATAGTTAAGGGGTTCTTAACCTGAGGTCCACAAATCACCCAAAGCATCCAATGAAGTTGGATGTGAAAAAATGAACATCTTTATTTATTTCAGCATAATTAATTTTCTTTGTGACTTTAAGTATTTTATTTTATGCATTCAAAAGCATTATTCTGAGGAGCCAGCCAACAGACTTCATTCACCAGGCCAATAAAAGAGGTTGAGAACTCCCGAGCTGGTTCAACTCTGTCAATTTTACAGAAAAAACAAACCCCCAAAAACCCAAAACCTGCCCAGGAAAGTAAAGTAACCTGCTAAATTAAGGTCACCCACAATATAATAAGTAACCCATTGAAAAATCTGAGCCTAAGTCACAGAATCTGAGAGTTGGAAGGGATCTCAGGCACCATCCAGTCTAACAATTAGCTGAATCCTCTTAAAAACATCCCCAACAAGTACATCGAGCCTTTCTTTGAAGACCTCTGGTCCACTGGCTCCCACAGAGTCCCAAGGTGGCATACTCCACTTATGGATAACTGCTGTAAGTTTTGTCTTCCACCAAGTCTAAGCCTGATATTCTGCAACTTTCTTTCCTCTTAGTTCTGCCCTCTGAGGTCAAGCAAAAGTCATCCAATCCTGCTTCCAAATGTCAGTTCTTAAAAATGGCTGTCATTTTTCCTCTAGGCTAAATATTCTGTTCCTTCAGCTGATCCTTACAGGATGGGATCTCAGAGCCCCTTCCTGTTCTGGTCACCCTCCTCTGAAAGCCCTCCAGCTCAATGTTGTCCACCCACCAAAGTGGCGCTCACAACTGAACACAAATATTCTAGATACAGAGAGCAATTTGGCAGAGAGATCGGTAGAAGGTATTCAAGGAGAGGAAAATGACATGCGAGTTGGCCAGAGTGAGTTCTGGGGCGAGGTGTAATAGGCCGACTATGCTAACGCTACTGGAAGAGGGGCTGCAGTGGGGAGCCTGAGGAGGGTATACGAGTGGGAGACACAAAGAACGGCTCTTGGAAGATTTTGTATGTATTTAGACATGATCCAAACAGCATACAGTGTTTGAGGAACACTACCATAGTAGTGGTATACTCCATGGAGTAAGGAAAGAGCAGTTGAAGAGAAAGCAGATAAGGTTACTCTATCAGATAAAGCAATGGAAAGGATTATACCTACAGAGCTTCTGCTTTCTCATTATAGCGCAGGACATACATGAGGTAGCATAGAAAGAGCATTGGGCTTGGAGTCGAACAAGATAGATAGGAGTCTCAGCTTTGTATGTAGAAGATATGTGACTTTGAGCATGTCATTTAACCTATTTGATCCTCAGTTTCTTTATCTGTAAAACAGAGGATGACAACATTTGTACTACTCATTTCGTTGGGTTGCTGTGAAGATCCAAAGGGATAATGTATTTTGCAATCGTAAACTCTATGTGAGGTATTATTGGGAGGGAGTAAGGAAGAAAGAAGGGTCAAAAATTATTCCAGGAATTAGGTGTTAAGGATGGAAAGAATGGGGTGTCTAGGTGGAGCAGTGGATAAAGCACCGGCTCTGGATTCAGGAGTTCCTGAGTTCAAATCCAGCCTCAGACACTTGACACTTACTAGCTGTGTGACCTTGGGCAAGTCACTTAACTCCCATTGCCCCACCAAAAAAAAAAATAATAATGGAAAGAATGGCAGTGACTTGGAGAAAGATGGGGAAAGCCAGGAAGGAGAGATGGGGAGATGAGGACTGGTATAGTTTTGGACATTTCGGGTACGGCTGGGTCACCAAGTGGAGCTGGAACAAGACCATAGAGAGTGGAGACAAGAAGCCAACAGGATTTAGGGCCCAAGCAGAGTACCCAGCATGCTATGGAGCAGCAGAGAACCCAGAAAGTGGTCCTGCATCAATAGACTTGTGAATACACGTCCAATGTGAGTTTGTGTACAGTGACTCAGAATGACACTGTATATGTGTACACTGGACTTCAGTCTGTGTTTGGTCTGCTGTGAGATGCTCCTATTCCCCTGAACCAGAAAAGAATCCTGAACTGTGATGGATATGAAAACTGTGGCTACTCCTCTGGTAAGAGAGTGAGCATGGGCCATTTGGAGTGGGAATGGAAGCCATAAATATGGATGAACTCTATTAAGGAAGAAGCCCAGTGGGAGAAGGGCAAATGGCTAAAGACCTTGGAAGACACCCAGAGTTGGGGAGTAGAAAGAGCAGCAAACAGAAAAGACAAAGAAATCTGTTAGAGAAGTAGCCCCTGAATAGCCAGGGGCCAGTCACAAGAGCCAGAGAAGAGATGTTCCAAAGGGCGGTGAGTCAAATGTAGCAGGAAGGTAAAAAAGATGAATGCCTTGATGTTCTCTAATGACAAAAACAAGAACTGCCTAGATCTACAATGATCTGGATCAATCTGTTGGATGGCATGGGGGAAGAGTTCTTGTTCCTGAGAACTGGAAAGGATGTTAAAATCACCTATTCCAACCCTTCCATGTTACAGATGAAGACTTGGGATATTTTGCTTCCTATGACTCCACAAAAGTTGGGGCTAATGCTGGAGGGTCAGAAAGGATTGAAAGATACCCCAGCTCAAAGATGCCCGAGTCCTAAGGGGTTTCAATTGGCCAAATTCACAGATGTCTCCATGGATAAATAGGGAATGGCCTGTTCTTAGTTCATTTCTGTTTGCCCCAAGACATTCCTACTTCAACCAAATCTTTGATCCTTCTCTTTTCTTATAAACTCTGATGGAGAGATTCTCTCTCTTTTTTTTTTTTTTGCTCAGACTTGATTTCATCTACTAGTAGTATGTATCATGGTATGTAGTATTTACATAGGTACTATCATACTAGGTTCTGTATAGGACCTAGATCTACTTAACTTTCAGGGTTGTCCTTTATCTATTCTGTCAGGCTGTCTCAGTTGAGCTATATTAACAATCTACAGTACTTTAAAGTTTTAAACACTCATTTGACTTAGTCATTAGGTGGATTCTAATGAACTTGGAGTAGTACCACTTGGGAAGTGGTAATGACTAAAGGAAGATTGTAGGGGCACAGGAGCAGGTTGTAATAACAGATGAAGTGGGTGTAGAGAACTCCCCATCTCATTCCCTCACACCCCCAGTTAGCAGAGGAGGCTGGTCCCAAGGTCCTGGTCTAATTTAATTCTTCCCCTTTATCTTAAGAGTGTTCAGTTCTCTATCCCCATTCACAGGATTAAATGTGGCCTCTCTCTCCCTCCCCCCCAGACGTTGAGTCATCTAGGCTGGGGGGGTAGGGAGTGGATTGGCTCCTGAGCTATCCTGAGAGAGACAGAGTGGCTGGGAGCCAAGAGCCAAAAAGATCCTAAGGAGTTCCTGGTCAGAGTGACAAAGAACAAGATGAGACTCCTCTATCTACCTTCCTTCCAGCTTTAGACAAGATCACAACAATGCCAGATCCTATTCTTCCTTCTAGGGGGTTGCAACTTGCTGGCTGGCTGGGTTCCTGTTTGGAGGGAACTCTAGGCAACATCCTAGGGAAAGAAGTCATTCAGCAGGGAAGGGAGCCCAGGGTCTAGACTCTTCATTCTCCAAACCGAACTCTCTGAGTCCCTCCTCTCCTCTCATTTTTCTACTTAAGATATGATATATTTCCTAATGATAAAAACAAGGAGCTGCCTAGACCCAGAAGGATCTGGATAAATTTGTTGGATGGCATCAGGGAAGAGCTCTTGTTCACCAGGAATCATAAATCCCGAGAATAGACAAAGGGACTTGGGATATTTTGCTCCCTTTAGCTCTACAAAGGTTGGGAACAATCCTGGAGGATAGGAAAGGGTTAAAAGATACCCTAGCTCAAAGATGCCTGAGTCCAAAGCCAAGGGGCTCCAATTGGCCAAATTCCCAGGAACATTCATTCTCTGCCCTGGGCAACTGCTTTCTAACCATTCCAAGTCAGGATTCCTTTTATGAGAAATGAAGTGAATCACACCCTGACTTTTTCTTCCATGTAGCAGAAAACTGAGAATATACAGATATGGCTGAAGGAGAGAGAGAGGCCCAGCTGCTTCCATGAATAGCTTCTAAAACAGGGAATGACCCGTTCTCACTTCTCAGTTCATTTGTTTCCCCCGACTTGCTCCTACTGAGCATATCCTTGATCCTTCTCCTTTCTTATAAACTTTGGTTGAGTTCTAAATTTTTTTTTGCCCAGACTTGATTTCATCTACTTAGGGAAGCCCTAATGCAAATTTCCTTCAATGATGTACATTTGTAACTTACTGTTTTAGAGAGGTGCCTAGGGTACTGAGAAGCCAAGTGACTTATTTATGGTCCTACCGATAAATAAGGTCCTATGGGACATGGTATTTAAACCCTGATCTACCTGACTTTAAGGCTGGCCCCCTGTCTACTTTGTCCTGCTGTCTCTGTTGAGCTACAGTAACTATGTAGAGTATATTAACATATACTATGGAATTCCATAGTATTCTAAAGTTTTCAAAAGCATTTTTCTCTAAATTAAGGTAAATATTATTATCTCTTTTTTACCAATGAGGAAACTGAGGTTAACTGACTTGCCAATGGTCATACAAACAGCAGTGTGTAGCAGTCAGTACTGGAACTAAGGTCTCTAAGAATAATCATTCCAAGTTCACTACCCTACAAAGTCCAGCAGTTCTTTCCCATAAGGATGGGAAGAGGCACATTAGGAGGTCAGCACACAGATAGTCCTGCCAGGCCAGGAAATCTAAGCCGAGCCCAAGGTCATCATTCCCTAGGAATCAGTGACAGATTTATCACTGTTTAAGGGCTAGATCTTCCTAGTCCCATTTCAGGCAGACAGGTGGCATACTGGACAGACTGACTGCTGGGCTCTGGACACCTGCTAGTTTTGTCACCGTGGGCAAGTCACTTAACAACTGTCTGCTTGAGTTTCCTCAACTGTTAAATAGGGGTAACAACAGCCCCTATGTCACAGGGTTGTTGTGTGACTGAATGAAATCATATTTGTAAAGCACTTTCCACAGTGCCTGGCACATAGTAGGTAGCTTACTGCTTTTCCTTTCCTTTCTCCTATTTGGAAAATGCTCAGGCCTCTTTATCTTGGGTACCCTTTCTACTTAAGTTCAGATATTGGCCCTGCCATTTACTACCTATATGACCTTGGCTGAATCATTTGACCTCTGTGTGCCTTAGTTTTCACATCTGTAAAATGAAGGGGCGGCACCCAGAGGGCCACCAGATCTACGATATGACCCTCTGAAGCCAGGTCGGAGGAGGGCAGAGACAACTGAAAGGCCCAGAGATCTTGCTAGCTCCCCCATGCCATTTCCCAACAAAACAGAACTCAGTAGTCTTCCTAAGTCAAAGCAAAAAGTTTTGGTGGTAGAGACAATACCGAATGGAAAGCTCTTTCATTAACCTAACCTAAACATCAGCCCACAAATTAAGCAGAGAGGATAAACAACTCCTGGCCTGGGAAGCCAAGGCAAAGGGCCTCTGGGATTTCAAGGGAACATCCCTAAGCTCTGTCTAGTCACTTTCTGCCCTAATCCCACCCCTCCTACCAGTCTCTCCAATGGTCTGCTTAGCTACTCCCTTCCCACTAGTAGCAGCTAAAGAGAAAGGTCTTGTTTAAGCAGCAAAGGGCCAGCCAACTCAGAAGCAGCAACATGTCCTAAAATGGTCAAAGAAAACTGCACAGGTTTGGCTGGCTCTCAGCCTTCCCAACAGGGGAAGGGAAGCTGGCTAAACTTCCCCACCAGCCGCCCTAAATCTCAAACTCAAGATGAACATTAACCCTTTCTCTGCTGGCTACTTACCATTCCATAGGACTTCCAGGGAGTGGGTGGACACTGGGATTCTCTTGTTCTCTTTTAATATGGGACTTATGTATGAAGCTAAGTAAGGGACAGATGTCCAGATCTATTAAAGGAAAACAGAAAGAAAGTAGGGAATAAACAATGGTCAACACATGCTCTATTTAACATTGTGTGGATTGCTCTATAGAATATAGCTCGCAACTTCCTGAATCAGTCTTTAAAGGGGCTCTCTACTTTTTTCCTTCCACTATACTTTCTCCCTACACCATTCACAAATTGCTTGGGGGGCTACCACTGACATTCAAGAATACTCCCTATGACTCCGGGTTAATGAATAGGTGAAAGTCAGGCCCTGGATCAAAGATGAGAAATAGAACACCCTGAGAGTAAGGAGGCTTTTTGATAAAAAGAGTCCTGCTACTGATAGCTTAGGAAATCCAGATTCAGCCTTGGGACTTAGTTTTTCTATATGTAAAATGGCCTATAGCTGGGTTGATTGTTTGACAATCTAAATTCATAAGGATTAATAAATGAAGGATCTGTCCTCTCTTCACTGCTGAAAAGGGACATCGAGAACATCCTTGAGGCATTTCACTTTTCATTACCCTAACAATTCTCTCTTTTTCAACATGATAGAGCACTTAGGGTATATTCCTCTAGGTATATTCTGAGGGTTTCTCTTATGGTATATAGCTCTAGATATATGCTAAGGGTTTCCATAGGTCTACCCTGTCTTCCCTTTTTTGGCTTCTCTGGACTTGGGAGATCCTCTTAACTCTTCTATTTTCTCACTCAGGTAGGTGATGAAAGGTCCCTTGCTCACCTTGGCAGCATTGACAAGCCTCCAAGCATTGAGCAAACCAAAGCCATGCTGGTGACTGTGGCTAAAACCGGCTTCATTCGTGTCCCAGTCTGCACGGCGATCTTCATACTAAAAAGAATCCAGATCTAGTGAGAACCTTGACCTTTGAATGGAAGCTAAAGAATTTAACTCTCTCTGTGACAGGACCATTATCATCCAGCCTGCCTAGAAAGGGAGTCTCATGAGGTTCAGGACAAGCTTTTCTGGAGCAAGGATGCACAGGCACCACAGTCAAGGAACCCAGCCAAAGCTCTACTTCTCAGGACAATCAGGGACAGATGTGTGTGTGAATTTTGACTCTGAGAGGAAGATTGGATTTCTCCTACCTACTCCAGGTTCAGAAGATAACATCGTAACTAGTGTCATCCACATGCAGCTAAGAAGCGAACATTCAAAATCCTTCATTTAGATATGAGGAACCTGAAGTCAAGACTAGGGCCATAACTTATGCGAAGTCACACAGCTAGGAAGTGGCCGAGCCAGAATCTGGATCCAGGTCTTCTGACTCCAGATTTGGTATTTTGGGGGCTTTACTTTATTCTGTTGCATGACACAGGCACTAAAGCCTAGACACAACTTGGAAGCTGTGGCTACTTGGGAACAAAAAGACCCCAGAAAACCAGTCTTGGTAGCCATTCCGCTCTGGGTTGGGTTGGCTTCCTTGTCTACCCCCCAGTCCCTTACCTGTGTAGCTGTGAAGACAATGATATGCTGGACATCACGCCAAGTGAGGCACGGCCTCACCTGCAGCATTAAGGCTATCATACCAGCCGCCAGGGGGGCTGCTGCCGAGGTCCCCGTGTGGCCCTCAGTGCAGCCTGTTCCCTTTTGCAGATCCCAGTCAGTGGTCACCTAGGAAATAGAGTCAAGGGAAGAAAAGGGGGAAAGGATCAGAATTAACCTCAAGCATTAGTGGGGAAGAGGGCAAAGGGATATGAATAGATGTAGGGGCTGGACTCAGACTCCAGCCTTTCCCTAATCAGGAGTTTCTCAGCTAGAGGAATATCTAGACTCAGTGAATTCAGTGAACATCTAGAATCCAGTGAAAACAGGGGTCTTTTACCCCCCCAAATGAGATATTTGTAAGCACTTAGCACAATGCCTAGCATACAGTAGGTGCTGTATAAATGGTTATCCCTCTCCCCTTCCCTTTGGTCCTCATGTCACCTGACAGAACCAGAAGCACAGAACCACCACGGGAAATTGGAAATGAAAATTATAGGTAGGGGTGTGTGTAGGTGTGTCCATGTGTGATGTGGATGAAGACTGAAACAGAAGACGTTTTCCTGATCCTTGCTCCTAAACTATCTCCGCCTTTAACCACCCTACTCCCCCAACAAGCAAAATAGAGGCAATGTCCAGGGAAGTTCCTGGCCCTTTGCTGGAGTGAGGACAACAATGACAGTGTCTCCGAAAGAAGCCATCTTGGCTGCCCAGCTGTGGGGACCAGAGTGACGGAGTTTGTGATGGAGGGGGGAGCTGCTTCCTCCCTGGCTAGCTCAGCCGTAGGCTAGGGTCTTGCCATGCACTCTTGGCTTCTACCCTGGCCTTGTAGAAGTCCTCAGGATAGGATGCTTGAGGGCCTCAGTGATACTATTATCCAAGGGATGCCCCTGCCATCCCTTCTCCCTGACTCATCTTTTCCCTACCTAAGGCTGGGAAGGTAGAAGCAGCAAGAAAAGGATTTGGAGCTGAGAGAAGTATTTGAAGTCACCTGTCCTGGCATCGAACCTAGGCTGTTTTGTCCAACTCTAAAGAACCGATGTTCTCAAGCCTGGCAGGATGCTACCTCAGTTTCCCTATCTCTATAGTGGGGTGGGTAGACTAGGCTGATGACTTTGGATCTCGAATTCAATGGTGCTTATGCCAGGATCGTTCCCTCTTTCAGGATTCCCTCTGGGTCAGATACTATAATGCTGGTCTCTGCCAAGAACTACTCTCTCTCCATTGTACTTGCTACCTCTCTTCTAGCTGTTCCAGCAGCTGCCAACAACTGTGAATTGCACAAAAACACTGTGCACTCCCAGAAGAGAAGGAAAAACTCTCCAAGTCACAGCCCTGACAAGAGTGGGAAGCCCCTTTTATGTCAGGAAGGAGATTAATTTCTTCCTCTTAAGGAAACAGTCTTCCAGTGACAGTCTGGATCCCTTAACTGTGGAGTCCATGAACTTTCACCATGGCAGCTCCTAGAGGAGGCAGTGTAGGTAGGAGAGGTGAGGCTCAAAAGGGCAGCTGAAGATCAGAAAGCATATGCGCCCCTGTACCCAGATGGATCATTCTACTTTGATGGACACCAGGGATGAATTCAAGCTGGTGAGGTTCTCAGGGTAAGAAACGTTTCCAAGATGGAAGCTCTTGCTGAATGAAACCTTCCTTTCATTTCTGAACAAATCAGGCAAAGAGGATTTGAAGTCAGATGACTGAGTTTAAATCCCCATATCGCCAACCTGTTACCTGTCTGACCTCAGAAAAGTCGCTTAATATGTTTGGACTCCGACGTGTATAATGAGGCGTGATGAATGAGAAGATCTTGACATGAGAAGAGCTTGACATGCTCTGATCTTAAAGGCAGAGCTATGGGGGATTGGATGCTGTGTTCTAGGGGAAGTCACCACAAGGCCTGTAACTGAGAGTGGGAGTAACATGAAACATACATTGGAACTTTCTCAAATAAAAGAAAGGCACTGTGCTAACCTCCTTATCCTAGGAGGAAGAGGACAGGGTTTCTGGGCAGAAGCAATGCTCTTGCTGCTGCTTATTTAGCCTGCCCTTGGTAGGAAGGCTGCCCTTCAATCCACAGGGTCTGGCCTGTTCAACAGAATCCTTCTTGGTGGCCTTAATCCACTTAATTCCCCTCCTGCCCTTAGGGAGGTCGGTTGGCACGGAACCCTGGAACATTGTGTTGGTCAGAAGTAATTTTTTTGGCATAACAAAAATCAAGTTTTGGAAAATGAATCTGATATGGAGACAAAATGGTCCAGATCCTAGAGGCCTCAAGGACCAATGAGGCAAGAGCCACTGGAGAAATTGGACACTGCTTGGCTCTAGCCCAGCCCTGGTCAGAGACCCTTGGACCTAAGCCTCCTTTTGTCTTTATAATGGGCAAAAAGGGGTAGACAGAAAGCTCTAAACCCATGGCCTTAGTCCTGAGACCCAACTTAAACTTGCTAGGGCTGAACTAGAGCTCAATATGTTGCAGGAAATAGGCTTGGGAGCCCTGTGAAAGATACTGCCGGGCTCGGACCCCATGGCTTAGAAAGGGTCTGCTCTTTTTTTTCCTGATCCCTCACTTGCTAAGGCTCCATTGGGAGGGGGCATGATGAAACCTGTCTTGGGTTTAGAACTACACGTGAGATCACAGGGTCAGAGATTTATAGCTATTCTTTAGCTCTAACTTGCCTATAAATCAGGAGCTCTTAACCAAGGAACTGGTTTTTAAAGACATTTTGATAACTATTTCAATATAACTGACTTCCTTTGTACTCATATATTTTATTTTATCCATTTAAAAACAATCTGAGGGTTCCAGAGGATTGCAAAGGCTACCAGTGGGGTCTATGGACTCTTGTTACAAGGGAAGAGTCATTCAGTGACAGCTCCCACCTTAGGGATTGCTCTGCCTAGGGAACTAGTTCACACCTAACACTGGACACAAAGAATCTAGACCCACTTGGGTGGAGGGATATCTGTAATGGAATACCACAGGAACCTGTCAACAGCCTTATGCTGGTCAACTTTTTTTTATCAGTGATTTAGATGAGGGCAGACATAACATATTAAATCTTCAAATGACATAAAACTGGGAAGGACAGTTAATGCAGGCCGTAAACAATACTATCATTAGACCAATGTGGGATACAAAAATATTCCAAACAGGCTAGAATAATAGGCCAAATCCAATAATGTGAATTTTTTTTTGGGGGGGGGGGGAGGACAGGCCTGTGATTTTCCTGGTTTAGAGAACTTTTGATACACAAACTAAGTCCCTCAAGCAGATCAGAGAGGCATGTGCTCTGTGAGTTATAGTCTTAGAGAGCTACACCTAGCAAATAACAGATAAAATGACTTGCCAGCGCATATGCCACAAGTAAGACTTAAACCCAGTTCCTCCTGACTCTGAGGCTGGCTTTCTAACCATTATAACACTCTGCCTTGCTTAAAAAAAATCAAGAGCACAAGACCAGGGGAAGGATGGCTAGGTGACCAGTGGACTAAATGGCACTTCTTACAAGCTAGCCCCATGACACAGCAGCTGTCCACATATGGATTATTGTTTTCAGTCCTAGGCTCCCAGTTTCTGAATGACAAACTGAATCATGTCCAAGAGGATGACTGAGACAATGAGACAACTAGAAATCGTTATGTTGTAATATTGTTCAAAGCAACTGGGGCTGTTTAGCTTGGAGAAAGGACTCAGGGAAAGCTGTAACAGCAATCTTCAAGGATTTGAAGGCTTGTCATATAGGTGAGAAATCCCACTTGTGCTCTTTGATCTCCAAAGGAAGAACTAGGAACAACAGGTGGGAGTGACAAATACAGCTCAAATTGGACAAGATAACCTCTGAAAGCCTTTCCCATCCTAAGGTTCTGTGAGTCACTTGAAGTCTCCATCACTCATGTACCAAGATGGAAGTATCAAAGATTCCTAAACTTTGTTCCCCAAGCAAAACTGCAGCCCAGGTGTGCTTATGTCTTAGGGCAGAGACAGTTGGCGGCCCGGACAGAGAAGGTGAGACAGGGAAATGAAGGCAGAGAGCTTGAGGAGAAGGTGGGAGTCGAGGTGAAGCAGAGTGAAGAGAGAACACTGGTCAGTTACTCACAATACTTCGCAGCAACTTGTCCCCCCCACTGAAGGTGACAGCCAGCATGGAGGCACATTCCTCTGCATAGAATGGCATACGTCCCTCCTCATCTACAGCACCTGGGCAGAGAAGAGGGCACTAAGATCAAAGGTTACAAAGTCACCCTCTGTGCTGCTGAGTATGCCCCGGGATGCCTGAACTGAGCCAAGGGCACTAGACAGCTCCCATGCCACAGGTGTCTGAATGCTGAAGAACTCAGAGAGAAGGACAATCTCAGGCATCCAAGGGTGTGCCGATCCTGAAATCATTTGTCTTGATAACTCAAGGGGGCTGGCACCACAGAACACTAATGCCTCTGAGTAAAAAATGTAGGTCAGCCAGATGCCCGTCATTCTCATGGCAAGGCATGCTGAAATGCAGACTGAGTCAGCGGCTCAGAGTTTTCTGATCACTAAGACTTCTGCAGAGGTCCTGAAAGCTGATGGGAGCATAGATCAGGGTAGGAAGCGACTTTCGAGGTCTTCTAGGCAAGCATCTTCATTTTATAAATGGGGCCCAAAGAGGCTCCAGTACTTGGTCAATGTCACACAGGTATAAGTAGAAGTCAGGTGCCAATGTCACTGCACTGCAATGCCATTCCCATCAAAGGTGGGAAGGCCCTGAAAACCTACCTCCCCCTCCCCCATCCACATCTACGGAGCCTGAAACATAGAAAACCGAGTAGATGCAGGGACAGAGAACATTTGTGTGCTACCTATGGTGACTGTATAGATGGAGTTGGCGTAGCCATCATAGTTGCAGTTGTCATTGTGCTGGCCTCCATTGCCACTGGCCACCACAAAGATACTCCCAAAGCCTCGGCGACCGGCAATCACTCCATGTTGCAAGGCAGCCTAAGGAAGCAGAAAAGCTGGGTCTTCAGCATGAGAGGCCCTCAATGCTTGACCTGAAAGACTTCTTCCTCCCCAAGCTCCTACGTAGCATTCATTTCTCCCCATTCAAACAGGGCCTGGCAAGCGAGTGTGACTAAAGAGAGTTAGGAACAAGAGGAGTTCTGTGGGTATTCTGTGCTTATCTGCTGTTTGGGGTGGGAAAAGCAATTAAGATCAGAATCAAAGAATTTTCAAACCATTTCCCACTCCCCTTGCTCCTCAAAACCAGAATAGTTTTATCTCTCCCACCAATTAAAGGAAGTGCCAGAGCTGGAAGGTCAAAGTGTGGCATTGATTCATGGCAGTAATCTTCCTAGAGCAGTGATAGTGAGAAGGTTGTGTTTCAAAGGGTTGGACTATGGAGCTCCTTGTTACCTTTCCAAGTTGGTGGGGTCCATCCACTGTCTTTCCATCATCATCTGGCCCCCAGCTGTTAAGAGAGAGCAGTGAAAAGCTCCCCCTGGAGCTAGTACTCAGACTTCCCACCCATTCCCTCTGTCTTTTTTGTCCCTTCAGTGAGTCCAGAACATCTGCATTGTCTGAAAGGATGGGGATATTGGAACAAGCCTTCTACCTTACAAATGGGAAAGTAATGGCATAGAAATGGTTGATATGATTTAAAGTCCTTCTTCCTCAGCACTGAAACCCTCCAAGTTTGGGAGAGCTTTAACCTTCCCTTAAACTGAATGGGTTTTTTTGGTAAGGCTTAGTGTACTGAGAAGCAAATCTAGTCAGGCCTTGACAGAGACAGAAAATAGTGAAGCTGGGAAGGGAAGAAAACATGGCTCCTCATCTTGCTTGGGTAATCCTAGCCTTTAAAGGGCCAAAAAGCAGAATCTTTAGGCGCTGTGTTGTGTATGAAGCACTGAGTATCGGGGGCAGCTAGGTGGTGCAGTGGTTAAAGCACCAGCCCTGGATTCAGGAGGACCTGATTTCAAATCTGGCCTCAGACACTTGACACTAACTGTGTGACCCTGGGTAAGTCACAAAAAACCAAACCAAAACAAACAAAAAAAGAAGCATTGAGTGTTGAGCAAGGGAAGAATGAGAGTGAGTGAGTGAGTGAGAGAGAGAGAGGGAGGGAGAGAGGGAGGGAGGGAGGGAGGGAGGGAGGAAAAGAGAGAGAGAGTTTGTATGTGTGTAAAAGGCAAGGATGTTGTGCCAAGACTTCTTTTGTCCTATGGTTGGAGGGGAAAATGCTCTCTTCTCTTAGATGGAATAGTACAGAATAGGAGTAGCACTCTGGAGAAGGTCTGAGAACTCCTTAGACTAGGGACTGGTTTATCAGGGTTACCCATGGACCTAAGGACTTGTATGGGGAACCAGGTGACTATAATTTGTGGAGAATAGGAAATTGAAGCAGTATGTTGTAGTGGGAATAGCATACTGGATTTAAAATATGAGGTCCTGGTCAAGTTCAAATTCTGCTACTTACTAGCTGCATAGCTTTGGATAAATCATTTGATTAAGTTGGATCTGAGTCCCACTTCTGCCTTTTACTACTTGTGTCACCCTAACTAAGTCCTTTGAGCCCTCTGGGACTCAGTTTTTTCACCTGTAAAAATGGGGGGTTGAAAGAGATGATTTCTAAGATCTCTTTTAGCTGTAAGGGTCTGAGTCTACCTGTGTACCTAAGCTCCAAAGTGGATGAAACATCATGAAACTCTTATTGAGACTTGCTTGGCTCAGCCTTGGTACCCAAGTCCCTGCTCAAAGTCTCTCAGTCCTTCCCAGTAGAACAGAAGAGGTGACCCTCTTACCTGCAGCTGTAGATGTCATTGATCTGATAGTGCTTATTGAATGCCACAGCTTCCAGGCTGTCAGTCAAAGGCCCATCCAGCACCCGGATACCTGAATGTTGAGAAAAAAGGATGGCGAGAGGAAAAAGGCATCCAACATATCCCAATTCCACCTTAATGCCAGTCTTTGAGACTGAAGTCTTTTGGGAAGAACCTTCGGCTGGGAGATAAAGACCAATATTCTCTTCCTGGCTTTACCAATCTACTATATGACTTTGGGTAGATGTTTCAATTTCCCCCACTAAAACGGGGGAGAAACACACCACTTTTTTCTCTGAAGGACTGAGGAAAAAAATAGTTGGATCCCTCCCCTTCTGGCTCTAGAAATTGTCTCATTTGCAGAAGGATACTGCCCTCTGCTGGGAAAAGGAGTACAACTAAAGTACTAAGTTAACGAGCATTTATTATAATGAGAAATCACTTTGGTTAGATGGACAAGGATTGAGATGAAGGTGCTTTCCTTTGGGGGCTATGGAACACCATATGCAAGGCAGAACTGCTTAGCTTACTCTGGAAAGACATGGCATCATGGTATGCTAGACAGAGCCTGATAAGAGTTAGGAGGACTAGGGTTCAAATCCTGCCTCTGACACTTACAAGGTTTCAGACCATGAAAATCATATATAAGCCTCAGTTTCCTCATCTGTAAAATGAGGATAATAGTACCCAGAGTACCTACTTCACGGAGCTGTTGTGAGGCTTAGTTGAGATTTATACACATATATATATATATATAGTACTTTGAAAACTTTAAACCCAGGCAACTGTGGTATGCCTAGAGTAAGCACTCCAGAAGTATTTCTTGGTTGGTTTAAGAATGAATGAATGAACAAGGAGTTGTCTTCTCCTAACAAATTCCCTGAGTAAGGCAAAGCCCCAGCGGTGATCAAAGCGTTCTGTCTCCTTGATCCCATGAGGCTTCTTCCTCTCTAGCTCCTGCTCCAGTGGCAAGAGAAGTTTTATTATGAATAATGGTACCTGGCATTTATAGAGTGCTTTAAGGCACAGTCCTAGGGCCAGCATGACCAAAATTGCCCCCTTTGGTTCTACTGGGTTCAGCCTCATGCCTGTATTTCCCTCTTCCATTTCTACAGCCATCCCAGTCACTGCCGAGCTCCACCCTTCCCAACCCCTGCAAACATATCTCCTTATTTACAACACTGTTCTTATAGAACTACTCCTCACCCCACCACCGCCTCCCCAATTCTCCTAGAGTAACTTTTGGTGGAAACAGTGAATAGCATTAGATGTGCTAAGATTGAATTTGGATTCAGTCTGGACTGTTCTAAGTGTTGTAGAGGAATCAGAGCAGTGTGAGAGGAAACTCTAAAGATATTTAGAGTATGGGAACTTTGGAGACAAGAGGGAAGAGAGAAGAGATCAGGCTACCTGCGATTCTGCTGCCGTATGCCACACCCACTGCACAGAAGCTGTTGTTGGGCACAGCGGCGATCTCGCCAGCACAGCGGGTGCCATGATGATTGCCATTCTCCATGTCTGGGTGTGGCATGGGGTCAGGGTCATTGGAGTTGAGGTCATAGCTGCCTTCAGGACTCTGAAACAGGATAGGGTGGGGAAGGAAAGGGCCTTTGCTTACTCACTAGTTGGTGGCAGAGGGAGGAGGAATGTATTACAGGAGGCACCAATCATTTCCACTCCACTAAAGCTTTGTGGCAGGGCAAGTGAACTCAGCTCAAAAAGAAGGAAAAGATAGGTACTATCTGCCTTTGGGTTAACAAGCTCTGTAAGCATGGATAAGCTCACTGCAGCTTTGGGCTTGTTTTCTCTACAGTAATGTATGTAGTCTGGACTGGATGATCTCTCAGGTACTGATAGCTAGAGAGCTCAGTGGTAAGATTAGCGCATGGGAACAAGGTAGGCACAACTAAGTCAGGCTCTTGAGGGCTAACTGATGTTCCTGTCTCTTCCAGATGACTGCTCGGCTTCTTGACAGATGGAGGAATGAAAAGGATTTCAAAGTCTTTTGGCTAGAGGTGGGACTACCTAAAGCGTAGGTTTGGGTAGGAGGGCACCGTCCCTACCAAGCAGGCACATTAAGCCCTGGGGAGAGGGAAAGTACCTGTCGTGATGTTCCCTACTTGCTACAGCAGAGAGGATGCATTGAGTTGGCTTTCCTCGATAATGGTTGGGAACTACCCTTTAAGTTGGACCTGTGCCAACTTAGAGCAACTTGGGGCAAGGGAAAGAAGCAAAGAGCATCTCTTTAAGGGGTAAGGGACTAATAGGATTCCTATGGGAGAAGTGAGGTGGAAGGGATGCTGCATAACTAACATGTGGTGACCATGAAACCCAAGAACACTCACATAGTTAGGTTCAATGTCCCGGATGGTGTGCTCCACCCCATCATCTACCACCACCACAGTCACCCCTCGTCCTGTCACATTACGCTCCCAAACACCTGTCACGTTGATGTCTCTGCCTCGGATTCGACGGTTATTCTGTGGGAAGAGGCTGGGTTAAAGGCTGCTTCCAAGGCACAGGAATTCAGTGACAAGACAACAATGTTCAATACTTCATTGCAGATGTGGATGTGGGGAAAAGGGTAGGGGAAGATGCTGCCCAGTCTGCCACCCATGCCAACTCAAAAGTCAGAGAAAGGGTATGTATAGATCTATAGCTTCCAGTAAGGTCTAACAAGAGGGTACAGCAAATGTGGATTTTGGCAAAGAACAAGTTTCTTGAAAAGTTTAGTGTTGCTCCATTGAGCTGAATTAAAGGGGTGAGCAGAGGAAGGGGCAAGCCAGAGGAATGTAATTCTCTCTAGCCCACAAGAACAGCCTTGGTTCCAAGCCGCTGAAATCCCCATTCTAAAAAACATCATGTTGACTATACTGTACAATACTGTGCTCTTTCTTCCTTCCTGTCTCTCAGCTCAGCACTCCGTGGTCTCCTACCACCCCACCCTCCAAATGAAATCATAAGAATGGACAGGTAGTGTCCACCTTGCTACACCTGACTCGGAGCAGGGTCTGAGACCTCTGTGGGCTCCACCCACCCATCTGTCCTCTCCCAGATACCTCAGATCTATTCCCTGCTCTCACATGTTGCCTGTATTTGTCTGGCCCCCACATGCCTGCTCCCCATGTGGCTGGCCTTGGTCTCCGTGTTACTCCTCCCGTTCTCACTTCTCTGTCCTAGTCCCCCACATGTCCTTGAACCATGTGCTGTTCCCCTCCCTCCATGACCACAGGCAAATGTGCATTATATAAAAATCGCTTTACATAGAGGTCTGCAGACCAGTCCACTTACATAAAGCAAGAACTCTCTGTAAATACCTGGAGGCTACCTATCCAAAGTGGACAGCAGGAAAAGGCTAAACTCACCAGATGCCACTGCTGTGGGTACTTGGGGTCATTGAAGAGCACACTGCGTTTGGCACGCTTCAACAACCGCTGCTCTGAATGCCAACGCACAGCTTCATGGCCAGACAACACTGCCTCGGCCTGCTGTCGGGCAGCTTCCTCCTGCTGGACCCCAATGTGGCCAGGGGGCTGGATGAAGAGATAGTGCCCCTGAAGTTCCCCAATGCGTCCGGCATTCAGCAGCCCTGCAGCCTGGGCCAGGGCGTTTGCCTGTTGCTCCTCACTCTCTTCCTTGCCCTCACCCTCCATCCTGTCCAGGAGTACAGCCCAGCTCAGCCCCCTAGGACCCTGGGCCTCAGGCCCCACTGTCTCTGTTAGTTCTAGGGCCATGACCAAGGGAACCAACAAGAAGAAGCCAGTTACTGCCAGCCAGAGGCAGGCAGGCAGGCTCAGGGAGGGCTCCAGGGCAGCACTCCATGGTTGCACTTTCTGCCTCCCCTTCGGCATCAGAGCGGCAGGCTGCAGACAGAACAAATGCATCAGAGAGAGGGGAGAGCTGCTGCCTAGAATAGTCTGAGAGGAGATAGGTGGTGGTGGGCTCAAGGCTAGCAACAGCCTCTCAAATATATAAGGCTAACTGTGGTTCTTTACTCTCACATACACCTAACCCTGACCAGAGGATCCATACAGGAGGAGTATGGGAGTCAAGTTAGGTCCAATGAGTGGGATAACTTCTTGTAAGTAGACCAGGAAAATCCCCATGATGTTAGGCCACCAGGCACAACGCTATTTTCTCCCACTCCATTCCCCCCATCTGAATGCAAAAAGGACACATAGCTCTCATAAGCCTCTAGAAAAATACCTGATTGCTATTTAAAGGAAAGCCCACCCTAGCTCTTCCCTTCTCTTGGATGTTGGGGGTGGGGAGGAAGGTAGGGCATGGAAACATGCTTTTCAATTTTCTCAGCTAAGCCCACTTTCAAGGCACTCTGACGGCTCCTGCTCTTCCTATTAGGTATCCATCCGTTCCCACCTGGTCTCCTTGTGGGGCTGCACTCCCAGGCAAATTGGCCACATCAGGCTCATCTTGTGCCAGAGTAGAAGCAGCATCGTTTTTTCTGTAGGCAATGGAGATTCAGGGCTCTGGCTGCATATCTGTGGGCAGCAACAGGAGAGATGGTATCCTGCTGTGTCTTCCCTGAATCCTGGGGGTGGCAATAAGCAGAGGTAAGCAAGAAACACTAGCTAGAGTCATTTTCAAAGCTGCTGACTGGTGATCAAGTCTCATTTCCAGGGATCTAAAATGGGACCCAGACTGGAAAAGCAATTGGCACCCAAGGCCAGGCCAAGATCACAACTCAGAAGTCTTATTTGTTCATTATACTGATGACCATAGCCTACTTCTCCCTTAGGAGTCAATGGAAAGGGCCAGAGGAAGGTTTTGATGTGGTGTCCCTAACCTTTTCCTGATCTGGCAAAAAGCCTGAGGTGTTACTGCTTCACCACACAGGTGATAAAAGAAATGTCAGAATCAGAAGGGGAAGGACTGGTGAGTCAAACCTTACCTGAAAAGAACTCCCACTACAATATTTCAGACAAGATTATCACCCATTTCCCCTTGAAGATTCCATGAGAAAGGGAACTCAGCACGGCCCTGGGCAGTTCACTCTGTTTGGTCAGCATTCATCTTTAGGGAATGTTTCCCTTATCTCAAACTGAAATCTGTGATTTTTTGCAGTTTCCACCTTTGCTCCTAGATTTGCACTGGGTGTGAGGCTGGTGGCAAGCAAAAGCCTCATTTTTCTTCCATATGAGAGTTCTTTCTAATATTCAAAGATAGCTGCCATGCCCCTCAATTCTTTTCTTCTTCAGTCTAATACAGCCACTATTTTAGGTAAGCTCTTCAGTCCCCTAGCTATTCAGCCCCTTCTGAACACACTCTAGCTTGTCAATACTTCCAAAAAGGTGGTTCCAACAACTAAACGCCATACTCCAGATATGGTCTGTCTGACCAGAGGGGACTGTCATCTCTCTCATCACTACTCTGTGCCTCTCTTAACGCAACCAAGAATGGCACTGGTCTTTTGGCTACCATGTAACATGACAGAAGTAATAAATATGTAACACTGTTGCTTCAAACTGACCTCTAGGTCCACTAAAACCCCTCAATCCTTTTCACATGAATGACTGTTCATAGGGATGCCTGTCCCATCCTCTATTTGTATAGTTAATTCTTTGAACTCTAGTGTACCACTTTACATTTAATTGCAACTCAACTTTGCTCATAATAGAAATGGCCCATTGCTGCGGCACCATCAAGTTCTTTTTGGGATAACTGCCATCCAATGCTAACTCTTCTTGATAGCTTCGTATCATCTGCAAATCTGAGAAGATGCACCATGCACCCCTTTATCCAAGTCATTGCTAAAAAGATTAAATAGTATTGGGCCGAGATCAGACACCTGCACTACCCTAAGATATCTAGAGAGTTACCTTACTATCCAAGTAGATCCTGATCTATTAATGGCATTTTAGGTCCAGTTATTCAACCAGTTCCAAATCCACCTAATTATATGAACATGTAGCCCATATTTATCTTGTCCACAAGATGGGCATGAGACTTTGTCACATACCTTACTGACATGTACCTATCTAGTACACCTATCAAAAAGGAAGTGAAATTAATTTGTCATGACTTGTTTTTTTTTCTTCCTAAAGTGAGGCAATTGGGGTTAAGTGACTTGCCCAGGGTCACACAGCTAGTAACTGTCAAGTGTCTGAGGCTGAATTTGAACTTAGGTACTCCTGAATCCAAGGCTTCCCTTTACAAATGGTCACAAATCACCTCTTTTATGTGTCATAGAATTTTATAACCATTCAAAAGCAAACTCACCAGCCTTAAGGTCTGAAGATGATCCTTTTCTATTTTTTGAAAATAAGAGATAACATTAGCTCATCTTGTTCTCTTCATCCTCCAAGACTCCTCCACTTCTCTATAATTTTTCAAAGATCTCTGACAATAGCTCATGAAGAACTGCCTAACTGGCTAGGATGGTCCCGGATGGAACACCGGCCCAAAGAATAGTGGCCTCCTGGCTTCAGGACTTCATCCCGGCCTTTCTCGGTCACCCACCCCCTACCTGTTCAGCTTTTTATGTGAAGTCTTCTCTATTAGATTGTGAGTTCCTTAAGGGCAGGGGCTGTCTTTTTGCCTTTCTTTGTACTTCCAGCCCTTAGGTACAGTAACTAGAACTTAGCAAGCACTTAATAAATGCTCATAGATTGATAGGTGGATATAGGGTAGGGCTACATAGATAAAACATTTATGAAAGTGCTTACTCATTGGCTGTGTGTTAAGTGTGGGTATACAAATACAAGTAACCAACACAGTCCCTTTCTTCAAGGAATTTACATCAAAGAGAGTTGGCTGAGAAGTGATCTGGAGGCTTGGTTCTGTTATGGGCCCAGGGTACCCCAGAAGTTCTCTGGGGCACATCAAAGAACCTTCTCCTTGAGAAACTAAACCAAAGGACAGACACACCTAGAGATAAATGGAACCAGATCGGGCGGAGCTTGCTTCGGGACCTCCACCCTTCATTCTAGTCTCCCTCAACCCTGGGGAGATAAGATTAGGTGTGGTTGTTACCTTGGTGTCCAGAGGAGATGGCTTGTGAGAGATCAGCAGTCACCTCTCACCCAACTCCTCCAGCCACCACCAGTGGGAGATGGTCCGCCTTCACTAAAGAAACTTTCCACAGTCAGATGTCACCCCCATCAGTCCTCTATAAAAGTACCTGCCAGTCTCCTCCTCGAGGAGATTGGTATCTCAGAGCCATGCTCTGTGCCATGCCTTCTCCCCATGAGAAGTCCAAGGACTTCTTTCAGGGTTTCCCTTCCCCTTCCTCTAAATAAACTACCATCTTATACTAACAGCTTTTGTGTGCAAGAGGGTGTAATTCTTTAAAGAGGAATTCCTAAGGACCCCAAACTCTTACCCCTTATCCCATTTTCCCCATGACAGTTCCTAACAAGATAAGGCAAAAGCTCATCAATCAAAGGCACCTCTCCCAGGTGAGGTGGTGAGGAAGAGCTAAAGAATTGAGTAAGAAATCCAGCTCAGGTACCAGGAAAGGCTCAGGATTGGCTATTAAGCTATTATGGGACAGGTAGTGAGATGAGCAGAAGCAGGAAAAATTGGACCCCGTTTGGTTTCTTGAACAGAACTAAGAACTGGAAAGGTCTGAAGTGTCTTAGAAGAGGAAACAGCTCAAAGCTGCTGGTGGTGATGGGATTATATTTATTCGTGTCCAAGTTGCAGAATGTTAGGTTCTTTGAAGCCAGGAGCTGTTTAGTTTGGTTTTTGCCAGTCACCTGAACATACTAGGTGTTTAATCAATGTTTGTAGAGTTTAAAGTAAAAATAAGGTAGCCCTGGGGTCACGTGGGAGAGAAATCAACCCGGTTCACGGTCTGGGCACCAGTGGTAACTCGGTACATTGCTCTCTGGACTTCTGGGGGAGAAACCCTTATCTCTGCAAACAGATCCCAATCCATTTCACTTCCTCCCCGAGGGCCCGTCACGCCTCAACCCCCGAAGGCTAAGGGAGAAGAGGAAGCAAGTGTACTTAAAAGACCGGAGTCTAGGGATCCGCCGGACCCAGGCCCCGGGGAGCGCGCGCGTCTCCCACCGCCCCCTCCACCCACCCACGCGGTTTGTCCCACGCTCAGTCACTTCTCGCATCTCCAGCCTTAGGAATTCCGAGTCCCCGAGAGCCCAGTCACCTCGCCCTCCCTTCCTTAGGTTCCTATTCTTCCATTCCTCTCGGCGCCTCGGCTGTTCCAGGTCTTTCCCACCTAGGCTCCCCCCCCCACCCCCGGTCCCCCTCCACCCAGCTCCCAGTCTCCAACTGTACCTGCCCAGCAGCGGCCTCTTGGTGCTGCGGGAACTCCAAGCTTTCACCGAGCCGGAGCTGCCGGTGACAGTATCGTCACTTCCGGTCGTGAGGGAGCAGCCAATCACACATCGATCCTGCGGGAGAGGGCGGGGGAGGAAGAGGCTGGGCAGGCCTCAGAGGTGGCGGGTTAGGGGTTGAGGTTTCCTCCTCCTGCTAGTGCAAGCATGGATGAAGTTGCGCTGTTTCCTCGGGGATTCCTGAGAGTCTTTCCTTTATTAGAATCTCTCTTCCTTCTTTAAAGAAGAAATTCTCTCATTAGCAAATGAAAGAATATTTGTTTTAAAAAAAGCGCTTAGCACAGTGCGCGCCATATAAATGCTTATTTCCTCCCCTTCTCCCTCTTTCCCCGCCTTTTTCGGGCCTCTTGTAAAAAGAATTCTTTCTTAATTTCACTCATGGGGACGTCCCCCCTTTCGACTTCGTAGGGTTCAGGTGCCCTTAGCTCGCTTGCTAGACTCCCGGCTGTGACCGGCAGGGGGCGCCGTCGGGGGAGGCGCGGCGCTCTCCTCTAGCCAGAGGGCCTCTCTTCTCCCCTCTCCTCCCGGGGTCTAGCTCCCTGCGCTCCCCGCCGCCGGAAGTGGGAGGTGCTGCGCGCGGCCCGGCTCCCGACCCCTCCCCCTCCCCCTTCCTCGGGACCCCCCTCCCCCCTCCCCCCGGCCGTGCGCTCCACCCGCTCAGGTGCGTCCCTGGCCCCCAGCCCTAGACCCCAGACCTTCTCCCCTTTCCCCCCCAACCCCGCCCTGTCCCCGTGGCCGCGCGGCCGGCCCTGGGAGAGAGCGCGGTGGGAAGTGGGGCGGGGGGAGGGCGAGCCATGGGGAGGGGGCGCCCGGGCGGGGCGGGAGGGGTTGTGACGGGGCTGGAGGGGGCCCAGCTTGGGTGGGGGGGCTGGGAGGGAGCCGGGTTTGGGCAGAGGGGGCCCTGACCGGGATGGACGCCGGGGCGGGGGGAGGGGGGGTGGGCGTGCGGGCCTGCTCGGGGCCGGGGCCGTGGGGGGAGGGGGGCGCAGTGCACGTCGTGGGCAGCGGACTGCGGGGGTGGATGTGGGGAAGTGTGGGGGGGAGAGCTGGGTGAGTAGACTCCCTTTAGCCTTGTGGCTGTGCGTGCAGTATTCCATCACCCTTCTTTGTCTCCTCTCTGCACCCCACCTTCCTCAGCCTCTCCCCTTGGGGACACATTCCGAAGGGTGGGGTGGGGAGGGGCGGGGCATGCAATGCCATGCAAAGCCGATCCTCGCCCCCACACCCGGCCCCCAAAGTGCAGCACCCTCCTGCCCCAAGTACCCGTAGGTCACCTTCCCCTCCCTTTCACTTTCCATTCCTTTGGGCTTGCCTGGATTCGGTGTCTTTCAGGACCAACTGAGGGGGTACCCAGGCTTTCCTCTCCCCAAACTTTATTTTGTATATGGATGCTCTGGCTCTTTAATAGCGATAATCTTAACCCTGGTTAGTTAACCTTTTGCTTTGGGCCAGGAACTGAAAGAAGCTCTCCCCGGGGAATAGATGATACTCTCACTTATGTAGCAAAGGAAACGGAGGCATAGGATATCCCAGAGCAAATCAGTGACAAATCATCACCCTATCTCGTCAAGAACCTGGGAGGCCCAAGTACCTTTGTCAAAACAAAACAAAAACTCTTACTGTCCCCAAAGTTATATTCTGTTCCTTATTCCGTGTCTCAGAGGTAACTATGAATCTGAGGGATGAAGGAAAAGCTTTCTTGCCAGTGGTTTCCACATATCTGTTTGGTAGTAGTGTTACCTGCTTTCTCATTTGAGGTATTTGTCACCAGTGCCTGACAAGTAGTAGGTGCTATATACATGTTTATTTCCTTTATAGCCTTTGATACTCATGTGGTAATTCAAGAGTCTTAAGTGGGTGCACCACTCCACTGTGCTCTTTGACATTACCCCAAAACAGAAACAAAAAACCTCCCTGGAATTAATGGAAAGATAAAGATAATCATGCATATGTGTTTACACATCCATATAACACCTGTAACGGTGTTATAGCTTTTACATATGCATGAGTGTATATGTACATGTATAACATGGCTTGCAAGCTATATGTAATATGTGTACATATATACATTATATGTGTCCAGACCTATTTGTGTATATTGTACACATGTCTGTGCACATAAGAATGCACATATGTGCAAGTATATAGTTTCATTCAAATTGAAAAATAATGGATTTTAATTATTAAAAATATTGAATACAGGGGCGGCTAGGTGGCGCAGTGGATAGAGCACCGGCCCTGGAGTCAGGAGTACCTGAGTTCAAATCTGGCCTCAGACACTTAACACTTACTAGCTGTGTGAGCCTGGGCAAGTCACTTAACCCCAATTGCCTCACTAAAAAAAAAAAAGAAAAATACTGAATACAAAGAATTGGGCCAGTAGGCTACAGAAAAGGGGGTAGTTCTCAAGGACTACACTTTGAGAGCCATTGTTTTATATTTTGATTTTAAATTAATGCATTTTTACATGTTTTAAACAAAATTACTATAAAGAGTCCCATATTTCTGATATAAATAATGGCAAATACTGAAGAGTAGGTATTTACTGGAGTCAATCCAGTGACCAGTAATACTCTGAAATAGAAGAGCCTTTTAGAACTAACCCTTCTTTTCCCCTGTTTCTCTGGGATATTTCTAATTTGTGAACATTTTGAATGGGAGAGATAAATTTGTTTCAATGCTTTGATACTTGCAGCCTGGGATTTGTTTCTGAATGCAGAGAGCATGATGGCTTCTGAACTAAGCAGTGATTCGGCCTCTGCTCTTGCTTCTCAAGAAACTGCTTCTGCCTCCTGTGGTTCTAACACAGAGGAAGGTCTCCCTGATGGTCTCAGGTAACGTGTGGGTAGTTGTTGGAAAGTTGCAAATGGGTGCTTAAAAATATTTGCTAAATTCTTGGGAAAAGTTTAATGCTCTTTCTTCTGATGAATATTCTTGGTCTTAATGGACAGATTCATATACTTTGTGAGATGCTCAAACTGAATCTGAAATGAAAGAATTTTACTCTTTTAGTTCCTTTTGATCCTATTCTTACTGCCAATTCATCTCCTCTAAGAAACCTCTAATTAGCCCTACTGTGGTTTAACTTTGCATTTTCCTAATCTGTAAAAAACATCATCCTATTTATTAACTTTCACTGGTTCATTTTTTTTTTTAGTATTCTCTTACTGTTTCACATATGATATAAGTTTTGTCCTTCCAACTTAAGTTCCTTGTGGGTAGTGACTGCATCTTCTTCGGCTTACAATAGAATCATAGAGTTACAGAACTTGAGGATGGAAGAGATTATCTAGTCCAACCTCTATGCAAGTTCTTAATGGCATTTACAACATCCCCAACAAGTGGTTATTCAGTCTCCACTTGAACACCCATTCCATTTTTAGAAAATTGTTCACTAACTTAGAATCTGCTTCCCTATACTGTCTATCTGATGGTCCTACTTCTGCCCTTCCAGGCCAACCATGATTCCTCTTCCACAGTTCCATCCTTCTCATAGTGTTTATTAATCAGTTACAGCTTGTTGAATGAATTTATTAGTAGATAATGTTAGTGAATTCATTAGTACATAAAGAATTTATTTCACCCATGGAAACACATTAAAGTAAAATAGAATTACCTGGATTTCCTGATTTGTGGTTCCTTTTATAAATAAAATAAATTAATCTATGTAGTAGCATGGGGTGAATGGGATTGAATTTAACAGATTCTTTTTCAAGATTGTGATGGAGAGAAAATTATGGGAAGCCACAGTAATTTTAACTTGTATTTTCAACAGCCCAAGAGATACATCTGTGCAGGAAAACAAGAGCTTGTCTCTGTTGATAGGATCTAGCGACCAAGTGATAACCAAGGAGAATAGCAGAGATGTTAGTTTGGAACATGCAAAAATGAATCCTGGTTCATCAGCAGGTGACATGTTACCAACCACAGAGGACCATGTGACCTTAGGAGGCGACTTGGAATCCACAGCTCTTGATCTTCCTGGAAATGGTTCTATAGACAGTCAGACTTTGTCCCTGGGTAATGAAGCTTGTCAGTCTGATTTGGAGGATTTGACCACTATAGCAAGAGGAGAGGAACACATACACTCTGGTGATAGCCTGCAGCCACCTTCTCTGTACTTTGAGGCAGAGTGCCCTGTGAACCATCAGAATGCCTCCAGAGATTGTTCAGAAGAGGAAATACAAGCTTCTGCTCCACTGGAAGGTAGCGAAGATACAGGCCTGGATTACCGACCTCCACCAAATGGGGAGAATGGGGTTTCAGGAGACAGAGCTGGTCAGGATGTGGATCAGGATGGCTCATCCTTGAAGCTCTCTCAGAACATTGCTGTGCAGGTCAAGTGTCAGGTTTCAAATGTCAAAACCAGAACTTGGGGATATTGTTGAGGGTGGGGACAGTTTCTCATATCTGATGGAGAACATACTGTGCCATTCTTTGTGGGTTGCTGTTACAAAGATGTCTAGCATTACTTCTATATAGCTCCATCCTTTTGCTAAGTAAACAGTGTTTAGACTGATGTAATTAGCAACTTTATGCCCTAGAATTAATTCTTCACACTGTTTAATTGACATGTATGGAGTTTTATGTCCCTCATAGTAAGAATTGTTCATTTAGGATTCAGGTTTGCTCATGTTTCTCCTTGTGCTAAAGATCTTTATTTATCTATACCTACGCCCTTGAAAGTATAGTGCGCCTTGCCTGGTAGTGTTATTTCTTCTAGGAACTAGAGTGCTTTATCAGAGGAGGAAATAGATTCTAGTAAACCCAGTTACCATCTCCAGCTTTTAGACTCATCTTTCAGTCTATTGCTGGGTCTTTGCTTGAGGCTGTTTTCAAGGATGATTGTTTATTATAGTATCCACCTTGTTTCCCTTACTCCATAATTGACAGAAGGAATAGCAAAGGGTTGGCTCCTTAGGGGTGTCAGGGGCACTCTGTGATGGAGGGAAGAATATCAGTCTTGGAGCAATTTTACTACTTTAAAGTGTCTCCAAACGGCTCTGAATGTGATTACTTTTCCCTTTGCAGACTGACTTCAAGACTGCTGATTTGGAGGTGAATACAGATCAGGATATTGAAAAGAATTTGGTAGGTATTTGCATGGTGATCATGAAGCTCACTGATTAGGAGTCATGGAATCTTAGAGATTTAGAAAGGTTCTTTAAGAGCTTCTAGTGTCGTCTTTCACATAGATCTAGAATTCCTTACAATATCTTTGACAGGTAGTCATCCAGTCTTATTGCTTGAGTATTTCCATTGATAGGAAGTTAACCATTTCACATATCTGCCCATTTTACTTTGAATAGCTCAGATTTTTAAAAAACTCTTTCTTAACGTTTTGATGAGATTTTTTTATTATGTAACTTTTCACTTAGTACTTCCCTTTTGAGGCAGCTAAAGGGGCAGAAGGACAGTATGCTGGACTTGGAAGCAGGAAGAACTTAGTTTGAATCCTGATACTTATTAGCTGTGTGACCCTAGGCAAGTCACTTAATCTCTCTCTGTCAGTGTCAGTTTCCTCATCTGTAAAATGAAGATAAAAATAACACCAATTTCATAGTGTTGTTGTGAGGATCAAAGTATCTTGTCAGCCTCAAAGTTCTATGTAAATGTTAGCTTTTATTAGTATTAAACAGAATGTCTAATTCTTTGTCCACATGATAGCCTTTGAAATATATGAAAACATATATGAAGAAGTGATTTATTGGCCTTCCCTGTATACATTCTAGTATGCCATTGTCTTTAAATGCGGTGCCCAGAATGGAATCTGGCATTCTAGTTGTGGGTTAATCAGTGTAGACTGCAGTGGAAATACTATCTTGTTTGGGGCATTATTCTTCTGGTAATGTAGGCTAAGTATAATAGCCATGTGACCTAGTTTGTATTGAGTTTGTAGTCAGATAAAATTCTTCAGTCTTTTTTCACCTAAGTTGCTTTTGTCTCCATCCTGTGCTTTTGTCATTGATTTTTTGAGCCTAGGCAGAAGACTGCATTCATTTGTACTATATTTTATCAGTGATCACCTTGCTTCGCAAAAACCCCAACCCCCAAATATATGTTCATTTGAGTGTATCTTTGTTGTAATGAAAGAAGGCTGTTAATGCAGACATCTTGGGGTCAGAGAGAGAGCCTTCAGGGCAAGGTATATGAATGAAGTCGGGGTCAGGTACAAAGACTAAAAGCAAGTAGTTTGAGATGGGAAAGTGGAATGATTTGGGGAAGTTGAAGTTTCTATGAGGGCAGATGGAAACAATGATATGAGGTAACTGGAAAAAGTAGGAAAAAGGTTTGAAAATGGAGAAACAGTCTCTGTAGGGTATTTGTCTAGCTAGATGAAAAAAACTTGGAGAAGAGAAACTTTTACCATAAAGCAGTGCTAGGTGAAATGTTGGGGAGCGTGGGTGGGTAAAGAAAGGATAGATTCAACCTGAAACTCAGGTGGACCTGGTGCTTGACAAGAAAGGATGTCGAAGTTCAGGGTAAAGGAATAAACTGGCCAACCAGCAGTGAAATGTGGTGTTATCACAAAGTGATGGCAAGTCAAGGCAGATTAGTTCTGAGGTTATGTCCCTACATCAAAGGGTGGTTGTGCCGAAAGTGATTCCTCAGCTGTGGTGTAAATGTAAGTTATTGTTATTACCTCTAACTTACCTGTGATCAAGTTGATATGAAATAGCTCCTTTCACCCTACCTGACTGCTGTCCTGAAGACTCACCATGGAGAATAGGGAGCTAGAGAGAAGTAAAAAGGGAAAGCCTGAAGAAGAGAAACTCTTGATCCCTTGGGTGGTGGTAGTAAAGTTAGCAGAGATAGAATTCCTTTGTTTATTTGGAGGTATCCTGGCTCCATTTCATCACTCAGCCCAAGGTAATTAGCTTGGCCTGATGTTATACTTTCTTGGAGAGGCTGTTGTTTTTGCTTTGGTGATGAGGTATTTTCACTTGTAGAGGTTTTAAACATGCCTTATGTTACATTCCTTTCCTAACAAACCAGCCCAGTTTGAATGTGTACTGTTAATGCTGTTTGAGTCTAAATTTTACATGGTGACCGTATGCTAAGTGCTTTCAGAAACCATTAACTTGAGCCTTTTTAGTAAAGATGCAGAACCTCCTTGAAAGGTGAGTAACACTGTCCTTGATTTGTTGATAAAGGTAGAAAATTTGAGGTGAGTCATGAAGGCACTGGCAGAATTGAGCCATGGTCTTTTAGAGACTTGGATGCCTAATCATTCAATGAGGAGTTTTTTCCTTTTTTGAAAAGTTTTCTAGACAATCCAACAGAATGGAGTATAACAGAAAGGAATCCTTCCCAGGCTCTTTGTCCCTTCTCTGGGGATTCTCTAAAGGGCTCACCAGTCTTCCTTCTTGGGATGTATTTGGTTAGAATGTAAGCTCTCTGAGGGCAGGAACTATTTTGTTGTTTGTCTTTGTGTCCTCGACGCTTAGTGCATTTGCTTAGTACATAGTGGGCATTTAATATGTGCTTTTGTTAAATTGAATTGAGGCTGTTTGTTCTTTGGTGTTGCACCTTTTGTCCTTCTCTCTTTTGGAAAGTCAACTTTCCTCGTTCAGTGAATAAATAATATAAAACCCCACCACCTTTCCTCCTATGGTCACTGCCAGGATAAAATGATGACAGAAAGGACACTGCTGAAGGAGCGGTACCAGGAAGTATTGGACAAGCAGAGGCAGGTGGAGAATCAACTTCAGGTGCAGCTAAAGCAATTACAGCAGCGAAGAGAAGAAGAGATGAAGAGTCATCAGGTATTCCAGCATGTAGGCTTGTTTTAGCCTCTGATCAGACTTTGCTTTTGTTTTTTTCTCAGTGGAAATGAGGAGAGATATAAATACCTTAGCAAAACACTTAAAACCTTTTTGGAGTGTTCTTTCTGGCTGCACTCTTCTCTCACATATATGTGTTGAGTGGAGATAATCTTTGAGCCAAACGTCAAAAAGTTACCTCCTGTATTGTATGATTGTTAAAACCTTAGGAGATATTAAAGGCCATCCAGGATGTGACCATCAAACGACAGGAAACAAAGAAGAAGATAGAGAAGGAAAAGAAGGAGTTTCTTCAGAAGGAGCAGGACCTGAAAGCTGAAATTGAGAAGCTCTGTGAGAAGAACAGAAGGTAATTCATTCTGTTAAGAATAAAGGAAAACCCTTTGGGATCTGCAGATCCATTGAGCTGGTGCCACTTATGGTCTTACTGGTTTCTAAGTCAATAGCAGAGGTATGTTACACCAGTAAGTTAAGAAGAAGAGTAACTAAGGATATTTAAACAAAGGCTTAATAACCACTTGTCAGGGTTGTTGTAGAATGGATCGTGCCTTTGGCTGGGGTCAGATTGAATGAGCTTCAAGGTCTGTTCCAGCTCTAAGATTCTGTAATTTCATGAGGCTATGTATTTTCCGAGTATAAAATAACCTGTGAGAGACTTACATTTGACATAAACTCTTTAAGTTAGTGCTGTCTTTTTTATTATAGTGAGTGGTTTTCACGTATAATTAAGATTTTTACTTCTTATTACAGTGTTGGAAGTCTCACTTGGTTTTTCAGTGGGATTTTCCCTAAGTACTACTCTACTATCTTCCTCTGTTCTTTTAAGTATAGGGCTTTTTTCTCAAATGAAAAAAATAAAGTCTTTCTGCTTATTAACTCATCCTGTTATTGGTATAGTTTATGTGTAGGGATTGTCTTCATTTGTGTGAACTATGGTCACGAGGCTCTAGGTTGCTATTCCGAAATGCAGCCATTTCTTTGAAGGAATGTTATGATCTTCAACATGTCTTGTTTGTTACTGACTCTTGACTTTTGCTCATACTGTTCCTTTTGTCTGGAACGTTCTTTTCCCTCCTCTTCTGCCTGTGCAGATCTTAATTGTCTGACAAGATCCGTCCTCAGGAATCACCCTTTCTATGAACCTTTCCCCTCTCAAATTAGTCTACTATAGTTTTACTCTTTTCTGGACTCATATTTGTTCTTGTCCCTACTTTTATTACTAGTTAACCTTTCATGTATTTATATTTTGTCTCTTCATGGAGATTTAAAGTTTCTTTTGTTATACTCCACAGTACCTCGTTAGAGGATTGTGTTCTTAGATTGCAATCAGATATTTGTTGTGTGACTATAGAGCTACATGCAGCAAGTACTTTTTGGGGAGCTTTGAACAAACACCTTAATTCCTTGGTGCTCATTCCTTCTAAATAGGAATCATGGCATTGTTCCTTTCCTATCTGAAATGGATATTTTGAGGTTGAATAATATTAAAAAGAAAGCTGTAAAGTTCTTGAACTGTTTGGAGTAAGGTACCAGGTAAACACATCTGAAATGGATATACACACACTCTCTCAAATAGGAGAAATACTGACTTTTGTCATGTATCTACATTTCCCTTGGAAAACCTTTCTAGTTGGCATGGAGAGTATCTTGTGGCTGTTTACTCTGGGGGCAGTTTCTGGCTTGAGTTGCTTCCTAGGTTGGATCCTTCAAGGTTGTTGCTAGTATCAGAAAGGTGAGGCCACTACCACATTATCCTTGGGGTAGGGCTGCATTCCAAGCTTCCTGACTTTGACAGTAAAACTCAGAGAAAGGCAATGAATAGTACTTTCTCATATGAGATGCTGAACTTGTATTTTGAGTGATCCATCAATTGATCCATGTTTCTGTCTGAAACTCAGGATGGGTAGCAGAAATACTGCAATGCCAATCAGTTCATTTTGCTTTTATGTTGCATTCTTTGTTCTTGATGCATATTAGAGTGATAATAGCTTGTTTACAAAGCACTTTACACAATTTTCTTATTTGGTCCTAACCACAGTCTTGTGAGGTAGGTAATACAATTATTATTGTCCTCATTTCCTTATCCTAGATGAGGAAACTATCTCAGGTTTAGTGACTTGCCCACACAACCAGGAAGTAGGTCAGGGATTTGAAATCAAGTGTACTGACACCAAATTCAGTGCTTAGGTAGGGATGCTGGTGCATTTCATATATGGAAATACTGCCTTACCAGGTGATCTGGGATATAATTTTGTATAAATTATTTTGGAAAAATCCATTTCTCCTGAATAGAAAATAAAGTGATGGTTAAGGCCTTTATGGAAACTCACCTGCTTCTCTATTTAGCTGGTATACTCTCAGGTTAGTATTTGAAAATTAAAGGCTTATCAAGAAATTAAGGCTTATTAGATAGAAAGCATTGTGGGAAATGAAAAAAGTGTCAGTATAAGGTCCTCCCCTTCATGCAATTAATTGTCTTCTTGGTGAGCAATCCATATGTAAAAAATTAACTAACAATAAATACAAAGGAGCATATAAATTTTGCTAATGAGCAATAAATACTGCCAAAGATTGAAATCAGAGAAAGGAAAAACCTCTTTCTGTTAGTGTGATCAAAGAGTGATTTGTGGAAGAGGTAGCACTTGAGCTTTGCCTGGGAAGAAAGGTGGGTGGGATTTAGTTAGGGTGAATTTCTGGTCTGAGGAATAGTTTGGGTAAAAATATGTGCTCGGTATGTTTGAGGTACAGTAAATGATGACTGACCAGGCTGGAGTAGAGAGTTCATGTTGGGAGGGAGTAGAGTATAAGATTGGAAGGATGGATAGATTGGGGCCAGGTTGTGGAAGACCTTAATCTGTGGACTTTCTCTTTTTAGTAATGAGGAGCCTTTGGAAATTGTTGGGCGATGGAGTAATGTAATGAAAGTGGCGTTTTAGGAAGATTAATTTGGCTGCTGTGTGTAGGATAAATTGGATAAATGTAACTAAGTGAGGGGATAACATCCTGAACTAGGGTTGTAGCTATAGGAATGGGAAATAGGGGAGAGACTTTATGAAGAAATAATCAAGGGGCAGCTAGATGGTGCAGTGGATAGAGCACCGGCCCTGGAGTCAGGAGTACCCGAGTTCAAATCCGGCCTCAGATGCTTGACACTTACTATCTGTGTGACCCTGGGCAAGTCACTTAACCCCAATTGCCTCACACACAAAAAAACAAAACAAAACAAAAAAAAGAAATAATCAATAGAGTCTGGTGACTCATTGGATATAGGAAGCAAGGAAAAGAACAAAGCTAGAGATGAAAGTCTTGAGGTTCTGAATGTGAGTGATTGAGAATACTGCTGCAGTTGTTGAAAATTAAGAAGTCAGGAGGGGTAGTCAGTTTGTGGGATGATATGGTTTGGCTTTTGACATGTTAAGTTTGAGGTGACAGTATAACATCCAAGTGTGTGGTGCAGTGAAAACAGACCTTGACTTTCAGAAGACCCAGCTTCAAATTCCAGTTCTTGCTAAGTCATGTAACCTTTCTGGGCTTGTTTTCTTATCTGCAAATGTGACGGTTGGGCTAGATGAACTCTGTGGTGCCTTCCATCTCTTGGGTGGAGGAGTAGGGAGAGGAGGGAGGGATATACTTTGAGGAATGCTTACATGAGGTAGGGGATGGAAGAGAGAAAAACAATAGTTAGCTGAGAGGACAAGGAGGGTAGGGCAGTGTCACACAGGCCAAGGAAGGTGAGTGTCAGGAAGACAGTGGCTAAGAGTGGCAAATGGTTGCTGAGAAGTCAAGGACAATAGAGATGGAGGAAGAAGGTTGTGGGTGACATCAAGAGTACAATTTCAGTGGAGTGGTAATATGGAAGCCATATTACATGGAGATTAAAGAGAGAATGGGTAATAAGTAAATAGAGGCAGCAGGTGTGGGCCATTCATTTGGAAAGTCTGACAAAAGGAAGATGAGAAATAGTATAGTTACCTTAGGAGGACATCAGGATCATGTGAAGCATTTTTTTGTTTTTTTGAGGTAGAAGAGACCTAAGCATATTGAAAGCAGAGGAGTCTAAAGTAAAATATTGGGCAGTGCATTGAGAAAGCAGATCTGGGTTCTAATCCTGGCCCCTGACTCACTGTTGAGTATAACACAAATCATGTTAACATCAATTTCCCATTCTGTTAAATGAGAATATTACTTGACCTAATAAAAATGTGGTAAGGATATATGTAAAAATCCTTTTAAAAAAAGTTTCATAATTTAATATTGAGTAACAAACAAAAAAATTAAACTTCCTTGGTAACTATTTACATTTGATTTGCTTTAACTCAATAACATATACCTTGAGTCAATCTAAGTCCCCATAATGATTCTTTCTTCATATTTGTATTCATTTTTATATGGCCACATTAGTATATACTCTGGTCTTCTGGTTTTGCTTTTTTAAAATTTACATTATTTAAACACAATCTTTCTAGATTTCTTTGTATTTCTTATATTCGTAGTCTTAATTGCATTGTGGTATCCCTTTACATGCATGTTCCACAGTCTAATCATTGCCTTATTGATGGACAATTAGGTTGCATCTAGTTTTTTGTAATTGCAAGTAATATTGCTATGGAAATACCCGAATATTGGTTTTTTCATTTTGATTTTGGTAATACTTCCATAGCATATTTCAAATGATGGAATTATTGGGTCAGATATGATTATTTTTGCATCTTGTAAAATTTCTTTGAAGAAAGCTGTTTTAGGGTTTAAAAAAAAATTGTAGCATTGTTATTAGAACATCTAGCTAGCAAGCCATACTTATGGAACACGTATAGGTCCTGAACATTTGAACCGTTAGTAATCCTAATGGTTCAACAGAACTGCTTCCTTTACTTATATTGGCAGATTTTTCCCATTGGAATGAGGCAGAAAGTATTTTTCTAATTTTAGTAGTGTGAGGGCATTGTATTCCCTGAGCCTAAACATAGTGAGAAGGGAAAAGGGATGGAACAAGCATTTATTAAGCACCTACTATGTGCCAGGCACTCTGCTATTCACTTTACAAACATTTCATTGAATCCTCACAACAATCATGGAAGGTAGGTGCTATTATTATCCTCATTTTACAGTTGAGGAAATTGAGGCAGACAGTGGTTAAATGACTTGCCCAGAGTCACGCAGCTACTGAGTGACTGAGGCTGAATTTCAACTTAGGTTTTCTTGATTCCAAGCCCAGTGCTCTATCGACTGCATCTCCTAGTCATCTCTGAAACAGTAGATGTTTAATAAGTTTATTAAACGATAAATTTAATAAATGCTTGCTGTTCGAATGAAGTAGTAGTGTGATACTTAGGTTGATAGGTTTTTGCTAGATAAGAGGCAGCAAGACTTAGTAGAAAGAGTATTAGAAATGAAGTCACAAGACCTGGGTTCAAATTTTGGTTCTGCTACTTAATACCTTGAGCAAATTACTTCTTCTCGTTGGGTTTCGGTTTGCTCACTTGTAAAATGAAAGGATTGGACTTGATAATCTCTCTAACCCTACCTTTCATTCAGTAAGCATTTATTAAGTGCCTGCTGTGTGCTAGGCACTGTGCTTAGGCTCAGGGGATACAAAAACAGTGCAAAAACCCCAGGAGATGTCTGCGGTGCTTTTGAGGACATCATTGAAAGCAGCTCTATCATGCTGTACTAGATAACCTCTAAATTCTCTTCCAATGCCTAAATCTGTGCTAGTCTATTTTTCTCTTAAATGTGGTGCCATTGTCAGAAAAAATAATGGATTAGAGGGATTGTTGCTCTAACTCATCCTTAAGTTTTATGTACAAGAGAATTCTGATGGCACCTGCTAGTTTTCCCCTAGTATCTGAGTGGTGGAGAATATAGCAGGGGGAGGAAATAGAACTGTTATGTTGTAGATCCACGATTGAGAAAGATCACCCTGTTCTAGAGAGGCAAAGGACAAAGGGGACAGCTGCCTTTCCAGCTAGCCAGGTCACTCAAGTCAACCCCAGCTGTCAGCAGAATGACTGATTTCCCAGGCAAATCTTTGAGTAGTCCCTGAGAAAGACAGAATGGGAGATGAGGGATTTGGGCAAAAGCAGTAATGTGTGAAAGAGGAAAAGGCTGCTGAAACTTCAGGAAGTGAATTGGTCTCTCTCTCTCTCACACATGCAGGTTACTGGAAAATCAGGAGGAGAAGGAGAATAAAATTGTTTCTCTAATCGCAGAACAGGCTGAGGAAAAGTAGGACTATTTCTCTTAAGATCATTTTCATCCCTCTTCCCCATTTTTACCTTTAAAAAATGAAATGTAATTTGTAATTTAAATGTTCACCTCACTTTCTTCTCCCTTGATCTGAGTAATCTTGCTACTCCTGGCCATTATTATCCTGTTTTGAGTCAAATATAATACAGGAAGATGCCCTTTCTGCATCCATTCTTCATTGATGCCGTCAGCCATATGAGTGTGCCACCATCTATGCAACAAGGAGGGAGGGAAATAATGGGAATGGAAGACACATGGAGATAGTTAGGAAAATGGGGTGGCGAAAATAAAATAGCCAATATCTGGTAGCAGGTAAGCAGTTGTTTCCTGACAGGTAAGTGTTAGTGTACATACCTCCCTTAGTTTCCAGTGCTTCGCTACCACAAAAAAAGCTTCTGTAAATATTTTTGTACTCAAAGGACATTTTCCTCTTTGATTGCCTCAAGATATAGGATTAGTAGTGGCGTTGTGTGCTACTGCATATAACCCTACATGTCAGTTTCCATAGGTGAGGCAAGTTGGGAACCCTTAGACTCTCTAATAAGTAAGTCTGAGTCTTCCTAATTCTGGCTTATTTAAATTTGGGACACGGTTGGACTTCTTTTGATGGCTCTGCCTCCTAAATACAACTCTTAGCAAGTGGAGCTGATTAGACGCTGTGTGTTTAGTTCTTCCTGGAATTTCAAATGTAGGACCATGTCACAATCGTAGAGTACTTTAAGCATCATCTCTCTAAAACAGTTCGCTTGCTTTAGAGTAAGGCTCTATTGTTCAGGATCGCCTTCTAACTTTATCTTGGACCAACTCTGGGTCTGATTTTTGCTCTGCTGACCCCATCAAGCTGTACCCCATCAATCTTGTGCTTTGTTGTTGTTGTTGTCATCCTTCAGGGAGCTATGGGAGATGGAGCTGGACAAGCTCAAGAATCAGGATGGTGAGATCAACCGAAACATTATGGAGGAAACTGAACGAGCCTGGAAAGCTGAGGTAGGGAGGGGCTGCTGTCTCTGGAAACCGGGGTTGGTGTGGAAGTCTATAAATGTCTGCTTGTCTGTCCAAAGATAATCCCACGTGGATGCAAGTTAATAAGACTTTTTGTGGTTTCCTTAGATCTTATCACTAGAAAGTCGGAAAGAACTGCTGGTATTAAAGCTGGAAGAAGCAGAGAAGGAGGCAGAGCTGCATCTGACCTATATCAAGTGAGCCACTTTCCTGGGGCCTGGAACTCTGAGGTCTGAAGTTCAAGTGTAGGCCTTTACTTCACTGTCTCTCTGAAACCCTACACTGCCGAGTTCAGTTCTACACTCTCAGACTTTTGATACTGTAATTTCCAGTTGTGCATTGAACTTCCCAAATAGGTAGGCTTAAATTTCTGGAGATTAACTTCTGATATTCAGTCACCTGCTGCCCAGGCATTTGGAGCACCCCCGTAGAATAGTGTGAGGCAGAAAAGCCCTATTCTTTTGTTGGGAAATTCTTACTTTGAATGTAGAACTAGAAGATGTATGATTTACAGTGGGCCAAGGAACTCAGAACTTGATTGCTCTGCAACTTCTCTGTAGTACCTCAATTTTATAATCCCTTTTTCTTCTCAAGACCCACTAGTCTAACTCTTTGTTTTGCTGTCTTAAAGAGTGAGGTCAGAGCTTCTTTCTCTAACTGTAACTTCTTGTTGCTTTTTGGAAAGGTCAACACCTCCAGCATTGGAAACAATTCGTTCCAAGCAGGAGTGGGAGACAAGATTGAATAGAGTTCGGATAATGAAGGAGAGCGTTCGGGTAAGCCCAATGAAAAGCTGCAAATCTGAGCAGAGAAGAATTTTTGTAGTGTGGGCAATTTATGGACAGTCTCATTGATGTATACACATACACATAAGAGTGTTGTTGAAGTTTCACAGAATTATGTTATCTGAGATTTCAAAGGGACCAGGATGGCTATCTAGTCCAGAAAACCACCTAATACAGAAATCTTTTCTGTATCTTTTTTTTGGGGGGGGGGGGCGGGGCAATGAGGGTTAAATGACTTGCCCAGGGTCATACAGTAAGTGTCAAGTGTCTGAGGCCAGATTTGAACTCAGGTCCTCCTGACTCCAGGGCTGGTGCTTTATCCACTGAGCCACCTAGCTGCCCTTTCTGTATCATTCTTGACAGATGGTCCTTTATCTTAGTTTAATAAGTTATCATTTTAAAAAACATTTTAAGATTCACAAAGCTCTTCACAGCTATCTTATTTTATCCTCACAATAACTCTAGGAGTTGTGATATTATTATCCTCATTTTATAGAAGAAGAAACTGAGGCAGAGAAAGTTTAAATGACTTCTCCAGGATCACAGAGTTAGTTAGTAAGTGTCTGAGGTTGGATTTGAACCAAGGTCTTCCTGACTACAGGTCCAGCATTCTTTCCACTATGCCACCTACCTGCTATTTAGACACTTTCAGTGACAGGGAGCTCACTACTTTGAGAAACAGCCTGTTCTGTTTTTTGTTGTTTCAAGTTCATTCTACCACATTCCCATCGCCTTCCTTATCCAAAATGAAGCTAATGTGCCTCTTTCAGTTCACTGCTGCAGGGTAATTTCTTAATCTCTCTTTTCTAGGACCAATTTAATAACCATATCCAACTGGTGAGGAATGGGGCAAAGCTGAGTAGTCTTCCACAGATCCCTACCCCTACTCTGCCCCCACCCCCTTCAGAGGTGAGTAGCTTGGCAATGGAGAAGCTGCTTCTCTGTGCGGTGGCCAATTTAATAGCTATCCAATGATTTCTGCTGCCATTTCCTAAATTGTCTTTTTTCTTTCTCTTCTCTCTCTTACTCTGCAGACAGACTTCATGCTTCAGGTGTTTTCACCTAATCCTTCCCTGGCTCCTCGAATGCCTTTTTCCATTGGGCAGGTTACCATGCCCATGGTCATGCCCAGTGCAGACCCTCGTGCACTGTCCTTCCCAATGCTGAACCCTGCTATCTCAAGGCCCAACCAGCCCTCCCCACCTCTACCTGTCACCCATGGGAGAAACAGTCCTGGCTTGGCTTCTCTTGTTGGCCCCCATGGTCCGCATGTGTCCCCTGCTACCTCCCTCCCACCTCCACCGGGCTTGGGTGGTGTTAAGGCTCCCACTGAATCTCACCGACCCCAGCCAGTGGACAAACTAGAAAAGATCCTGGAGAAGCTTCTGGCTCGGTTTCCACAGTGCAACAAGTAAGTGTCTTAAAAAAGATTAACACCAGGGCAGCTGGGTGGTGCAGTGGATAGAGCACCAGCCCTGAATTCAGGAGGACCTGAATTCAAATCTGGCCTCAGACCCATGACACTTACTAGCTAAGTGACCTTGAGCAAGTCACTTGACCCCAATTGCCTCACCCCCCCAAAAAAAAAGATTAATACCCCGAGAGATATGTTGGGGTGCAGGTATAAGAGGAAGACCCATGGGAGTTCCCACAGATAGGGAATGATAGCTTCATCCCTGCAACCCTTTCCCTCCTTAGGGCACAGATGACCAATATCCTTCAGCAGATCAAGACAGCACGAACCACCATGGCAGGACTGACGATGGAGGAGCTGATCCAGCTGGTGGCCGCACGACTGGCAGAGCAGGAGCGCTTGGCAGCGAGTGCTCAGGTGAGGCTGGCTCCTCGGGGGAGAGCTCAGTCCCAGAAAGTTTGTACAAAGCATTTAGGAGGGAAGAGGTGTTGTTCTAGGGATGCATAATCTGCTGTCTTATTTTGCTAGTCTGAAAAATGCTGTGGCTCCTTTTCCAAAAATGCTTAGTTTGCTAAAAACTTCCCTGTTTCTAATTTTTATTTTTTGCCTCCAGCCCCTTGGTCGGATCCGAGCTCCCTTGTTTCCTGCTCCCTTGGCTCAGATAAACACTCCCATGTTCCTGCCCTCTGCTCAGGTGTCTTATCCTGGGAGGCCTTCACATGTAAGAATATATTTCCTTGAAAGCTAGGATACAAGCAGGTTTAGTGGGTTGTGAGATGGGGAAAAGCATAGAGTTCTTGCCTCAGGACCTGAGTTAGAACATGGAAAATGGAAAGGCTATCCAGGCAGTGGTCTGCATGGGTGTGGTATTGGAAAGGTTTGGTTTTAGAGAAGAGGGGGCATGGATGTGGGATCGTGGGCACAGAGGAAAGGAGTGATCCTGTGCCATACAAGCACCACTTTAAAGCAGGCCTCTCTTTGTCCTGTAGGCTCCATCTGCCTGCAAGCTGTGTCTTATGTGCCAGAAGATCGTTCAGCCCAGTGAGCTCCATCCCATGGCCTGTGCCCATGTGTTGCATAAGGAGGTAGATGCTATATATCCTTTTTATCCCTTCTTTACCTTCCTTTACCCAGCTGGCTGCCACAGCCACAAACCATACAACAGTGTGGGTCTTTGCCCTTAGCTTAGCCTAGATTTGTTTTGCTGAGGAACCTTAAATGGGCAGAATGGAATGAATCTGATCCCAGACTTAGAACTCTGTTAATAAGATGGGTCACTGGTTACTCAAAACAGATTTTCTCTGACAATCCAGTTGTTCTTCATTCTCACTACATCACTAGGCAGAGGCAAGAATACTTACCAGAACTGTCTGACTTGTGGGAGCAACAGAATAAAATCTGAACCTTTCCCACAAAGGCTTTGGAGGGAATGAATAAGAACCCATCTCTGCACGTGAAGGGATCATGATATGGAGCCAATCATATTGGGTATATATCAGTAGCATTCTCAGATTGTTGAAATTTAGTATTTTCTCTATAATGAGGACCTACTTACTTGCTCCAGAGCTGGTCTTTCTGAGCTTATTCCAGGACTCTATTCACACTGTCAGAACTTGTGGTCTAGTATCTATCCCTTACCCTTTATTGCTAGTCATCTCAAGCCTCAGTGGCACTATACCTGCTCCTCCTGCTCCCCCTCCCCTGGCCCCCAACAGCAAACAACTCTTAACCTTGAGGCTTCTCTTTCTCCTTTCCAGTGTATCAAATTCTGGGCCCAGACCAACACAAATGACACTTGTCCCTTTTGTCCAACTCTCAAGTGATGGACCTGGCTGGAAAGGAAGAAGAGGAGAGACAGATATGAACAGGAAGGAGAGGGTTCAAGATTCTAGAGCTCTATATTTATACAGCAGTGTGTACTCATGCCATGTACATTTTTATTATATAGGTAATGTGTGTATAGAAAGTCTGTATGCAAACATTCATAAATGAAAGTATGTATATTATGCAGAATTTTCCGTTCCCCCTGGTCTTGCGGTTTCCCGTGGTGGTACAAGTCATAGGAAAAATAGTATGCACTATAGCATTGAAATGATGGTATTCTTGCCCAGAGTTATTTTCAAATACAGTATAACAGACATGACCTAGGAAACTGCTCTTGCTGTCTGAACACCTTACTTTGTTTTAGCTCAGCCTGCAGCTTCATTTCCTTAAGTCTCATCCAATCTTGTAGGATTGAATCCTGGTGTTTGCTTGGCTGTCTGACCAGATGCCTAACTCACTAGAAAACTCAACAAGTTTCTGCATCATCCTAGACAAAATGAGACTTTATAGAGAAAGAAATGTAATGCAAGATAGTTTGACTTTAGATTGAATAATTTACTGTGTTAATGATCATTATTTTTACGTAGACATTAGGTTTACAGAGTATTGCAGTTTACATCAGCAGAATTGAATTCACAGTCTGAGAATAACAATATCAATCAGATCCTCCTATTCCTTTTGCCACCCCACTTCCTGGATACAGATGTCTGTGCAGAAGTTGGCACAACCTACAGGTTCCTCCTATTCCTTGTCCGTATTGTCTTAGGTTGAGCCCTGTCTCTGACAGACCACCTTTGTAAAGTCCTCACCTTCTCCTTAGCTTCTGGTCTCCCAGTCTATAGATTTCTAGCCCTCCCCCCCTCCCCCCCTTTAAGGTTAAGGCAGTTGGTTCACAACCAAGTTGTTTGGTGTCCTTGGGTGAGCTCTGAGCAGGCACTGGGGTGAGGAGATCTCTGTGCAAATTCACCTACAGAATTTTCTTGGGGTGGTTTTTATAATCTTTGAAACAAGAGTGCTACTGGGGGCAAATATTCTCTGTAATTGGGAAGAATGGAGACCAGAATAGGATGAGGAGGGGAGGCCACCAGAAACCCAACCTCTTCATGTCATGGATTTTAGATTCCAGGTTGCATTTTACAGATAGTCGTCCATGTGCTGGCTAGTACTACACTTTGCCCTTTGGTCTCTTCTGAGTTTTTTTATTCCCTTCTGGGAAAAACCATACCTCTATTAGATCTCTGAATCTTACCCTAAGCCATTGAGTCCCCATTCCTACAGGAGGTAACGCTAGATCTTTCCCTAATGGGGAACCATCCAAGATGAAAACCAAATGCCAATTCTTAAGTGTCTGGCCCCGTACAAAAAAATCCAATTGTATTATTAACAGGGTCAGTGTGGGCAGGCTGTTTTATTTTGCTGGAGCATCGTAGTAATCACTGATTAGATGGGAGTAGCAGAAGATTTTTCCTCCAGATCTATCTACATCTCTCCCATTTTTACTGTTTGCTGCTTTCTTACCTCCCTTTCCATCCATTCACCCAGGTGTCCTTTCCCTTTTCTTCTTGTCTCTCTTGCCAAAATGTATTGTCTGGCCATCAGATCAAGGAAATGGCCTGAATGAATCGCCTTTGGCATTTTTCAAATAGTCTGCTGCTGAACTAGAACAGAGATCAGGAGGCTGCCCCAGAGCACAGGACTCACATTCTCCATTTTTATCCTCCAGATTTCTCTGGTTAATGTTTTTGCCTTTTGGGAATGACGTCTACCCTCCTAATAACTGGCTTTTACTCTGACTTCTTTGAGGCAGAAAATGTGGTAGGTAGTATTGGAGATCAATTCTTTGTTCTCTTCATTTTGTGGTTCTCTTTATTCGTGACCTTCTTGCCTCTCCTGAGTCTTGTAGCTTCTAGACCATTTTTGATGCCTCAGTGTTTCTAAAAGGCCAGGAAGCTAACTTGGGGAAAAACAGTAACTTCTAGGTATGTCCAGAAAGCCTTTAGAGCCATGGGAGTGGAGAGATGAAGAGTGTGGGACAGAGTAGAGGGGTTAATAACCCTCTCCCCCAGCAAAAGCCCTTGAATGACTTAACCTATAGCAAGATGACAAGTTCTTCTGGAGAGGCTGGTATGGGAAGTAGGACCCAGTGTTGCTCAGTTCTTTCCCTTTTATCTTAAGAACTATTATGGAGCAACGCCAAAGTTCCAACTACCCTCTTACCTGCTGGCCTACAAATGTGGAAGCCGCGTAGGCCAAATGAGGATTGGAAATGGGGCAGTGGCTTCTGAGGGTGGAATTAAAAAATAGATATACACATACATATCTTACAAGCAAGAAGCAGATACAGAAAGGGATTTTTTTTTTACATTTAAGAGTTTAAGGTTGGTAGGGCAACTTGGAGAAGGGAATTGTAAAAAGAAGAATTAAGTACAACCAGTTTTTTCTTTAAAAAAAATAACAGGAGGGCTGTAAGACCAACTAAACAAAGTTGTTGGTTTTATGCCCTGGGAAGAGCTAGGAAAAAAACAGTTTTTCTCAGCCTTGGGAAGGTATTATAAAGCAGAACTTGGCCTTTTTGCTATACACTGGCAATCCCAAAGGTTTATTTACACACCCAAGTAAAGTTCCAAGCTGGAAGGAAGCAGTCTTTTGAGATCTTCCTGTCAGGTCTTGGCGATATAGAGTACTCACCATCAGCCAGAGCAGCACCAGGTGCAGTAGAAGGAAAAGGACTGCAAGTGTGGGTGGAGAAAGGAGAAGCTGTGGTCCATTATTCTCATTGTTATTTGTTTATGACTTGTGGGGAACTCGTTGGGGCTCTCGCCCACAGAGTAGCCAGGTTGAGACAGGAAATTCCAAGAACCCCACCATCGGTTTTCTCCCCTCTTCCCTCACTCTTGCCCCACCCCATACCCACAGAAAAGAAGGCCAGGCAGCCCCCATCTAGACTGGTTGGGCTAGACTAGAAAAAAGTGGTACAGAGGAAGAGACTTCCTTTTAGGGGGCTGAGGTGGAGTTGAGGTTACTTGTATTTTCCTTCTCGCTTCCTGCAAATACTACAGCAGCAGGTTCTCTGAGCTGTGGAAAGATGAACTTATTCCCCCTGTGCCCAGCCCTAGGTGGCAATATAACACATGGGCTGGGGAGCCAAGGAGCCGGGGAAAGAATGGCACTCAGTAAGGGAAGAAAAATTTGCAGGGAAATAAGGGAAGCTGTGAGGAGGCTGCTATCCTCTCCCTGGACAGCTTTGGTACTGAAGACAGTAACAGGACCAGAGAACACTGAGTTTTGAGAGCTATCAGTATTCCACCAGTGGCACTGGAAGATGCTTCATCCACCTGAATGTGACAGGGGTTTGAGGGGTAGATGGTAGGATGGTGAGAGAGGTCTGGGATAGTGAAGGAGTAGATGCTTGATCCTTTCTTATAGCTGAACACAAAGGAGATCCAGGCAGAGTCTAAGGTCCAGATTTGCTGAACAGTCCTGGATTCTCTTTTCAAGGACTAAGGTGAAAGTTCCTTATCCCCTCACTCAACTTCCTAGCTTGTAAAGTCCTGGAGGACCCTGGGAGCTTTGTGTCTCTGTAAAGGGGTGGGAAGGAAGGGAAAGAGATGAGACCCTCTGATTAGGTAGCTCAAAAATATAGCCAAGCTCTGCTGTATTCCATTTATTCTCTCTGTGGGAGGAGGGAAGTGTAGGAGATTGGGGAATCTTAGCAGAATTCTAGTAGCAGTACTCTGGCAACGGAGAGTTCAGTCAGTGAAAAAAATCATTTGCTAAGTGGACCTCAGCGCAAGAAATTTGATTTGCCATCTAGTTGTTTTTTCCCGAAGGACTCTGGTCAAATTTTGTAAGGATTTCTTCTGAGTTTACCTTGGAAGTCAATCAGGAGGAATAGGAGAGGGAGTATTCAGTGGCCATAGTGTGGGAGCCAGTCTGGTTCTTTCATGACAACTATAGTGCCTTACCAATTCAGGGTCTTCCTGGCTGGGATATATGAGATGGTATCCTATGTAAATAGCAAGGCCTAGAACTGGGACTATTCTTCCCTTTTACGGTTTTTCCCTAACTTCTCCTTTCCCTCTCTATCTGCCATTCTTACTATTGCCTGTCCTTCCCCAACCCCAAATAAAAATCAGTTAAGTACCCCAGTCTATTCACAAATTTAAAAAAATTCACCCCTGTAATCAAATTAGGGTTGTTTATATAGGTTCTACACAAAAATAAAGGGCCCCTGCTCAAAAGAACCAGGACGGTCCGTGTTTAATCCCAGGACACCAGCGGGGCAAAAGGCTGGGTATGGGACCAATTCTGGTGATAAGGAAAAGAGAAGGATTTGGGGTAAGGAGTAGGTGAGGGCGTGAAAATTTTTAGGGATGAAGTTTCAAGCAGCAGAAAATTTCCTAGCTGAGGTTTGAAGTGACCAAGGGGTTTCCTGCCATGGGAGAGCGTCCTTCTTTCCTCTTTCCCCTTCTAAAGACACTATCCCTGTGGGACGCACCTTGCCAGTCTCTTCTGGTTCTCTCCCTGTTGAGATAGGCAGGCCGGTGGGTAAGGGTCCTGAGGTGCTCTGGTCACACGGTTTATCTCCGTGTCTCCTGCCTGTGGCCAGAGTAGACAGCCATAGAGGGTCTCTGGGGCCTGGAGGGCCCCTCACTTGAGCAGAGAGATGTCATCAGCAAAGTCATCCTGCTGACGGCGCAGGCAGCGGAGGCAGCGCCACTGGCACACCATGAGGCAGAGGGGAAGCATGAAGAGAGCGCAGATGGCAGCCATGACGTAGGCTATGGTCATGAGGGTTGACTCGTCTGTCTGCGGAATGTTGTAGCCACAGTCCTCCATGTCTGCGGTAACAAAGGGGCCTTCCACTGCTGCCGTCCGGAACTCGTCGTGCACTGTGGGAACGGGGAGGAAGGCGGCCTGTGAAGGGCTGGCACGGTCGCTGGGTTAGACCCGAAAAACCTTTCTAAAGCTGAGGCCCCAGAATGTGGTGCTAATGGAAGCTGTCAAGGCTCCCGCTCTTTAGATCTTCTAAAGACATGGACAGACAGCCCTGAAGAGGGCGTGTTCTCCAAGCCCCAGGAGTCTTTGTTTCTTTTAGGGCCACATAACTCCAGTCCCACCCCCACAGCTCCCAGGGCTTTCCCAAGTGATGTGGATTCATCTTTGTAAGCTCAGTATGACCAAGGAGTACATTGTCCATCTCCCATGCGTGTGCTGCTCTTTCCCTGGGCACTAGAACACTACAAGTAGCTGTAGGGTCAAGAAGCAAGACACATAGGTACTGACAACTATTGCTCAGTGTGTTGACTTTGAGGGGCAGGCAACTCCTCACCAAGTTGGCACAGGCCCAGATAGCCTTACTATCCAACCAGAAGAAATACAGACCCTCTGGCTTCCCCAAGCCTGTGCTCTCACCGTGGCAGGCACTGACAGCAAAGCCAATTCGTTTGTGGGCTCGGTCAAAGACAACATAGAAGCCTTCCATGATCACAGCTCCCATAACGGTGCCCGTGGTTGATTGTGAAATGGCAAACTTGTAGCAGTCATCTTGAGATGTGGCAACGTCCTCCACCGGCCTTAGGTATTGCTGCGGGTAGATGATCACAAGGTGAGGAACATTTCTCTCAAACTATCACCCTACCTTTTCTCTGGTCCTGAGATATAGATCATCCCAATAATAATAATAATTCATTTAAAAATACATTTTACTTTTATCTCATTTGATTCTTACAGCATTCCTGTGAGAGAGGGCGTGTGGGATGAGGAAACAGACTCAAAGATTAAATGCCTTGCATGTTTTGAGACACAGTTTTTCAGAAAGGTTAATCCAGTGGTTCTTTTCCTTATTTGTTTTGTCCCCATTAAGCTATGTTCAGTGTTTGCATTCTACCTCTCCCAACCCACAGTGTTTACCTTCCTTTTCCTTGGGCCCATTCTGGGTAAGGAAGAGATGTACCTGTGGCAGGATGGTGATTCGGAAGGACTGATTAGTGACTTCACCCATTAGGTATAGTGAGATGACTGGAAAGATGTTCCAGGGGGTAGTGCCAGCTTGCCAGCACACCAGCTGCTCTCCTAGCCAGAAGCCATCTGGGAATTTCTCTGTCTGTCTTGGCCAAGAAGAAATAGAGGTTGAAAGGAATAGGTATAAGAAAGTGGCCTCTTTTATACCTTTTGCTCATTTTGGGGCACTGCAAAGGCCCCTCACTTTGTTCAGCCCTGATGGAAAACTGGACTAGGGAATGGAGAAACTCAGTCACAGTGGAGAGTGAGTAGGATGGTGAATTTACTAGAAATGTCCTAGAATCAGTTGAAAGATATGGGGAAGAGGAGATGGGGTGGGATGGGGAACGAGAACTATCCTCAGGTTTTTGAAATCTTGTCATTTGCTTTGCTCTTCTGTCTTCTAAGACAGTTACAACCATACAACTTTTGGCTAACAAAGAAGGAATTGCATTGGAATGAATTGCCTTAGAAGGTGTGAACTCTTCATCAATGTATGTCTCCAAATAGAAGTTGAACCACTACTTGCTAAGGATACTATAGAAGAGATTCAGGCTTCACATGCAGGCAGGACTAGATGACCTCTGAAGACCATTAGCTGTTCAATCTACAATTCTTGGTATGGAAAATGCGGGGAAGGATGCAGCTTGAAGTGGAAGATAGGGCGGATCATAGCTGAGAAAGATGGGGAAAGGTCCAGAGATAGCTCAGGCTGGTCCCCTAGAGCTGCAGTACTATGTCATAGCATTCAATACAGATATTGGCCTAATTTGATCTTTTGTGCTTCCTTTCCCCCCAACTCCCTTCAAAGCCTACATTTGTAGGCATGTCCATTAATTCCACTGACCGAGGAGGCCGTCTTGATGGACTTCACTGCAGCCTCAAACACTTTCTTGGGCAGTCTCAGGTTGGTGGTGCCACTGTCCACAATACTCTTGTCATAGTTGTACTAGAGAGGAGAAAAGATATTCATGCAGCCAAATGCCTTTAGGTGCCAGGTGGTGGCAGTGTGCTGCTCAAAACTATACTGGTAGGGGCAGCTAGGTGGCACAGTGGATAGAGCACCAGCCTTGGATTCAGGAGGACCTGAGTTCAAATCTGGCCTCAGACACATAACACTTAATAGCTGTGTGACCCTGAGCAAGTCACTTAACCCCAATTGCCTCACCAAAAGAAAACAAACAAACAAAAAAACTATACTGGTCACCAGTTAGTCCAAAAGGTCTTGGGTGTGGACTGACATAGCATTCCTTTGTCTCTCAACTGCCCCAGCTAGGACCCCACCTACCCACAGGCCACCAGGATCACCCCTTCCCAATAATGCATCCCAAGGACCTTGGACCTTACAATTGGTCTTGCTACTGTCCTCTAAGGACCGCTACACCTTTCCATGCTTCTTACAGCCAAACTTTCCTATATGTGTTGTATCTTCCAATTAGAATGTAAGCTCTTTGAGAGCAGAGACTATCTTGCTTTTCTGTTTGTATTTCTAGTACTTAGTATATAGTACTTGGCATATAGTAAGAGCTTAATAAATGCTTTTCCATTCCATTCAAATAGCTCCTAAATTATCATCATAAATCATAGGTCTAGAGCTAGGATGGTCTAATATTAACTCAAATCTGTATAAAGCTTTTTAGTTTTTCAAAGTGCTTTCGTAGCTATTATCTTTTTCAACCTTGTTGGGTATATTGGGTAGGGATTATATTATGTCCATTTGATAGATGAAGAAATTGATACCCAGAGGAGTTAATTGGCTTTCTTAAGCATACATAGCTAAATTAGTGGCAGAGTTGGGACTAGAACATAGGTTTCTTCCTTCCTAGTGCACATATTCTTTCCACTAGACCACAAACATGGTTTTTCTGTGAATACTCTTCCCAACCTCTGCCCTACAGATGGAGGTCCTGCTGTCACTGCTGAGTTATTCATGGAGGTACAGATCCCTTCCCCAATTCTTCCTGAAGCCTGTGCGCTTGACCTATCATCCCACTCCTCAGTCAGGAGCTCCTCAGCACTCAAAGTGTGCCTTCTCACTCTCAGTATTCCTGGTACTCTTACCTCCTTACAATCCATTTTCAGGTCCTGCCCATTGATCTCCACCCGAACAATGACAACTTCATAGTACCACTCTCGTCGGATAGGTGTGTACCACAGACTGCCCACATATAGGGAATGGTCAATGCCCCCAATGATCTGGAGAGAGAGAGAGAGGGCCAGGTTTGTGTCACGCCCCAATCCACTGGGTGTATACGTTAGGGAACTAGGAGCACGGGGCTTTAGGAACCGGGGTGTGAATATGTCAGCTATCACATGTAATGGAGTAACAGAAAAAAATTGGATGCCTTTTTGGGTGGCAGAGCCCTTTAGAGATCATGGTTTTTATCCCTCTTCCTGTAGGCATGACTGCCCCTAATCCAGCCCAAACAGTTTGGGGATTTTTCCATTAAAAATTTTTATTCAACAGAGGAGATGCTATAACCTTCCCAGTCACCCATTCCACTTTCATATAACCCTTTTTGTTAGGAAATTATTTAAATATTACCCAACTTGCTTCTTTTGCAATTTGTCTAGTGCCTCATTGTGGTGGGAATGGAGAACCATTCACTATTTTCCTGGTAAAGGTAGGAAAACCTACCTCTTTTTTGGACTGTCATGTCAGTTCCTGTAGCTTTTTCTAAGATAAATTTACTTTTCAGTTCTTTAATCATCTTTGTCTCTTGTCTTACCTCACTGCAAGTTTCCCATGAATCTTTTTAGTGCTAGAGCCCAAGACTTGCCCAGCAAAGGATCTGACCAGCATTGAGAAAATAAAGGGTAACCACCCCCTGAATTGCCTCTGGCTTAGCCCTGGAGGGAAGAGATGCCAATTGATACCTGCCCATCTACCCTGCTAATATCTACCTCAGAACCCACTTACCATGCTCCCACCAACTGAGGCCAGTGCCTCTGACTGGTTGAGGCTTGGGAAGCCAGTGCCACACAACTGTAGGGAGAAGAGGTTGGGAACTTGGGTCTGCTTTACCAGAGAGTCAAAGAAGGGCTCCAGACTGTCATCAGGCTGTCAAGGAGACAAGTAGAGAGTGAATCCTGGGGCAGTCACTGAGACAAGGGAATAAGGGGAAAGAATCCTGTTTCCATGCCAAAGCAAAAGCAGTTACCCTAGGGTGTGAGGAACCTTGGAAGTCCCTTTCAAAGGATCATCTTGGAGATAGTTAGATTTGGGACAGAAAGGCACTTTTGGAAGGTGATGGCAGATTGGACAATGCTGAGGGGCAATGACAGTGCCAACAGAGTGGGATTGATGAGAGCTCTTATGGAAGCTTTGAGGTAGGGTCAGCCTTTCAATCCCCTCATTTCATACCTAACTCCTAGACAGATGGGAATCTCACCCTTTAAAAAAAAAAAGCTTATTTCCTTTTGTTTTTATATAGTTTTCATTACCCAATGTATTTCTTACCCTACCAATCACCCATTCTTCAAATTCCCTAAAGAAAACTCTTTTTGGTGTCTCATACTTTCATAACTTTACCTCAAAACTCTCTTGCTTCAGTTCAAGCCCATTCTTAGTTGCTCCAGTTCCTCCCTCAGGCAGTCCCTTTCCCCTTCCCTCCCCATGCAGTGTTCAGCACCAGCCTTCTGCTTCCTCACCCTGGCAATCTCAGCATAGGCCAGCCCCAGGATGCCCTCCCAGTTAGAGCCGTTGATGAAGAACTTGTCGGACTCAGTAATGGCAGCGATGTTGGCACGTACGGTGACATTTGGGCCATGAGGGATGCTTACTAGGTCAGTGCCTAGCTCGCCTTCCCACTTGCCCTGGGTATAGGGCACGTACACACCCTTCCGTAGGTCTCGATAGGTGCTGGATCTGTGAAGAGAGGACAGGCATATAGCTGTGTGTGTCTAGGGATAAGGAAATGACTTGTGATAACACGTTAGGTGTTCTAAAATCTCTAACTTGGAGTCTGTTGGCATCAGCTCCGAAGAAACCACAGTAACAATGCCAATTCCCACCTTTGTTAGGACTTTGGACTCTTCCTCCTATAATCCTATACATATCTAGATGTACCTAAAGTGGGGCCAAAGCCCTTAGAAAACTTATTTTTGTCCTGAAAACACAATGGTTAAGGGTACCATGCAATTGGACAAAGGGAAGTGGGGCCGGAGCTCCTCCAACAACTGCCCCATCAGCTCATTTCCCTATATCTTGGGCCAAGGCCCTATGGGGAACAAGCCTGGGCATTGTGCGTTGTGCCTGGTGCCAGAAGGGCAACCAGGGGCATCTCTTCCTCTCCCAGCTTGGCAGAGCTCCCAGAGAAAAGGACTCATTGACTTCCTTGCTGCATTGGGACCTGGTGGTGCCAACCGGGTGACAGAAAATGTGCCAGGAAGAAATGATAAGGAACTCTCAGAGTGAATCACAGAGAGGACTAAGATTTGTGCAGGTGCCAAGATTTTACACAGGTGCATGTAACTAACACATTACTAATAGGCAGCATCCCACCTGTGTGTGACTAGCTTAAGTATGTGAACACTTCCCACCTATTTACTCATATACAGGGTTCAGATACTTGTGAGATTTTACACTTAACGATGGCACATGGCCAGGGTTTGGGCCACTAGGGAAGAGGGTCAGAGAAGGGAACGATTCTGCTTCATCGGACCTTGACCACGCTCCCCTGCCTGCCAGCTGCTTAGGGAAGTGGGAAGAGAGAAAGAATTGGGACAGGAGTGTGGGGTACCCATATGCTATGAAGAGCCTGTGTGGCCCCAGAAAAAGGGTGTTTCAGAAACGTTCTTGTCTCTTTCCCTCTTCTTTGTCTACCTCTTACCTGCATGTGTCACTCTTTTTCTGATCTATATGTTCACTAGTATAGTCCATGATTCTCTCTCCACAACGATATCAGTGAATTCTTTCAGCCATGGTTTTCTTTCCTTCCCAACCTAAGTAGGGTTCTCAGCTCAACATTCATCACTTCTGAGCCCTATTTTGGCCCTTTCTCCTGCAAAACTGCCAACTCTGGCTAGGGGAGCTCTCTCTGTGCCTGCAATGGGAGGGGGATTTCTCATGAGGAAGTTAATAGGCATATCTACTCTGAATTTCCTGACTTTTCACCCAGGTAGGGGTCCATGAGAGGCCCTTTTTCTTACTTCTTTGAAACAAGCAGTATAGGTCTTGGGGTTTTCCTGACCCTCATGGTAAGGAGATATCATGGGAGTCAGTTCAGCTTGTTGGCTGGTAGCTAGTATACCTGTGGCAACTGAGAGCTACCAATGGACTGAGGGATGAGGTAGGCCCTCCAGTCTCCCACACATGACTCTTATTATTTTCCTGTGGACTATAGGGTCACTTTGTCCAAAAGAAAACAGCTATGCCTGCTCGCTTGAGTATCTCCGTGGCTCTGCTTATCCTACCAACCTCTCATTCTCAGCCTGTCTCCTCAGAATATGCCCTTTGGGTCTTGCTCCTCACCCTCTCAGTTACTAGTTCCTGTCCCTACTCTTCATTAGGGAATTAAGGGATCTTGGTTCCTCCATCATTGGGAGAGGTGGGTTTCTAGGATGGGAGTAGGAGGTGGGATGGGATATGTCCCTTCTCCTGATTCCTTCTGCACTCACAGCTGTCTCCGGTAGTATCGATGTAAGAAAGGATGGGGGGCAGCTCCTACTGCGAAGTTACTGCTGCCTGTGTCCACTAGGATGTTGAGCTGTAGAAGAGAGAGAGAGAGGTTATTAGAGGACAAGAACCTCAAGGTGCCCCAGCAGTACCTTCCTCTACCTCCCAATCATGTCCTTTTCTTTTTTAATGGATGGGAATGAAGACGTCAGGCCCTGCCCAGCAAGAACCTAAAGACTTAGGACCTTCTCAGAATGGTCATCAGTAAAGTACTGGATAAACAGCAGCAAGTGTCTCAGAAGCCCTCTTGTATTACCCCCTTTCTCTTCCTCTTGTGCCTGTATTTCTTTCTTTCTTTTCTTTTTTTTTTTTTTGTGAGGCAATTGGGGTTAAGTGACTTGCCCAGGGTCACACAGCTAGTAAGTGTTAAGTGTCTGAGGCCAGATTTGAACTCAGGTACTCCTGACTCCAGGGCTGGTGCTCTATCCACTGCGCCATCTAGCAGCCCCGTCTGTATTTCTTTCAAAGCACAATGTAAGAACTGGAAAGGGATCTAAGAGATCATTTAATCCAACCCACTCACGCCACTACTCATTTGACCTCTTGATATCTAATTCTGCCTCTGATTCTGTCTTTATCCATTGAATTCTATTTTTCCTTTTTTTCCTGGTTGTCCCAGGAAGTAGAACACTCAGCATGCAGCCTGGCCATCTCACCCAGCATCACTTCCCCGCTGCCGCCCCCCCCCTCCCCCCACCCCAGACTTCAGCTATTTTAAGGGCTTCACTGAGCTGGCAAAGCTGTTGGGGTAGGGACTGAGGCTGATTTGTGTGGGTCAATATGTATAAGCACATGTTCCTGAGTTGGTATGCAATTTTCTGAGGTGATACTCCTCAGCATCAAACTCTAGAGTGACCCTGATTTCTCAACTTCAGTTGCCCGAGAATCAGCGATCAGGAGCTTGGCACCTAGCCTCATGAAAATCTGTCATTCTGGGCCCCTCACTCTATTCAACAGCTGCTAGCTGGGTGAAGAAGGAACAGATGCCCATCTGAAGGGCTTCCCAGTACACAAAGCCCTTTGCAAACTTCAATTCTAGTCACAGAATCTGAGTTGGAAAGGGGTTATCTAGTCTTAACCCCTATTTTAAGAAAACCCCATTTTATAATATAGTTGACAAATGGTCCTCCAACCTCTGACTTGAAAGACCTCTAGTGAAGGGAAAACTACTCCCTTGAGTAGTCCATTCTTCATTTGGGTAGGTCTAATTGTTGGGCAATGTTTATTAATTTGTTTTGTTTTGTTTTGTTTTGCGGGGCAAAGGGGGTTAAGTGACTTGTCCAGGGTCACACAGCTAGTAAGTGTCAAGTGTTTAAAGCTAGATATGAACTCAGGTACTCCTGAATCCAGGGTCCGCGCTCCATCCACTGCGCCACCTAGCTGCCCCCGGCAATGTTTATTTTGATGAAACCTAATTTTGCCATCTCAAAAATCCCATCCATTACTCCTAGTTGGACCCCTTGGGGCCAAGAACAAACCTAATTCACCATTCCCTGTGACAACCCTTCAAATATTTGAAGACAACTATCATGTTCCCATGAAACCTTCATTTCTCTGGTCCTGCCCCACCACCTACTCCCATCTCTCCTGTCCTCAATTCTTCTCCATCTTTTCTCCTTGCCTGATGACCTCCCTTCCTTCTGGAGACTGTGTTTGCTGAGAACCTAGTCTGCTATGCTGGGTGTTGGGTGAGGATACACGTGAAAAGTCACTATTTCTGAAGGAAATTAGGTGAGAAAAGGCAAATCTCTTTGTCTCGTGTTTTACATGTCTGTCATCTCCTCTGTCTTCTGTTCTCTATTCCTGGTCCCTCTCCCCTACTTCCTTTCCCATATATCTCTCACAATGCCCCCTTTCTACCATCTTCCCTATCTCTCTGATCCTACTACCTTCTCTCCTACTTCTTGCCTTCCATTTTCCTTGTTTCTATCACTCTGCCACTGTTTCTTCTGAATGCTCTCACTTCCAGCCCCTCTCTCCTGTCTCTGGGCAACCAGCAGCTCCTGAGTAATTTAGAACTTTCAGAGAAAATCAATAGAATCAGGGGAGACTCAGCAGTTTTTACTGTTCTCCCTTGAAATTAACCAGGTTAATGATTAAAGTGTTTCCTTTCCTACACAGCATCCCCAAACCCCCTGATGAGCGGGATCCCCCCCCCCCACCAGTCCTACTCTGAGTCATCTTGACTTTCCTAGGCATGGGTATCCCTGTTCTCTCTTTTACTCTAGCAAGGAAGGACTGATTTGTGGGGAGACTTCCATTTTTGAAGAGATCTTGGAAGGCTCGCCCACTGTCCTGGAATATTGGGAATGTGCTGAGCCTGCCATGGAGGCAGCCCTACCCCATCTCTATTTCTCTTTGCCCTGCCCTTAGACATTGTCTTTGGAAAGTGATGGTGTTGGGGATTCCAGTGACTTAACCACACAGAAGCACTGCCCCACTTAGGCATGTCCAGTCCTCAAATGTTCCCTCTTCCAACCCTTACTCATTTTTATTTATACATACCCTTTAACTTTTTTTTTTTTTGCGGGGCAGTGAGGGTTAAGTAAGGGTCACATAGCTAGTAAGTGTTAATTTCAGTGTCTGAGGCTGAATTTTAACTCAGGTCCTCCTGAATCCAGGGCCGGTGCTTTATCCACTGCACCACCTAGCTGCCCCCTCCCTTTAACTCTTACTAGGGCCTGAGTAATGCAAAATTTTTGCATATAGTTCTACTTGTTTCCTCACTGTGTGGGGAAAGCTGCCTGGGATCCTTTGCTCCATCTTTAACCTCTTACCACACTGTTACCTGAATCCTCTGCCTACAAATCTCTTCTGTAAGCTATATCTCCATAGACAAGTATGGCCCTTAGTCCTGTTCCAATTCCAGCCTATTCCTCACTTGATATAAGCTCTACATCCTCAGGGTAGTACAGATAAAGAGAACTCCGACTATTTTCCTAAGCAAGTTAGGCAAACCTCTGGGGATTAGGCTGTAGCTATTGCCTAGCTATTCCCTATATCAAGTCAACAGGCTAGTGCCTTAGTAGTGCCTACTATGTGTCAGGCGCTGTGCTAAGCACTGGAAATGTAGAAATGTCTGATTTCTTTGAGAAGAGGAGGAGATTCACAACTCAGAAAGAGGAGTCAACTTTTTTTTTTTTCCATTTCATCAATTTCTATAGCAAGACCCTTGCCCAATCCCTATTCTGTCAATAGAAATTCTAGCCAATGGGACAAATAGCATGAAAAGCACCCCACAAATACACTTTAAAAAAAAAATTGGGGAGGGCAACGGGTTAAGTGACTTGCCCAGGGTCACACAGCTAGTAAGTGTTAAGTGTCTGAGGTCGAATTTGAACTCAGGTCCTCCTGAATCCAGGGCCAGTGCTTTATGCACCACCTAGCTGCCCCCACAAATATACTTTTTTTTTTTTGTGAGGCAATTGGGGTTAAGGTACTTGCCCAGGGTCACACAGCTAGTAAGTGTGTGTTAAGTGTCTGAGGCCGGATTTGAACTCAGGTACTCCTGACTTCAGGGCCGGTACTCTATCCACTGTGCCACCTAGCTGCCCCCCCCCCCAAATATACTTTTAAGGACAAATTTAGTTGAGTTGGGATGGAGAGAAACTTCAGCGAGAGACCTTAGACCTTAGAACACAAGGCCCATGGGAAATAGAGGTGCAAAGAATATTGCCCATGTTCATGGCCTCCTATTTTTGTAAATGCTTCATTGATACTTTTCATTCGGGGCGGGGGGGGGGGGGAGCATCACAAACCCCTTCTCTCTACTACCACCCCCTAAAATCCCCAATCCACCCTTGTAAAAACTTAGCAAAGCCAAACAAAACAAATACACACAATGGTCACATGTGGTCCATCAACTCTTTGCCTAGAGATGGAAATCTTGTTGCATCATTATTCCTTTAGAGTCATGGTTGGCCACTGCAGTGATCAGAGTTGTTACGTCTTTCAAATGTATTTTCCTTTAAGAATATTGTAGTCATTATATAAATTGTTCTCCTGGTCTTGTTATATCAGTTCATATAATTCTGTCCAAGCTTCTCTTAATCCATTCCTTTCATTATTTCTTATGATGCAATAATATTCCATTGCATTTATATGTCATAATTTGTTCCTCCATTCCCCAATGGATGGGCATCTACTTTATTTGTAGTTTTTTCTATAATAAAAAGTACAGTTATGAATATATTTGTACATATGTGTCCTTTCTATCTTCTGTCTCTTTGGGATATATACTTAGCAGTGGTATTAGTGGGATAAAAAGTATACTCAGTTTAGTGTGTTTTGAGTATAGTTTTGAATTCCTTTTCTTTTTTTTTTAGTGAGGCAATTGGGGTTAAGTGACTTGCCCAGGGTCACACAGCTAGTAAGTGTTAAGTGTCTGAGGCCAGATTTGAACTCAGGTACTCCTGACTCCAGGGCTGGTGCTCTATTCACTGCACCACCTAGCTGGCCCATGAATTCCTTTTCTAACATGGTTAAATGAAGTCACAGCTCCACCAATAGTGCATTAATGTGCCTATCCTTCCATTTCTCTTCCAGTAATTGCTATTTTCCTTTTTTTTCCAGTCATCTTTGATAAACAGGGTTTGAAATAGAACCTTAGGGTTGTTTTAATGTGCATTTCTCTTAGTATTAGTGATTCAGAACACTTTTCCCATATGGTTGTTGATATGTTCCTTTTTCTTTCTTTTTTCTTTTTTTGAGAACTGGCTGTACCATTTATCTATTGGATAATGGCTCTTGTTATATTTTTAATGGGTTTTCAATATGTCTTGAATTTCATATCAGAGAAAATTGTTGCATAGATTCCCCACCCCTCCTTTTGCAGTTAGTGATTTATAATTTTAACTGCATTGATTTTGTTTAAGAAAAACAGTTTTAATTTTATGTCATCAAAATTGTACATTTTATCTTGATCTTCTTTATCCCTTGTTTTGTTAAAAACTCTTTCCTTATCCATATGTTTATTGTTGTGAAAACTATTTCCCTCCTTGTTTCTCTAATTTGTTTATGATATGACCTTTTAAATGTAAGTCATATATCCATTTGAAGCTTATTGTGGTATAGTGTGTGAAATGTTGGTCTAAACCAATTTCAGTTAAATTTCTTCCTAGTTTTATAGTTTTTGTTGAATACTGAGTCCTTACCTCAATAGTTGTAGTCTTAGAGGTTTTTTTGTTTGGTTGGTTTTGTCTTGTTTTTAAACACTATGGTATTTTGTTTGCTTCTGGATCCTTGTCACACTGATCAACTTTTCTATTTTGCAACCAGTACCAAATATTATTGTGATTACTGCTTTGTAGTATATTTTGAAATATGGTACTACAAGTCCCCTTGCTTTCCCCCATTTATTATGATTTTCCTTGAAATTCTTGATCTTCTGTTTCTCAAGATGAATTGATATTACTTTTTTCTATATTTATAAAGTAATCTTTTTGTAGTTTGATTGATGTGGCACTGAATAAGGAAATTAATTTAGGTTGTTTGTAGTTTTATTCATATAATTCCCATGTGACTTGGTAGGTGAACTTCTCAACATTTATATATTCTGTAGTTATTCTAAGTGAAATCTTTATTTTACAAAAATGCTGATGATTTGTGTGGGTTTGTTTTATATTCTGCTACTTCACTGAAGTTATTATTTCAATTAATTTACAATTGAATTTCTAGGGTTCTCTAACTAGACCACTATATTACCTGCAAAAGTGATTTTGTTTCTTCTTTGTCTATGCTTATTCTTTCAATTTCTTTTTCTTGTTTTCTTACTATGGCTAGCATATCTAGAATGATATAAAATACTAATGGTGATAATGAATATCCCTGCTTTACTCCTGATCTTATTGGAAAGGCCTCTCTTGTTTCTCTAATATAAATAACATTAGCTCTTGGTGTTATATAGCTATGATTTATCATATTAAGGAAAAGTATATTTCTTCCTACGATTTTAATGTTTTTAAAACAAAAATGGTTATTGTATTATGTCAAAATTTTTCTGTGTTTATTGATGTAACTATGTGATTTGTATTGTTTTTTGTTATTAATGTGGTCTATTTTATTTTTAGTCTTCCTATTATTGTCCCAACCCTACATTTTTGCTAAGACTTCAACCTAGTCACACTGTATAATGTTTTTTAAATGTTGGCATGGCCTCTTTGCTAAGATCTTACTCAGTGGTTTTATGTCAGTATTTCTAAGGGATATTGGTCTGTAGGTTTTTTTGTCTGTTTTGTCTCTCCGAGATTGAGACCATATTTATATCATAGAAGATATTTGATTGCTTCTTTTTCAGGTCTTTCAAGCAGTTTATGTAATATTGAAATTAATTGTTCTTTGAATGTTTGATAGAATTAACTTGTAAATCCCTCTGGCCCTAGAGGTTTTCTTATTTGGGAATCCATTTATGGTTTGTTCACTTTGTTTTTCTGATATAATGTTAAAATGATCTATTTATTGTTCTGTTAATCTGGGCATTTTATATGTTCATAAATATTCATCCACTTTATTTATGTTATTAATTTTGTATATATGACACATAGTTTACAGTAATTTTCATTGTTCCTTCATTTGTTTTAAATTCTTTTTTATTTTTAGTATTGGTAATTTGGTATACCTAATTTTCTTTTAAAATCAGGTTATCTAATGATTTATTTTTATTAATTTGAAAGACTCCTTTGTTTACTTATCAATTAATTTTTTTCTTTTAATTTTGTTAATCTCTTTAGTTTCCAGTATTTCTGTTTTTGTGTTTAGGGTTTTTATTTTGTTGTTGTTGCTCTGCTAGTTTTATTTTTTTGTTCCATATCAAATTCATCAGTGTATTCTTTCTCTTTTTTGTTGATGAAAATGTTTAGCAGCATAAATTGTCCCTTAAAAATTGTTCTGGCTAGATCTCAAAAATGTTTATATTTGTCTCATTATTATAATTTTCTTTGTTTAAATTATTATTTCTAATTTGTTCTTTGACCCACCAATTCTTTAGAATTAAATTATTTAGTTTCCACTTATGTTTGAACCCTTTCTTCAAACACCTTTTGTTGATCATAATTTTTATTTTATTGTGGTAAGCAAATGATGTGTTTCATGTCTTTGCTTTTCTGCATTTGTTTATGAGGTTGTTATGCCCTAAGAACATAGTTAATTTTTGTTAAGGTGTTATGCATAGCTAAGAAATATTCTCATTCTATGTCTATTCGGTAACTACCTTTTGATTTATAATATCTAACTTTTCTGAAATTCTATTCAGGTTTGAAACTTATTTCTTGTTTATCTTTTTGTCAAATTCTTTATGTCTAAGAGAGGTACATTACAATTCCCAACTAGTATACTTTTGTGTGCCTTTTTTGCCCTATAATTCAATGAACTTGTCTTTTCAGTACTTAGAAGTTATAGCATTCTACTTTCCCTTTGACCAGAACTACCCTTGGGAGTTTAGAACTTAGCCAAGTCTCACTCTGTGTTTTCTTGTCCCTCTTTCCTCCTTCTTTAGATTAAAATAAATATTAATAGTTTTTTACAGGGAAACTTTATGAGATGACAACCTGATGGTTTGTAAGTAGAAGGAGGGAGGACAGGAAGGAAAGGAAACCTAACCTATTTGTGTTAATGGTGGGGGGTGGTTGGCTGGCTTTACATATATGAGGCTGTTCCCGATATTCCTCCTTTCCCTATCTGACAGAAACAAGGTCTTAAGCAATTTTTCTCTTAGGTAACTCTGCCATTCTACCTATCCCTAGATGGCTGGCTAGACCCAAGAGTCCTTATTTGGCTATTGCCTCTAAGTGCCCCGGGGGACTGTGACTGAGGGGTCAGGGCTGGGTCAGGGCCAGCCAACCAACAAACAAGTTCAACATAATCCTTGGGGGCTTCTCAGATGAGAGAAGCTCCTGAGTAGGAAGAGCTAACAGGTCCCTATGGGGACAGATATGTGCTTGGACAAGAGACACACCTGGAACTGTGAAGCTCAGGGTGTCCTTACTCTTCAAGTCCCACCTGTCTTGATTCTAACTCCCACTCGGCTGATGAGAAATCACAGCTCTGGGACAAATGGACAGGGTGACTTCCAGAGGTCACATAGATGAGCTGTGCTCCTGACGGCCCTCAATCTGGCCCATAGAGATGGGAGCCTCGCCAGTTCTGAAAAGTTTTCCAGAGGACATTGCAGTCTCCCTTGGCAGTTTCTTCCAGCGTCTGGGAGTCTAACTCCAATCTTGCCTTTTTTGTCTTGTCTAGCAGAGATGGATAACAGCTGATTGCCCTCTTTTGTGTAATCACACTCCAAACCAGAGCCATAGATTTCTTTGAGCACATTCTGAAGCACCGAGAGTCAGGGCAGGTTAATATTCTCTTCAGTTTACAGATAGAGAAACGAACACTCAGGAGAAGATGAACACAAAGCCACATTTACATATGCCTTAGAATGGAAATGAGAACTCCTAAGTCTCAACTATCACTCCTCCACCCTGATTTGGTGTTTGCTTTTGTCTCCTATTTGGAGGAAAGTCTTTTCTTTTTCTTTCTTTCTTTTTTTTTTTTTTTTGGACTAATCAGGGATACTCAGAAAGAGCAGCTCAAATGAGGAACAGGAATCCAGAAAGAGGACAAATATCTATAGAGTGAAGTAGGAGTTTAGAACGGATGACCCTGATGGCTGATTTTCAGACCCTCTACACCCTTACCTGCTAAAAATTTTTCAGGTTTGTTTTTTGTTTTTTTTGTTTTTATTTTTTCTGAAACCAAGTGATCTAAGAGGTCTTTTTTTTTTTCCCATTTGTGGGTCTTCTCAGGATAACAGTCTCTGCTTCCTGGGCTGCCTGGGAACTGTGGGCTTTTGAGATAATCTCATTTGCTTCCTTGAACTGGAATCCCAAGACCTGAGCTACTTGCCTGAGACATGAGCTTGGAGTTTGGTGATATGTACTGGCTAAGGGCAAACAGAGGGCACAGATGCAGCCTCTAGCCCAGAGCCCAGGGTTTCTGGGCCCAGTCCAAGAACCTTCCTCTCTCACTGAATCAGCTGACACCTAAGCAAACATGATCCTTTCCCAGAGTGTAGCCTCTGACTCAAAATCACAGAATTTCAGAGTTAAAAGAGACTTCAGTGGCTATTTGATCCAATTCACCTCGCCTTAAAGAACATCCTCCACATAGTCACCCAATAATTACTTGACTGTCTCCATTAAAGGTGAGGCATTCTGGGGGTAGCTAGGTGGCACAGTGGATAAAGCACTGGCCCTGGATTCAGGAGGACCTGAGTTCAAATATGGCCTTAGACACTTGACACTTACTAGCTGTGTGACCCTGGGCAAGTCACTTAACCCCCGCTGCCCCGCCAAAAAAAAAAAAAGGTGAGGCATTCCTCTTCCTCAAGACAGTCTTTCAGATCCTTGAAGACAGCTGTCATGTCCTGCCTGAGTCTGTTTTCTGGGCTAGCTCCTTCAACCTGCCCTCATACAGCTTAGTCCATTGACAAAGATGTTGACCAGGAGGCCCCTTCCCACGTGTGGCCCCAATCAGATTAGAATGTTATTGAGAAATGTTTATCAAAATAAATAAAAAGCAATATGACATAAATAGTGTAATTTTGTGACTTTTCTAAGTTAATCTGTGGTCTGCAGGCATCTGTTTCTATTTGAGTTTGAAACCACTGGACTAGAGGTCCTTTCTAGTTGCCTTACTTTGGACATTCTTCAGTTTATCAATGTCCTTCCTAAGTGGTTACTAAATGCTTATTGATTGACTGATTAAATTGTGTTGCCTAGAATTGAACACAATACTTCCAAATTGACCAGGTGTTCTGCTTGAACCAGTACAGTGGGACTATCACCCCCTTATTCCTATAATCTAAGGTTTACTTTACATACAGACCAAGATTTCATTTGCTTTTTTTGACTACCATATCACACCTACTGATTTGTATTGAACAAAAATTACAAAATGCGAACTTTAAACTCTAGGTAAGTGTTAAAATGGTAAGACAACACCTAGATGCCCTTGATAAGCTCACTAAGCTGGGTACCTAGGCATGAAAATAAAACAGTCCCTCTATTTTTTTTTCTTTTGCAGGGCAATGAGGGTTAAGTGATTTGCCTAGGGTCACACAGCTTGTGTCAAGTATCTGAATCCAGATTTGAACTCAGGTCCTCCTGAATCCAGGGTTGGTGCTTTATCCACTGCGCCACCTAGCTGCCTCCCATTCCTTCTATTCTCAAGGAGACTGTAATCTACTGAGGGTCAGAGAGGGGAACAACATGTACACAGGGGGAAGAAATACAAATATCTACCAAAAAGATACAAGGTAATTTTGGTGAGGGGAGAGTACAAACAATTAAAAAGATTAGGAAAAACCTCATGTAGGAGTTTTTTAGTCTTGAATGGAGCTATGGATTCCAAGAGGTAGATTGAGGAATGAGAGCATTACAGGCATTGGAGGAACAACATGGAAGATAGTTTGGTTTTGACACATGTGCATGCATACACACACACACCATTTAAAACTGCTTAAAACTGCACTAATAGGGGCAGCTAGGTGGCGCAGTGGATAAAGCACTGGCCTTGGATTCAGGAGGACCTGAGTTCAAATCCAGCCTCATACACTTGACACTTAACTAGCTGTGTGACCCTGGCAAGTCACTTAACCCTCATTGCCCTGCAAAAACAAAACAAAACAACCCCCCCAAAAAAACCTGCACTAATACTTTGAATATGCTATGTACACATATATACATGTATACAAACTTATCTGTAAAGAGATTATATTCCCCAGTAGAATATATTATGTATTCTAGTATCATTATATAAATATTTTATTAATTATATATCCTATCCTAGAGTAGATATAATATATCTATTATATATTATAGCATCATTATATTCTAGTAGAATATAACAGTATATTCCCCAGTAGCTCCTTGTGATCAGGAAATGTCTCATGTTTATATTTGTATTTCCATAACCTAGCACAGAACAGATCTTTAATAAGTGCTTATTGGTTGAATGTTTGGGAGGAATGTCTAACACAGTGGAGGATAGGATCAGGCTCAAATAGGGCAAATCTAGTAAGATGAAACTTAATAGGATGCATATGTAGAATTGACTTATTTTTAATCAACTAGATAGGTACGGAATAGAGGAGACAACAGTATATGTGAAAAAGATCTGGAGTCTTTTGTTTTATTGCAAACTCTCTGGTGCAGCAAAATTCTTTCACTTTTCCATTCTCCCAGGTTTGTAACCCTGGTGTTATTCTGGATTTTTCACTCTCCCTCACCCCCTGCTGATATCCAATCAGTCGCCAAATCTTTCTCTTTCTATCTCTACAACATTTTCGGAGGTATCTGACTTCTCTCTGTGCCCACACTAACCACTTTTGAGTATGTCCTCTCTTGCCTTTCAGTCTATCGCACAGACATTCCAAACTGGTCTCCCTGCTTCGTCTTTCCCCATTCCAGTCCATCCTTTACACAGCTGCCAAAGTGATTACTTTTAAAAATTTTGTTTGTTTTTTTGTGGGGCAATGAGGGTTAAGTGACTTGCCCAGGATCACACAGCTAGTATGTCTGAGACTGGATTTGAACTCAGGTCCTCCTGAATCCAGGGCCAGGAGGATAGTTTGGTTGGGACACATGTGCATGCAAGCACACACACACACACACACACACACACAAACACACACACACACCATTTAATTGCTTAAAACTGCGCTAATAGGGGCAGCTAGGTGGCGAAGTGGATAAAGCACTGGCCTTGGATTCAGGCCACCTAGCTACCCCGCAAAGTGATTTTTCCTTAAGTGCAAATGATTGTGTTACTCTCCCTGTGATTTCATCTACAAAGGATGCTACCTGTGATAAACTTCCTTTACAAACGCATATTGGCGTTTGTAATTTTGAGAGGTTGAATGACCTAGCCAGGGGTCATACAGAAAATGTGTCAGAGATAGAACTTGCATTCAGACCTTCCTGACTAGGTGAGTCCACCTCTCCATCCATTATCCATGTTTCCTCACTTTTTACCAAGAAAATTAAGACCAGACATTTCAAGCTCCTCATATCCCCAGTTCTACATCTCTAATCCTCTCAAACATCATCCTCCATCTTTCCTACTCTGTTTCCAACATCAGAGTGATCCTCCTTGGCAAATCAGCTCCAACTTGATCCTAACTTCTGTTTCTTTTTAGGAGCTAAACTTCTTCAATCTTCTCTGTCCCTCTGACCTTTCATTTCTCTATCCACTGGCCTCTTCTTTGCTGCGTACAAACATAGTCAGCTCTCTCCCATCCTTAAAAATCCTTCTCTTGACCCTGCCATTCCTTTAAGCTTTCTTTCATTGCCAAGGTTTTTTGTTTTTTGTTTTTAAATAAAAGCTGTCTTTCACCATTACCTCCAATTCCTTACCTCCTACTCGCCACTGCTCAATCCCTTGGAATCTGGCTTATGACCATACCACTTGACTGAAGTTGATCACTCCAAGGTTATCAATGTTTTCTCAATGATTAAATCCAGTGTTCTTTTCTTAATTTCCATCTCTATTTCTCTACTGTGTTTAGCACTGTTAGCCAACCCTTTCTCTTTGATATTCTCTCCTCCCTGGATTTTTTGTGATACTGTATACTTCTTTTTCTTCTGACTGCTCTTTCCCAGTCTCCTTTATTCAATCATTATCCATCACCTGTTCTAGCTTTGTGGGTATACCACAAAGCTTTGTCTTGTGTATTCTTTTCTCTTCTGTTCTCTCTTTCTCTCTCACTGTGTATCTCTGTCTTTGTCTGTCTCTGTCTCTGTCTCTCTCAGTGAACTCATCAGTTTCCAACGGTTCAGTTATCATCTTTGCAGATGACTCCCAAATCAACATATCCCTTCTTCTTCTCTCTTCTGAGCAGTTCTGCCTACAAGATGTCACCCGGATATTCAATATTTCCAAACAGAACTTCCCTTCTCCCTACAAAACCTCCCCTCTTCCTAACTTCTTGGAGGGCACCAGGCTTCTTACAATCACCTAGGTTTGCCACCTTGAATTGTCCTTGACTTTTTCACTCTTCTTCACCCCCTAGCCTTCCAGATAATCAGTTGTCAAAGATGCTTATGTCTCCATACTATCTCTTCCATCTCTCCCATCTGTTCCCTTCTCTCCACTCACACAAACCACCATCCTAGTTCAAGCCTTCATAATTTCTCACCTGGACTATTGCAAACAGCCTCCTAATTGGTCAACTTATTTCAAGACTCTCCCCTTCTCCAATTCATCCTCTATACAACTGACAAATTAATATTCCTAAAGCATGGGTCTGGCCATGTCACTCTAAAAGAAGGATGAACAGCGTTCTGTAGGAGAAGCTTTGATGACTCCCAATTATCTCTAGGACATAGTGCAAGCTCCTCTACTAGACATTTGAAGCCCTATATAATCTGTAACCAATCTATCTTTTTGTTTTGGTGAGGCAATTAGGGTTAAGTGACTTGCCTAGGGTCACACAGCTCGTGTCAAGTGTCTGAGGCCAGATTTGAACTCAGGTCCTCCTGAATCCAGGGCCAGTGCTTTATCTACTGCACCACCTACCTGCTCCATGCTCTACCTAGCTGCCCCCCCAATCTATCTTTCTAAGCTGATTTCTGTCAGTCAGTCCACAAACATTTATTAACTGCCAACTTATATGCCAAGTACTAGGGACAAAAAAAGAGGCAAAAGACAGTCTCTGCCCTGGAGGAGTTTACATTCTAATGGTAAGACAACGAGCAAGCAAATACAAACAAATTATATACAGGATAAATAGGGAAGAATTAAGAGAGAAAAGGCACTAGAATTAAGCCCGCCCCACCCCACCCCAACTCCTTACTCTACCTTCTAACCAAATTAGCCTATTTGCAGTTCTCCATCTGCAACATGCCATCTCCAGCATCTGGCCCTTTACACAGGTTGTTCCACAGGCCTGGAACTTATGTGCTGCTTTCCTACCTCTTCCTCTTGGAATCCATAGTTCCTTTCATGGCTTAACTCAAGGGACACCTCCTTACAACGTGAGGCATTTCCCTATCCCCCTAGTTGTTGGTGCTCCCTCCACCTCAAAATGACATTTATTTTGTAGACATTTTGCATTTTCTTATCTTTATAGATATTGTTTCCTCTTAGTATAATGCACTCTTGATGGCAGAGACTTTCATTTTTTTTTGTCTTTGGATTCCTAGCACCTAGTCTTAGTACCTTGTGACTAGTAGGTGCTTAATAAATGCTCGTTAAAGTTAATTGAATTTCAGGTTTTTTATGTTGCCCCAAAACAAAATTAACATGATTTTAGGCAGAGGATTAAGAACAAGTTAAGTGATAGTTCTATGTTCTCTTCTCTGGTCAAATTCCACATCTGGTGTATTGTATTCCCTCCTTTGTACCATATTTTTGTTGTTGTTCAGTTGTGTCCAACTCTTAATGACCACACTTGTGGGTTGTTTTTGCCATTTCTTTCTCCAGCTCATTTTACAGATGAGGAATTGGAGGCAAACAGGGTTAAGTGACTTGTCCAGGGTCACATAACTAGTTCATGTCTGAGGCTGGATTTGAATTCAAGTCTTCCTGACTCCAGGCCCAGAGCTCTATGCACTGTGCTACCTAGATGCCAAATTTTGGGAAGTTCATTAACAAATTGGATCATATCCAGAACTACCACAGCAATTTAATCCCAAAGATGATGGTCTTGGGACAGTTTACATAGTGGTGGAGGTAAGACATGTCAACTCCCTCCCCTAGCTCAGAAAAAGCACATGTTCTTAGATATTGGTGCCCAGAAGCAGAGCATGATTTGCTCCATGCTAGTTACCTCCTTAGTGAGTAAGTTACATTTTACTCAAGAAGAATTGCACAGGAGAAATGACAGAGGATGTTGCCTGGAATAAAAGGTAGGCCCATCATGAGCATGAGGGACATAGGATGGACAACCTGTGTTCTCTGTTTTCATCTATGAAGTTATCAAGAGATCTGGAGGAAGGCCCTCAGTATGTTCGGTGGAGGAATTACAGTACAAGACTTGTACAAGAATAAAAAACCCCCATAAAACCAAGACATGTACAAGTTGGTGTGTTGTAGTGGCCTTAGTGTTGGGAAGGCCTGGGTTCAAATTCTATCCCCAACACATACAAATTATACAACCATTGGCAAGCCATTTAACCTCTCAGAATCCCCAGACAGGTCTCTAAGACTCCAAGTCACCAATAAGTCGCTGATCTGCATCAGTGGAAGGACTTTCCACACCAGGAGTTCCTAACATCCATGAAATCACATTGGTACAAAGCAACAACGAATGGATGAGTAGAGCAGGATGAAGAGGCATAGATGCATTGTAATCTATATTGTTGGAAAGAATACTCCATCAATGAGATTACAAATCACTGAAGAAAGTATTCAAATAAAAGAGGTATCATTATTACCTCTAAGGATCTCTATTAAAAAATTAATTAAAATGAAGAACCCCTAACAAACCAATAAAAAAAAGAGAGGAAGAGATGCTACCTCTTGTGTTAGTCCATCTATAGACAGGAAAATGTTCTTGTAGTCTGGCCTTTGTTTTGCAAACTGCAGGGAAGTTGTTCCCCTCTTGTCCTATCTCAGTTGAGATAGATTTAATCTTTGAGGAGGGAGGGAGGCACAACTAAGTGTTGCATGTTTGTGATGCCCCAGACCCAGGTCTGACCATATCACCCCTTTATTCAATCAATTCCAGTGGCTTCCTTTTATTTCCGGAATAAAACTTCATTGACTATCAAAGCCTTTCATAACCTGCTACACACACCACACACCACACACACACACACACACAGCTTTCTTATCTTTATGCCCCTCATATCCATATCCTCCTTAATTAAACAACATGACACTGGCCTCCTTAATATCCCCCAAACATAACAGGCCTCTCCACTGGCTGACCTCCTCCCTCTTCATTTCTACCTCCTAGCTTCCCCAGCTTCTTTCAAGATTCTAGTAACTAAAGTCCTTCCCCACTCTTCTGTAATCTTAGTGCCTTTCCCTTGAAATTATTATTGTTGTTCAGCTGTTGTCATTGTATATGACTCTTCGTGGTCCTATTTGGGTTGGTTTTTGGGGGCAAAGATACTACAGTGGTTTGCCATTTTTTTCTCCAGGTCATTTTTACAGATGAGGAAATTGAGGCAAACAGGGTTAAGTGACTTGCCCAAGGCCCCACAGCTAATAAGTGTCTGAGGTGAGATTTGAACTCAGGTCCTCCCAACTTCGGGGCCAATGCTCTACTGACTCTGCCACCTAGCTGCCCCACCTGAAAAGGTAGATCCTGAATGGTATGCTTCAGGGTAAGGATTGTTTTTCATGTCCAGAAAGATGGCTTGGTTCCCATCCTGCATTTCCACATTGCTCTCTGCCCCACCACTGCCTGGGATCCAAATGGATACAGGTGCGTGCAAGTGGTATCCATTTCACATTCCTTAGTTTCTGATTTTAAGTTTCTGCTTTGCTTTTCTAAAGATGGTGAAACCCAGTCATTTCTTGTCTTTTGTTCCTGAGCTCAAGCTGAAATAACAAACTTTCAAAAATCTTCTCTTCTAGTTGAAATGCTTCCATATTAAACCCTGGCTGTGATGACTTTGGAGATTGTTAAGTGGCTCAGTGGATAGAGTTCTGGGCCTGGAGTCAGGAAAACCTGAGTTCAAATCTAGCCTCAGGTACTCACTAGCTGTGTGACCCTGGGCAAATCACTTCACCTCTGTTTGCCTTAATCCATCGGAGAAGGAAATGACAAATCACTCCAATATCTTTGCCAAGAAAACCCTGTACAAGGTCATGAAGAGTTGGACATGACTGAACAACAACACGATGACTTTGGAAACAGAGCTGAGGTAGATGGTGCATCTCAACTGAGTAAAGCAAATTTAGATGTCAGTGAGACCACTTTAGGTATACTAACCCCTGATTAAGATTCTGGAGTCCTAGGTTCAAGCCTAGGATTTAGGTTCAAGATCGTAGGATTTAGAACTGCAAGGACCATAGTAGATGTTTTGAACCAGAAGTTTGACAGGACTTCAAACTCCACAAGTACAAAACTGAACTCCTTTCCCACAAATTCACCTCTCTTTCAAATTTCCTTATTTTTGTCACGGGTGCCACCACCCTTCCAGTCATTCAGGTTTGCAACCTCAAAGTCATCTTCTACTCCTCATGCTCAATCACCCTAAATATCTAATCAGTCATTTATATCTCTACAACATCTCTCAAACAAATCCCCTTTTCTCTATTCATGCAGCCGTCAGCCTGCTTCAGGCCTTCACTCCCTCTCACCTGGAGAATGGCCTCCTAATTTGTTTCCCTACCGCAAAGCCATCCCCTTTCTTTGTTTTCTTTTGTTTTTGTTTTGTGGGGCAATGAGGGTTAAGTGACTTGCCCAGGGTCACACAGCTAGTAAGTGTCAAGTGTCTGAGGCCGTATTTGAACTCAGGTCCTCCTGAATCCAAAGAGGTGTTTTATCCACTTTGCCACCTAGCTGCCTCCGAAGCCATCCCCTTTCTAATCCATCCTCTCCACCAGCAGTATCAAACCAAAATAGAAACAGGCCACTAAATTGTCCATAAAGATCCCTATGGGCTGCATACTGACTTAGTTTCAAAATGTAATATTATCATGTTTTATTTTATTTTTATTCATTTTGTTAAATATTTCCCAATTACAATTTTTTTTTCAATTCCTACTTTTTTTTAACGGTGGGGCAATGAGGGTTAAGTAACTTGCCCAGGGTCACACAGCTAGTAAGTGTCAAGTGTCTGAGGCCGGTTTTGAACTCAGGTCCTCCTGAATCCAGGGCCAATGTTTTATCCACTGCTCCACCTAGCTGCCCTTTCCCAATTACATTTTAATTTAGTTTGGTCATACTCAGGAGTATTGTTGGCCACTGTGTTTGACACCTTTCCTCTACACAACTGCTAGATTAATTTCTTCAAGCATAGGTCTGACCATGTCATCCCCCCGTACTTAATAAACTCCATCAGCTCCCTATTATTTTTGCTGCTGTTCCATCATTTCAGTCATGTCTGACTCTCCATGACCATTTGGGGTTTTCTTGACAGAGATACTGGGTATGATTTGCCATTTCCTTAGCCAGCTCAGATGAGGAAACTAAGGCAGACAAGGTGAAGTGACTTGCCTAGGGTCATACTGCTAGTGTCTGAGGCCCTCTTTGACTTAGGAAGATGAGTCTTTTTCTAGAATGCTCTCCTTCCTCTTTTCTGCCTCTTGAAAGCCTTGGCTTCTTTCTAGATTCAGCTCATACCCCACTTTCTGTAGGAGACTTTTCCTGGTTCCTCTTTACTACTAGTACATTCTCCTCCAAGACAGCTTCAAATTTACTTTATAGGTATAGTATATATTCCTGTATATGTACATCCAGTAGATGTAAATTCCTTGAGGGCAAGGATTGTTTCATTCTAGTCTTGGAACAATGCCTGGCACACAGAAAGCATTTAATAAATGCTTTTTGCTTGGTTGATCTCATTTTACAACTGAGGAAATTGAGGCCTAGAAAGATAGGGTGACTCGGGGGCGGCTAGGTGGTGCAGTGGATAAAGCACCAGCCCTGGATTCAGGAGTACCTGAGTTCAAATCTGGCCTCAGACACTGACACTTACTAGCTGTGTGGACCCTGGGCAAGTCACTTAACCCCCATGCCCTGCAAAAAAACAAAAACAAAACCCAACAAAAAACATCTTCTGGGTGTTTTATGAAAGATAGGGTGACTCACTGCAGACTTTGTGGCAGATCTTAGATATAAGTCCAGGTCTGTTGATTCCAGATCCAGTGATCTCTTAACCATAGTATACTGCCTGCCCTGCCACTTTATAACTTTGGTCAAGTCACTTAATCTTTCTGGGGCCTCATTTTCCAAATGCCTTGATGACCTCAGAGACCTTCCAGCTCTGATGATTTATTATGCTCTCTGACATTAGTTGTGACATCCAGATCAGATAAGGAAACATCTGCTTTCGCTAATTCAGAAGGTAGAAATTCTATATGTTTTATCACCAGCAGTTCTCCATCCCTGTGGGATTCATAGTTGGATAATGAATTAAAGTCAGATTCATCTAAACTAAAAACAGTTAATACTTTCTCCTGAACCAGTTCAATATCTGCTGCTATTTATTGATACATCCTACATTACTTTATATCTAAAACTGAACCCATTATCTCTTCACCCACCAAAGAATCTTTCCCACATGACTTCCCTCATTTTTTTCTTTTTTGGGGCAATGAGGGTTAAGTGCCTTGCCAAGGTCACACAGCTAGTAAGTGTCAAGTGTCTGAGGCTGGATTTGACTCAAGTCCTCCTGAATCCAGGGCCGGTGCTTTATCCACTGTGCCACCTAACTGCCCCCTGACTTTCCTATTTCTGCCAAAGGAATGAGTATTCTAGATACCCAGTCATTTTTCATTCTTCTCCATATTTTCCCATGTCCAAATTCCTATCATCCTTCCTTTGACAAGTCTCCTGAAGGCTGAAATGTCCATATCATTTGACCTAAAGAACCCACTGCTAGGTATATATTCCAAGGCGGTAAAAAATAGAAAGAAAAAATAGAAATACATCAAAATATTTAAAGTAGCACTTTTTGTAATAGCAAAGAACTGGAAACAAAATGGATACCATTGATTAGAGAATTGCTAAGCAAATTATGGCACATGAATGGAATGGAATATTACTGCACAGTAAGGAATATTAAATATCAAGGCAGTGAAGCATGAGAAGAATTATATTGAACTGATGTAAAATCAGCAGAACTAAGATACAATACATACAATGACTCTAGCAATCTAAATATAGAGACCAACCACAAGAAGTAAATGATATCTAATTGTGATGATGAAGCTCAGCCCAGAAGAAGAAATTAAAGAATAAACCTCCCTCCCTTCTTTGCAGAGAAGGACTACTTTGTTGGAATGCTGTATGTATATTTGCAAGACTCAGTTTGATGTGTTAGTTGGTTCTGCTGAACTGCTATTTTTCTTTTTCTTTCTTTTTTTTTTGTTCCAGGGGATGAGAGGAGAGCGGGATGTATTTGGAAATGAAGGTCATGTAAAGACAAAGGATATCCATAAAACTTAAGAAAAAAACTACACTGTTACATTATAACCACCCTAGTTCAGTTATATTATCTAGAACCTGGACTCCTGGAGGTGGTCCTGCCTCTAGTCTTTTCCCCCACTCTAGTCTATTCTGATGACCACCATCTCAGAGTGCTTTCTTCGAACCCCATCTTCATCACATATATCTTCCGGGATTCTTTAGGATAAAATCCAAACTCGGCCTGACCATCAACATCCTTCACAATCTAGCCCGAAATCTAACAATTCAACCTCATCTTCCATTACTTTTGAACACAGATTATCTGTTCCAATCAGGCATGTGTTTGTTTAAGTGGTTTCTCCCTTACCTGTCATGTTCTCCCCACCATCTCTATCATTTATTGCTATCCGTTCAAGTCCCGTTCTATGCACACCTTTTCAAAGAGCTCTCACATCTGTTTTTATAACTTTATCTTCAAAACAACCCAATGAGGGAAACCATACGTTATAATTCCTGTTTTGGATATGGGACAATTGAGAACCAGAGAATGAAGTGATTTACCTAAGGGAGGACTAGCATCTTTGAATCCTAGAACAAAAGCTCTGGTAATTAGACTTCCTTTTCTAGGCTCCTTTCACCATCATCCCCTTATTTGTTCTGACAACACCTCCTCTCCCTCAAGTCTCTCAAACCCACTGCTATAAAGTGGCCTTGCCCATTAGTGGTAACAGGTTTGGATTTAATTCTAGAGGGCCTTCCACAGCCATATGTGTAGGGCTTTGGTGTCCCTGGACCCCTGGAAGTACAATGTATTGGAGCATTAAACTTGATGTGAGAAGAGACAGAAAGTAGAATTCTCTTTTGATTTCAACTACTTATGTATTACATGTTACAGAGTAGCCTCTTTCATGTCTTTGGAGCTCAGTTTCTCCATCTGTGAAATGGATGGAAAGTTCCTTTCTCTCAGTTGCTCAAAGTACCAAAGAGCTAATAGATCAGAGAATATATTTTCCTAGAGCAAAAGAATTGCAAGGTGAGTTACAGTGCCAATGGCACTTTGTGTCTCCCTCTGACCTGGGGTCTTGGGTATGACAGTGACCTGTGAGTTCACTTTCATCTCTTCATTTCCCACCCGACTGTACTTCTTTAGACTTCTCCATCATCTCCCTCTCCCTGCTCACAACTTTGTACCTTCCCTTCCTTTTGTGTGTAGTTTCCCTCATTAGATTGTAACTCTTCGCAAGGTACTTGGCACATAATAGGTACTTCATAAATGTTTACTGACTGACTCTTTGGAGTCATCAATGATTGATAGGGCAATGGATGCTGCTCTCCCTCAGACTAGAGATTTTCCTGAGGAAGTATCAGTGCTCATAGGAGGCAGGATAAGAACAAGACAATGATACAGCAAGAAGGCAAGAATCAGTTTTATGAGACCAGGCTGAGTTTGACCAACTGGGGCAGGTCAGAGAAAGCTTAGGTTTCTGTTTGAATGCTGTTGAAGAAGTTCTGGGCAGTTCAGCAGACACAACTCTTCCCCCCCTCCCCTCCCCCAATTAACCCATGCAAAGACACACACACCACCCCTTACAAACTTAGCACCAGATGGTGTGTACACACACACACACACACACACACACACACACACATACATACATACATACATGCACTCAAGAACCTCCATGGAGAAACACTGTACAAACAGAACTGGCCATGGAAGTAGGTAATAGATATGCTCCCCCTCCCATAGACACACGTGAGGCACACACGGTCATGCAGACACATATGTAAGGTATGTCCACCCAGGCAGCAGACTGGATCATAGAGCCTGCCCCATGCACGGGCACACACATATGCTCAAACTTTATCACTTGCAGAATCACAGAATTGAGAGTTGGGAGAGTATAAAGTCTCTTCCAGTCTCTCCAATGCAACTGATACATGAAAGGGATCCCCACTATAATATACCCAACAAGTGGTTGTCCAGCCTCTGCCTACAGGGATGCAGCGGCTTTTATCCTCAGCAGCCACCTTGGAAGCACCCTGACTATCAGCAGGATCAGTGAGATCCCGTTACTGTTCCCTCCTCTGTCCTCCCTCCTTCCCATACACACACTTCCCTACCTGCCCTCCAGGGGGTCTCCTTTTCAGAGGAGAGAGGCCCTGCCCACCCATAGGGACTCTGGCTCCTTTCCCACAATCTGTCCTTTTCCTCCTTAGTCTGGAGGGCCCTGGCCTATTCTCCGGAGGAATGTGGGGAGTGGGGGTGGGGCTGGTCATGGAGATCAGGGTAAAGGGGATGGGCGGACCTACAGAGGGAACGGTCAGAGGATGGGAACCTCCAGGGCTCTGCGGAGGTCAGCCGGGATCTCCAAGCCCGGGTCTTATTGTAGTTCTGACGCTGGGAGGAAGCAAAAGAGGGAAGGACAGAAAAGAGGGAAGGACGGATCCATCTTGTTCTTCGGTTCTCGTGGCTCCTGGGATGTGAGGACTAATGGTCACAACCCCAGGTTTCATTGGCCTCCTCCAGCTTTAGGTCTCTCATCCCAGGATCTCCTCGGGAATCCAGGGGATTGGAATGGGTCAGGTGGCTGAGACGAAAGGGAGAAGACATTGTGAGATGGAGGGAAACCCAAGCTTGGGCCAGTTTGGAAAGGAAGGTGGAAAAGGGAGGAGGGGAAGTGCTAACACCTGTTCAGAAACCTGAAGACCTATTCAAGAAACCAGACAAGGATGCCAAATGTCCTCCACTGGGAATCACCAATAACTACTAGCCTAGGGCTGGGGGAAAACGGGGAGCGGCCGTGGATCGGGCACTAGAACAGAGAAAGTATAACCCTAGGCTGGTAGCGTTTAGTTTTAAAATTGAAAAGCAAAACAAAGTGTGAGATTGGTCCTCACCTCTTCTCAATCATAGAAAAGGTGGGAAGTGGTGGATACAGATAGCGCCCGCCCCAGAAGAATGAATGGTGTGTGTCTGAGAAGAAGGAAGGTTAGGCTGTTAGTTTCCCAGCCTCCCACCACAACTCCCTAAAGTTAATGCCTGCGTTTAGCAAAGTAGTTCTTCCGCCCTCTCAAACATTCCTCACCAACATCTGGAAAGTTGGGGCTGGGATGGGGGAGCAGTACCCCGGAGGACGGAGGCAGGGAGGAGAAGGTTGGGGACAGAGGGAGGCTTCTTACCGTTTGCGGAGGGCTGCCCACTGTCATTTCCACGTAGTAGCCCTGACCGGACTTGCCCCTCAGGTTGTCCACCATCTCTACGAAACTGCTTCTGCGGCTGGGCTCATCCAGCTCCTCGACAGCCTCCGAGGCAGCCGGAGACCCAAGGGGAGCCCACTCTTCAGGGGGAGCCGGATTCCTGGCTGGGTGCCCAGCACCCCCTGAGCCCATCCACAGCAAGAGCCAGGGCAGGGCTTGAGCCATGATGCCCCCAACCCCCTCAGTCCTCTCTAGATCCCTCCCCTCCCCTTTTCTCCTCCCCCCTACCCCCTCCCCAACTCTTTGGGTGGTGGTGGTGGGCAGGCTTCTCAGGAAAGGGAGCCCGGAGGAGTTAGGAATCCCACACCCAACGAGCTCACTCAGCTGCCCTCATTCTTCAGGCTTCGGGCATAGGACAGAGAAAAAAACCTCCTGAGGGCGAGAGAGAGCGCCCAGCGCCACATCTAGACAGGCATGCAGCCCCATCAGGCATCTGGAAGGGGAAGCTCAGGGCCCCTGGGGGGGTAAGAGTGCTGGGCATGGTGAGCAGATAGATTTTTTTCTTGTCCTCTCGGTAGATGTCAGCATGAGCAGGCGGTTAGGGGAGGTGGCAGGGGCTGCTTGGGGGCTCTAGGCTCCTACAATCTTCATTTTCTGGTCAGGCCCCCATAATCCCCTAGCTCCCATCCAGGCTGGGAAGGCGGAAAGACCTTGTGGCGGCTGCTGTCAAAGCCAAAGGGTTTTGCTTTTCCCGGGGATTCCTGGGAAGTGTAGTCTTCCCCTGCCAGCCAGCCCAGCTTCCGGGCAAGTTAGGGCAGTCTTGGATGCCCTCTGCCGAGAGAGCAGACTGGGTGAGACTGGGTTTGGTCCCTGGAAGGCAGGGAGGGGTCAGAAATGAGAAGAAAGGGACCAAGAAAAAGCCCTCTGATCGTCGGGGTTGATGGAGAGAAGAGCTGGCCTGGACAAAAGGGGAAGTTACTCTCTTGTTTTGTAACTTTTTCCTTGCAGGCCCACCCTATGAAAATTTCCTCTCAGATACCCCACAGATAGCTGAAAGTGTTACCACCTTTCCTTCCTATAGAACCATGATTATTATCATCATCACTCTTACTATTACTATTATTAACGATAATTCAGCTTACAGAGTATGTTATTATTATTAACAATGAAACACTTAATGATAATAAAAACCATAAAGAATAACCTTAATTAAAGAGGGGAGGGTTCAGTTAGAAAAATGAGAGGTTGGGATGAAGCTAGACAGGGCTTTTCTGCTGTCTTTTAATGGTGGGGAATGCTATAGATAATCCACCGGCACTGTTCTTCATAGTCACTTGTTTAATTTTGAAGTATGTTATTTGCATGTTGTAGAGGGAAAAGCCCCTGCATTTGAGTCAGAAGATTTGCAAGATAAATTAGTAATTGATGGGTGATTTCAACTCTTTGAGAACTCCAGGAAGTATTGTTGAGCTAAAAGCAGAACTGCTGATAAACTTATGACTTGCCTGGAGCGTAATTTCTTTCTTCACAAATGTTGAGGGGGAAAATCAGGGGAAATGGTATTCTAGCCTATAAGGGTTACATATTGAGAGTTCTAAATGCTTTACAAATACTATCTCATTTGATCCTCACACAGTCCTGTGAGGTAGGTCCTATTATTATTTTCATTTTGCAGTTGAGGAAACTGAGGCACAATGAGGTTAGGGTGACTTGCCCAGGGTCCCATTCCTCATGGAATGGACCTGGAAGTCATTTCATCTTATTTTACGAGGAGTAATCTGAAGCCCATGGAGATTAAGCAGTTGTTGCTCAAAATCACTGAGGCAGAAAGTGGGTAGATAAGAGCTGAACCTAATCTTTTGATAAAATATCCTACTTTTTTTCCCACTGCAATATGGAAGCTAGTGATAGTGAGAGTACCTGTGATTTTACTTATCCTGTCAAATCTCAGTGAGAAAATTCTTCCAGGCAGGATGACACCTTTTTCTGTGAGTTTGGATCTTTAGAGACCAGCCAGAACAGAGAAGTTAAAGAACTTGCGCAGGGTCACATATCAGCGTGCACCAGAGGAGAAATTTGAACTGTCTTCCTTTCTCTCCAGGGATAGTTCTCTGTCTGCTATTCCACTCCAAGGTAGTGGTTCCTAAAGTGGAATGGTAGAAACTTCAGGGGGAAGTAACCATTTATTATTTCCATCCTAGAGTTTGTTTGTAGAGGAGGAAGAAGCCAGCACAGTCTGATTTACAATCCTAGATTTTGGGAGATTGTGTTTCAAAGAGTTCAGAGGAAAGCAAGAAGCCAACCCAGAAGAGGTTTGAAGTTCTCAAGAAGAAATTCTAAGTATATAAAGAAAAAACAATCCGCTATCTGGTTTTTATCCAAATCAAAGAAAAAAGCTGACTGAAGAGAAGGCTTTTAACAACCAGTTTAGACTTTTAAAGGAGAACAGAAGATGGAAGCAAGGGTAGGTGACAGAAGTTGAAGGAAAGCATAGCTGGGAGCCTTGTAAGAATAATGTTAGGAACACTAAAGATCACTAAGTTGAGGCTACTGAAAGAACAATGGACTAGGACTTTAAAAAATCTTGGTTGGAAGCAAGAGGGAAGATCAAAGAAAAGATGGGATCACTGTGCAGATGGACTGGATACAGAAAGGAAGAAGTATTTTGATGTCTTGTTTTCCCTACATATTAATATAAACTTTTAAACTGGGATGAAGGGCTCAAATGCTTAAAATGGATAAGTGAGGATGTAAAAGTATCACAGTAATAACAGCAATAGCATCAGTAAGGACATTTACATGGTACATAGTACCTTTGAGAGGCAGCATTATATAGTGGATAGGTGGACTGTGGAGATAGAAAGCCCTCAGTCCTGTCCATTGTACATACCAGTGGTATGTCCATGGACAAGTCACCCAATCTCTCAGTATTTCAGGTAATTTTCTAAGATTATGAATTATAGATAAATTTTGATAAAATTGCAGCTCTGCATCCATAGGGAAGGGAAGAGGGCTTGGTGATTGTCTCCCAACTATTTCAAAAGCCAAGGAATAGGGGCTCAGACTTGTTCTGTTTGGCCTCAGAGGGCAAAACCAGGAGCAAATAGAAGTTGGTGTTGAAAAATTCCTAACAAGTAGAGCTATAGAAAAGTATAATGGGTTGCTTCACAAAGTAGTGGGTTCCCCTTTACTGGCCCAGTCCCCCTAATGCCAGTGGCTTTCCTCTAGTAGATTCTTCCAATATATCTTGCTTGGAAGGAGTTATTTTCATATTTTATCCTCTGATAGGCCATGAACTCCTCAATAGTAGGAACTGTCTTTTGCCTTTTTTGTATGATGCCTGGCACACAGCAGGTGTTTACGAAGCGTTTGTTGATTGTTGATTGGAGATCTTCCTCTGGGGCCTAGCTGACTACTTTTCAGGCATGTGGGAGGGTTCTCTTTTGGGGAAGGGTTTGGATTCGTGACTGCTGAAGTTTCTTCAATTCTAAAACTCAGAGTTTCTGTGACCAGAATGGTGAGGATGTAGATCATGCCTTAGGAGGATTGGTGGAATAAACTGGATACATTTTCTTTTTTAAAATAGTATTTTTTCCCAATAATATGTAAAGACAATTTACATTCATTTAAAAAATTTAAGTTCCAAATTTTCTTTTTATCCCTCTCTTCCCCTGCCTAAAAAGGCAAGAATTTAAAATACGTTATCTGTGTACAATCACATCAAACATATTTCCATATTAGTCATGTTATGAAAGAAGAAACAGACCAAAAAGAAAAGATCATGAAAAAAAATAAAGTGAAAATAGTATGCTTTAATCTGTATCCGACTCCATCAATTTTTTCTTTGGATGTGGACAGCATTTTCCATTATGCGTGTTTGGGATTATTTTGGATCATTGTATTGCTGAGAAGAACTAAGTTGCTGTTACTGTGTACAGTGTTCTTCTGGTTCTGCTCACATCCACTTTGCATCAGTTCACATTAGTCTCTGGATATGGTTTAACTGGGAAAACATCTAGGTTCTACTTCTTCACCATCTTCAATGATCTAAAGGGGTGTCATACAGAACAAGGATTAGATTGATTCTTTTTGATCCACAGCACAGAACTAGGACTAATGGGTGGAAACTGATAAGAGATAGATTTTGGCTGTAGAGCCAGATATGAAGAGATTTCCTAAAATAAAATGGATTGCCATGAGATAAGGAGTTACCCCTTCTTAAATTCTTCAAGCAGAGGTCACCACTTTTGGGGCATATTGTGGAAGACTTTCCTTTTCAGGTATGGGTTAGACTAGAAGTACTCTGAAGTCTTTTAAACTCTGAGATTCTGTGAATCCCAAATTGGCTAAGTGTGTTTCCAAAGTCTTCTAGTCTCTCTCCCTGCCTGTAAGTGGGATATTCTCTTTTCTACCCCATCATTATAGATATATAAAAGATTTTTCCTATTAAAATAATATGGTGGGGCAGCTAGGTGGCTCAGTGGATAGAGCACCAGCCCTGGAGTCAGAAGTACCTGAGTTCAAATCCAGCCTCAGACACTTAACACTTATTAGCTGTGTGACCCTGGGCAAGTCACTTAACCCCAATTGCCTCACTAAAAAAAATAAATGGTGATAATAAGTTATATTTATATTGCGTGTTAAAGTTGTTTTTTGTTTTGTTTTCTTTGTTTTTCTCGGGCAATGAGAGTTAAATGACTTGCCCAGGGTCACACAGCTAGTAAGTGTCAAGTGTCTGAGGCTGGATTTGCACTCAGGTGCTCCTGAATCCAGGGCCGGTGCTTTATCCATTGGGCCACTTAGCTGTCTGCCCCTACATGTTAAAGTTTTAAAAGTGATTTCTTTAATAACAATCCTGTGAAGCCTCATAGAGTCCCTCTCTTCAGGATGCAGTTTAAGCACCATCTTCTGTATGAAGCCTTTCCTAATTTCAACTGCTAGTGCCCTCCCTCCCAAACTACCTTGTATTTAACTACTTTGTAGAGATTTGTATTTATTCATTTTATATTTATGCTGTTTTCATTCTTTGTATTTTGTATCTTCAGCACTTAGCACAATGCCTGCCACATAGTAGGTTGTTGAGTAGTAATCATTCCCATTTTGTATTTGAAGAAACTAGGTCAAGGTCCTAATAATTAGGTCCTTCGGCCTCCTTTCCCTATCTTCTTATTTACTCTAAATTTCTCCCACTTTCAACAAGAAAACTTTCCCAATCCCCTTATTTATAGTGTCTTCCCCGTGTGGATTATCTTCACTTTATACAGTATATAGCTTGTTTGTACATAGACATTTGCGTGTTGTTTCCCCATTAGACTGTGAGCTCCTCAAGAGCAAGGATTGTCTTTTACCTTTCATGGTATCCCTGGTGCTCAGCACGTGTAGTAGGGGTTTAATAAATGTTCATTGACAGAATGACTGACACAAGTAATGACTTACTCTTTCCGTTTCCACTATTAATGTGTTGTGTGATTAAGGGCAGGCCCCTTAACTTTGTAGCATATCAACTTCTCTATCTACAAAATGAAGAAAAAGTTCCTAGCCCTTCTCTCTTTCACAGGGTTGCCAAGGAACAAAGACGTCATAGATGAGTCAATGTATTTTCCTTAGGTGAAGAAAGTTAAAATAAATCCACAGGATCAATGTTATTTCGAGTCTGTCTTTTGATATTCAATAAAAAGAACCATTTGTAAAATAATTTTTCTAGTTGTGTCATATAATGGGGAAAAACTTGAAACAGTCTACATGTCTGATGAGGGAGTGGTTTAACTCTGTATATTATTTTTCCAGTTTTTCCTTTTAAATAGAAAGAATGAATGTAAGTGCTTATAATGTTCCACATACCGGGAATACAAATAAAAAGAGGCAAGATGACATTTGTTCTCAAGGAGCTTGCTGTCTAAAAGAGGAAGACAATATAGTGAAATGGTGACTAAGAAGGGGGTGTTTTAACCAGGAAAGTCACAAGAATAGTCATTAGAACAATTGTTTGTTCTTCATTCTTGAGGAGGACTTCAGGAAGATGATGTCTTGACTTACAAGTGAATTGCATTTAGGTGAGGGAGGGCTGTGCAAAGTCACCAGCCTCTCTCCTCTGCAGCTATCTGCGTACAGTTGCAAGTTCGTTTATTTATTTATTTGTTCATTTGTTCATTTATTCATTTATTTGCAGGGTTAATGAGGGTTAAATGACTTGCCCAGGGTCACACAGCTAGTAAGTGTCAAGTGTCTGAAGTCAAATTTGAACTCAGGTCCTCCTCAATCCAGGGCCTGTGCTTTATCCACTTCACCATCTAGCTGCCCCCTCCAGTGGCAAGTTTTACATCATGATGATTGGAGATGGCCCCGATAGAGTGGGAGACCTTGACTTTTTAAGCTAAACAACTGATCCTTTCTAGAACGTAGTGTGAATTTGAATATTATTTTTCAGAACTAGAAGTGATAGAGAGATAGAGTTTCTATGTTTATATAGAGCCCTGTTATAAACTTCTTTGTGCAATTAGTTTTCTTTTACTTATAAGTTACTTCCTTCCAATATATTCCTAGTAGTTAAATACAAAGCCCGTTATATTTATGTGTTCTCGTCTTATCCCTTTCCGAGGCTGTAAGTTCCAAGATACCTTGTCTTTTTGTTTTTGTTTTTTGCAGGGCAATGAGGGTTAAGTGACTTGCCCAGGGTCACACAGCTAGTGTCAAGTGTCTGAGGCTGGATTTGAACTCAGGTCATCCTGAATCCAAGGCCAGTGCTTTATCCACTGTGCCACCTAGCTGCCCCCAGATCCTTGTCTTTTAAAAACTGTTTTGTTTCCATACACAGTAGGTGCTTAATAAATGTTTGTTGACTGCTGAGCTATTTAGTAGATGTGATTTTGGGTAAGAGATTTAATCTCTGGTCTTAATTTCCTCATCTGTAAACTGTGGGAGTTGGAGCAGATGATCTCTAAAGTCCCTGCTCTAAATCCCATCATCCTACGAATATTAAACGTTTTCTGACTCTTGGAGATGGAAACCCTTTGAAGTCAATAATTAGTTAATCAAGCTGCTAATTAATGAATGGATAGTGGAAATACAGTAGGTTGCCTCTTTTCATCTTGGGTTTATGTTCCGATGCTCAGACTTTCCACTAAGAACTCCAAACTAACGCTCATCGAGCATCCTGAACTACAATTTCCGTCATGCAACGGGCGACGCGTAAGGTCCACTCGTAACTGATAGGGCTTTCAGCCATATCCAAAGCTACCGGATGCTACCCCAGACCTATAGGCTGGGGTTAGAGCGGGATTTTCCGTTGCTAGGCTCGTCCCCATCCCGGAAGTACTTGGCCGCTGCAGGCAACACCCCGGCGTCCCTGGAAGCGGGAGCCGGGGTGGTGCAAGGGAAGCTGCGCGGAACCGGAGGCCGGAGGCCGGAGCCTCCCGGGGCAAGGGGAGCGTCCGGAGCCAGGTGAGGACGTCTTCGAGGGTGAGGTTTGGTGGCCTTCCGAGGGGAGGATGCTGATTGTACCAGAGTGTGTTGCTCGGGAGCCGTTTGTGCGCGCCGCGCGAGCCGTTTGTGCGTGCGCGAGCGAGAAGCGCGGCAGGAGTATCCGGGCGGGAGTGAGCGGGGAAGAGAAGGGATCGTTGATGTCTCTGGACAGTGTGAGTGTACAAGGGAGAGTGTGCAAGGAGGGTCTTCTGGTGGTGAGGCAGGTGTGTTTGCACGTGGAGAGGGCCCGTGTAAATGTGCAGGGAGCACTCATTTCGTATTCCATGAAAGTGTGGCCAAGAATGTGAGTTTCAAAAGGGCCTGGGCACTCAGCACCTTTGTAGTGGATAGATGGTGCCAACATTCCTAGTTGTGTGCCCCAGGGCGACTGCGTTGCTGGTGTGCCGTCGTACAGACCTTAGTGTCTGCAGGGAGTCCAGCGGTGGGTTATGAAAACCAAGGCACACAAGGAGCCGTTGTATGGACTCTTTAGCAGGAAGAGCAGGCGTAGGTAGGAGAGATAGGATAGCTGTCCTCCAAATAGTGGAAGGACTTCTATTAAGTAGGAAAGAAATTCCTTTTGTGTTTGGTCTTCCCTCCTTAGAGGGCAAGGACTGTCTTTGTTTTTTTATTTATATCTTTGTCCCTAGCCCTTAGCACTGCGCCTGGCCATAATTGGAACTTAATTTTTATCGACTGACTGACATGACATTTGTAGTGTTTCTCTAGAGGGTAAAGCAAGGATCAATGGGTAGGGTTTACAAGGAGACAGATTTTGACTGACTTAGTACAAGGAAGAACTTCTTAAAAATGATAGTAGTCCAACCACAGGATGGGTCGTCTGTTTAAGTAGTTGAGTACTCCAACACTGGAAGTATTCATCTCAGGGCTAGATGTCTGTCCACCTTTCAGGGTTGCTATAGTTGGGATCACTACATTGAAAGAGTGGATTGGAGGCACAGTGTCATGAACCTGAACACCGGCTCTGGGGTGGGGTCCTGGCTTTAGATCTGGCCTCCAACATTATCTGTGTGACTTTGGGCCTCAGTAGACTCATCTACAAAATGAGAGCTTCTGAAGTCCCTTCCACTTCTAAAAGTGATTGGGAAAAAAAAAAAGTGATCGAAGATGATTTTTAAAACTGTAAGATTCTTTCTATGGGGTCAGTTAGCCTTAACTCAACACCCACAGTTTATAGAATTGTGATAGATACAGTAGGGAGATACAGAGGAGGAAACATGACCTTGAGAAGAATACATGTGTATATTTGACATATGTGTACACATGTAAATAACTGATCATTAAGGACTGAGGGGTTGATAGATCAATAGGAGCAGAATGTTTTAATTAGGGAAGCTTGATAAGGGGCTAACATTTTGAATGAGATCATATGCTGGCGTCACCACGTCTTTGCTGGTTCCTGGGTTTGCAATTGAGTAGCTGGGTGAAAAATAGATGTAGCAACTTTTGGTAATCTCATTTCTCTCATCACTTATATCCCTTACCAAAACTTACTGTTGATTTTGGGGTTGATTTCCCTGAACCTGTTGTTTCTCATTCATCCTACTGCTTTTGGACTTTTATTATACCTTTTCCTGAGGGTTTGATAAGGCAAGGAAGAAAGGGGGAAAATGAGCCCATTCATGCTATTCTTTTTTTTTTTTTTTGTGGGGCAGTGAGGGTTAAGTGACTTGCCCAGGGTCACACAACTGGTAGGTGTCAAGTGTCTGAGGCTGGATTTGAATTTAGGTCCTCTTGAATCCAGGGCCCGTGCTTTATCCACAGCGTCACCTAAGCAGTCACCTCATGCTATTCTTTGACAGTGGTTCTGGCAAGAGATTTGCTTCGGAAGAAAGTAGATGGCTATTTCCGTAAAATAAAATTGTTTAAAAAATTTTTATTATTCAGGGGATTTTAATTACCTCGGTCTTACCCAATGTCTTAAACAAGTTGAATATAACTAGATCTTAAGCTGTAGGTCAGGCAAGGACATAGTGTGTAGGGATAGGGGAGGACAAATAGATAATTTTCTTATCTCATTGGTATACAAAAAATCTCTATGATGCTCAGTGGGCAGGGTATCTTGGCCACTGCTGTTTTCTTTCCCTCCCTTCCGTTTTTGCCCCCTTGTATCTTCCTTATACCTTCTCTTCTCCTCATTTTGAGGTGCTGAATGTTACGAGATTCACAGGTAATCTTACTAAAGTCTAATAGGTCTCTTTCAGAAAGCAGGAGCTCTGAAGAGTTTGGGAAGTCTAGGTTTCCAGTCGCTTTGGATAGTTCTGGTATTTTCCTTAGATTGCTTTTGGGCTACGGAGGCCTGAGCATTATATTGGCATATTACCTAATTTCAAAAATGCAGGACTTCTTCCTCCCTGGAACAAATCCCTAACTCAGTTTAGCCAGCTGTGTAATAGAGAGAATATATCCTTGATAACTCTGGCTTCTTTGGAAACAGAAAACTTTCCATTTATTGCTCTTGGGAATAAGCAGTTCTGTGTACTGTTTTCCATTCTGTCACCTTGAGAGCTTCTGAGGAAAAGGGAAAATGGAGGAGTCCAGGTCCTGGGATTGCAGGGCAGCCCTCTAAGTCTTGCTGTCTGAACCATTTATTGGCATTGAGATACAGGGACTCGGTCATTTTCGGCCTGCCTTGTCCATCCTAAAAGATCAGTAGTCCTCCAGGTGTTCGGTTTCAGCTGACTCCTGGGATAAGGCATAAACTATACTATGGTGTCCTTAAGAGACAAGTAGGGCTTTTTCCTGGGCTAGGCCTCCACTCTATGTGGAGAACATGTGAGTTTTATCTGGTGGTATAAATGGGTATCTGTGGACTGTATATGTGAGTGACCACGAATAAGTACAGGATGATGTGAGTAGAAGAGGGTATGTGTTATAGATTAAGAGATTAGGCCTCCTCGAAGGCCAAGCTCCCAGCTCTTTTTTGGGGTATTCAGACTTGTTTAGCAAGGTTTCGAAAGAAAGGGTAAGCTGATCCAAGCAGTACCTCAAGTTCATAATCCAGGTGTCATCCTGGACTCCTTCCTATCTCTCACTGCCCCCCCCCCCCCATATCCAAGTTGTTGCTAAAGTCTGTTGATTTTCACCTTTACATCATCTCTCATATGTACCCCCTTCTTTCCTCTGACACTGCCCCCGCTCTAGTGCAGTCCCTCATCACCTCACACCTTGATTATTGCAATAGCCTGCTGTTGAGTCTGCCTGCCTAAAGTCTCTCCCCACTCCAATCCATCCTCCATTTAGCCACTAAAGTCATTTTCTTAAACCCAAAAGTCTGATCAGGTTAATCTACCCCCCCCCTTCCCCACTCCCCAATGCAGTAAACTTCAGTGGCTTCCTATGGCCTCCAGGAGCCACTACAAAATACCCTATTTGGAATTCAAAGGCCTTTATAGTCAAGCCCCCTCCTACCACTCCAGTATTTTTACACCTTCTCCCCAACATGTCCTTTTCAGTCCAGTGAGACTGGCCTCCTGACTGTTCCATGAATAAGACCTTCCATCTCTTGGCTCTGGGTGTTTTCTCTGGATGTCCCTCATGCCTGGAATACTCTCCCTTCTCATCTCCATCTTCTGACTTCCCTGGTATCCTTCAAATTCCATCTTCTGCAGGAAGCATTTCCCAACTCCTTTTAAATCTAGAGCCTTTTCTCTTTTAATTACCTTCTCTTTTTCCTATATGTGGCTTCTTTGTACCTATTTGTTTGCTTGTTGTTTTCCCATTAGATTGTGAACTACTTGAGGGCAGGCACTGTCTTTTACCTCTTTTTTGTATCCCCAGTACTTAACACAGTGCCTGGCATATAGTCAGTGCTTAATAAATGCTTATTGACTGATTGATCACTTTGGTTTCCTCCATAAACAAGAGGTAACTCAGGCCTACCTCAGAATTCCCTTATGAGTGCTTGGTGCCTGGGTGGGCCTGAGTTCTTTATTACCTTCTTGAGGATCTCCACTTTTCAGAGATGTCTTGATCGGGGGCTGCTCGACTTTCCTTGTGTACTGCATGAACCTACCCCAAACTAGACCCTTGTTTCTTGGCCACTAATTACTCCTTTGGGATCTGTCTCTTGGGTCTAGGTCTGGGGGCCCAGATAAAACATGGCGGGGCGACCTATCCGCATAGGAGACCAGCTGGTACTGGAGGAAGACTATGATGAAACCTACATCCCCAGTGAACAAGGTACTGAGTCACAAGGGAAGCCTAGGGTGGGTTGGGGGGGAAATTGTGGGATAGAATGGACCATTGAGGCAAGGGGAAAGCAAGAATTCCCAAATATAGAGGGGGGAAAGTAAAGATTTCTGCTTTAAGGTGCTAATAATAATAGTAACTCATATAAAAAATAGCTAACGTGTGTGTGTGTGTGCGTGCGCGCGCACGCATATATGTGGGTGCCTGTACATAATGAATTTCAAAGTTTGGAAAGCACTTTGCTTGTTATCTCATTTGATCCCCACGACAGCCCTGGGAAGTAGATGCTATTATTATCACCATTTCACAGATGAGGAATCTGAGGCTGAGAGAAATTAATTGAGTTGCCATGGGGCTGGTAAGTATCTGAGGCAGGATTTGAACTTAGGTCTTCCTGCCTTCAAGTCTAGCCCTTTATCTACAAGACCACCTGGCTACTTCTAGAACACTTTAAGGTATACAAAACCTTATAACTTCCCTGTGGGGTAGGTAGTGGGAAAATTATTTTTTCTATATTTAAATGAATAAATTTGTCCATGGTTACACAGACCACAAGTGTGACATTGAACCCAGGAGTTCTTGCTCCACCCCCAGTTTTCTTTCTTTCTTTTTTTTTTTTTTTTTTTGGTTTTGTTTTGTTTTTGCAGGGCAGTGAGGGTTAAGTGACTTGCCCATGGTCACACAGCTAGTGTCAAGTGTCTGAGGCCGGCTTTGAACTCAGGTCCTCCTGAGTCCAGGGTGGGTGCTTTATCCACTGCGCCACCTAGCTGCCCCCACCAGTTTTCTTTCTCTTATCATGTTGCCTCACTACTTTTTCTCACCATACTGGGCTACTGGTCTTGGAAATATCCATATGTCTTGTCGATTGCTTTTTAAAAGGACATTTCCACAAACCCAATCATTACTTTTTATTTCTCAGCATAAGTTCAAACAGCCTGGCCAGCAGCATTTCAGCTGTTCCATTGCCAAATATTGCTCTAAGGCCATTAGTATTGGTGAGGCCTTTTTTTTGGGGGGGGGGAGGGCCCTTGATCTATAATCAGCTAAAAATTTTCTGTAAAAAACTGAACAGCTTTTATTATAAACTTGCATTCTCAATGTCAGTGATATGGTTCTGTTAATATAAGAAACTCTTTTCACTGTTACCTTTCAGATAGCAGATAAGTCTTAACTCAGAGACTTAGAGTGACCTCTTCCATAGTCAAATAGCTTGAGATGTAAGGGGTAGAATCTGGACCCAGGTCTTCAGATTCAAAGTCCAGCTCTTAAACTCTGACACCCCTTGCCATCAGTGACCCAATTTCTCCACGGTCCTGCCATCTTTATGATTTCTTTGCCTCAGATTTCTGCCCTCAGCTTATGGTTTCGTTGCCCCTAATGGCCCTTTATGACTAGTTTCACTGGAGTTCAGCTCTCTCACCCTCCCTCTGTACCCCAGCAGAATCACCCTTAAACCTAAGTCACAGTGTTCAGTGTGATCTCCTCTTCCTTCAAGACTCTAGGGACAGAAGTTTTCCAGTTACTTACTTACTATGGCCTGTGTGACTCCAAGCAAGCGATTCAATCTCCTCTAGCTCTCAGGTGCCTCATCTGTAAAATGAGGGGCTTGGGATAAACGTCCTCAAAATCCTTCCTTGCTCTAGATATGTTATCTGTGTTTGTTTGAGCACCTTGAAGTGCAGAGAGAGAGAGAGAGGGGAGAGAGAGGGGGGGAGAGAGAGAGAGAGAGGAGAGAGAGGGAGAGAGAGAGAGAGAGAGAAGAGAGAGAGAGAGAGAGAGAGAGAGAAAGGAGAGAGAGGAGAGAGAGGGAAAGAGAGAGGGAGAGAGAGGAGAGGAGAGAGGGAGAGAGAGAGACGGACTAGAGGAGAGAGGAGAGAGAGAGACGGAAATGAGAAGAGAGAGAGAGAGACGAAAAGAGAGAGAGAGGGAGAGGGAGAGAGAGAGGGAGAGGGAGAGAGAGGGAGAGGGAGAGAGAGAGGAAGGAGAGAGGGAGAGAGAGAGAGGGAGAAATTCTTTTCTTGCTTTTGTTGGGAAACCTATGTTCTTGGGGTGTGAGAATAGCATGCCTTGTGGTAATGATGTTTATGGTCTTTTCCATTGTTCTCTTCCTGCAGAAATTTTTGAATTTGCCAGGGAAATTGGAATTGATCCCAACAGCGAACCAGAATTAATGTGGCTGGCCCGAGAAGGCATTGTGGCTCCACTCCCCATGGACTGGAAACCATGGTAAGTAGGCATGTTTTGGGTTCCATCAACATAGGAGAATGTGGAGGCCCAACTCGGCATTAAGCTGCTCTCGTCTCTTAGCAGTTAGTGAGAGAGGAAAATAAATAAAGGTAACATTTTATATGAGCCTGCTGGACATTTTTCCTGGTTCTAGGCATGTGTCTGTCTTAGCCTCAGGGTTGATATATTGCATCCTTAAATGCTGCCCCTGAAGAGGCTATGTGAATTGTGACCATCCTCTAGGTCAGATTTATGGTCCAACTGGTGATGATTTTGTGTCCTAAACCCCAATAAATATATTATGGAAAGATGCCATCCTTGATGTGAATCTCAGAGATTGGGTGTCTCATTCCAAGAACCCTCTACTTTCTAGTAGTAGTAGTAGTAGTAGTAGTAGTAGTAGTAGTAGTAGTAGTAGTAGTAGTAGTAGTAGTAGTATATAGTATACTTTAGTAGTATATAGAATACTTTAAGGTTTGCAAAGTGCTTCCTCTTTCTTTCCATCTTCTCCCGTAAATTTGAAGCTTTAAAAAATATTTTGTTTCTTTCTAGTACTATGCCTTGGAATAATATAGTGAGTATATCATAAACAAAGTATAATGTAACTAAGTATGTGAATAAATAGCCTCACTTTACTATGCATACACTTAGTATACTTGCTATGAATGTTTCATAGGGTCTCCACTTTTCACTGATGCAGGACTTCAGTGTACAGAAGGCAGTCCATCTATGCTTATTTATTCTGTGTGACTCTTGTCTATTGCCTTCATAGATCCTCTGTGTAAGGGCTTCCATTTGTAGATTTCTAGGCTTTTTGACATACCAGTACTGTGATAAAGGCTGTTCATCTGTTACTCCTTGTTCTCACTACATAACTAGCTGTCTCCTTTTCTAATGCATTTTCTGGCTACTATCCTTTTGTGGTCTTTTCTTATATCCCTGTCATTGGTGTGGCCTACTTATACTTACTATATCTCTTTGGGTCACTTAAAACTTTGATTCTTTGGAGATCATGGTGTTTCATGATTTGCAGCCATGTACTCTTCCCTGAAAGAAGATCAGTGCTAAAAATGGATTTTTGTGTCGTGAACATCTTGGGCTTGTTCAAAGTGCTGTGTAATTTGTAAAATGTAAAATCCAGCCCACTTTTCCTCCTACTTAATTCTGGGATCCTTCTTTTTCAATGTACCGCCTCCTGTCTAGACTCAACCTTCCTGACTTTCTGGGTAATCTTTTTGGTTTACCTGAGGACATTGCCCTCACCTGAACCCCAGGACTAAATCGTCCCACTCTGGCCACAAAGACGAGAGCAGGGGCTCAGCCTCCTTCACGAAGAGTGACAGTTATTACCCACTATGTCAAGCAGTACTTGGACATAGCTTCACTGCTGTCAGGGTCAGGCACTAATCAATTATACAGTGTAAAGAATGACTTCTCTTTGGTTTCTCATGTATTCTTGTTCCAGTCTTTCTATAAATTTTTCATAGAGAAGCTATGCAATGTGTTGGAGATATTGCCCTGGTTCATTTAATGTTGTTGTTGAGTTGTTTGGGTTGCATCCAACTCTTTGTGGACCCCTTTTGGGTTGGGTTTTTTTTGTTTGTTTTGTTTTTTGGGTTTTTTTTTTTTGATAGAGATTACTGGAGTGGTTTGCCATTTCCTTCTCCAGCTCATTTTACAGAAGAGGAAACCGAGGCAAATGGGGTTAAATGACTTGCTCAGGGTCACATACTAGGAAGTGTCTGAGGCTGTATTAGAACTCGGGTCCTCCTGACTCCAAGCCTAGCATTCTACCACAGTTCCAACTAGCTACAGGGTTCATTTAATAGCCAGGTGCTATTGTAACACTGGGGTTGTCCATCTGTTCTTTAATTCCTAACACTTGAGCAGCCACTTCTGGTCATACCATCCTTGGTGATCTCTTATGCCTTTTACTTGTGTGAAGTAAGCACTTATTTAATTCGTGATAAAACCCACCTCTGGAAGTATTGCCCCCTTGTTCTTTCATTACAGGAATCGGTGACAAGCCCATGCTATCTCTCTAGTACTGTCTTACTATTTATTATTTTATAGATATCAATCATCTCCTTTAGGCCTTAACTTTTCCAGATAGAAGTCCTGATTTTTTTTTTTAGCTTATTCTTATACAGCAGCTGGGCACACAGTGGAGAGAGTGCTGGACCTGAGTCAGGAAAACCTGGTTCTGGAAGTTAAGTGACTTGCCCAGAATCACATAGTCACTATCTGCTTCAGTTTCCTCACCTGAAAAATGGGGATAATAATGGCACCAACCTACCAGGATTGTTGGGAAGATAAAATGAGATAATATTCATGAATCATTCTGCAAACGCTTTTATTATATACATGCTGTTATTATTATTACAATATCATGGCCACCCCAGATTACCTTGATTATTTAAGTTATTCTCTAGACTTTCTCTAATTCTGTTATATCTTTCATGAAGTAGAGTGATTAGAAATGTATACAGTATGATAGATGTAGATGCATTATGGATTTAGTTTCATTTCCAACAATCTTCCTGGTGAGTTCCAGCAGTTGTTTTGGTCTTTTGCCCGTAATAACATTGAACTACTGTCTATAGGGAATTGTCTGTAGTGACTCCTGGGGCCCTTTCATATGTAGTAAATGATAGCTCAGATTCCATAATTAAAAAATTTGTATTATAAGATAGTTTTTATTTTTTTTTCTCCTGAGTCGTATATGCCGAAACTTCTTTCCCACTTTTCTTTGTATTCACACAGCCTTGCAAAGTATTCTGGATGCTGTACCTCGTTGGCATGGCTTGATGTTATCTTCAGTAACTTAATTTCATACGCAGATTAAAACTTCACTATAAATTCCTTCCTCTAGACAATTAATAAACCATTTTAAGTAAAGCCTGATTGATCTCTGAAATAAAACCTTTGTTTATGCTGTCTCTTTACAATGTACTTATCTATGGAGGAACAAAGGATCACATTCATCTTGAAAATCATTGTTCTTCTGGTCAATAAACTGGCTCCCTATCCCTGACAGAACAGTATCTCTAACAACACAATATTCAGGGTTTTTTTTTTTTTCTATAGTACTTTTCAGATCTGGGAAAACATTTGTCTCTGATCTCTATTTTTCCCCAGCCAGAACATCACAGGTGATATTTACTATTTTAACTTCACCAACGGACAGTCCATGTGGGATCACCCATGTGATGAGCATTATCGGAACCTGGTGATCCAGGAACGGGAAAAGCTGTCAACTCCTGGTGCCATCAAGAAGAAAGAGAAGAGAAAGAAGAAGGACAAGAAAGACAAGAAGGACAAGGAATCTCCCAAAATGCCCATGGTGAGTCACAGTTTGCTGGCTGCTAGAGGGGCCAAGGCTGAGGTTAATAGGGCTTTACATACACTCTGATGTTTCTTCCAGAACTATGAGATTAAAGATACCGTTAGCAGCACCTGCAGTAATAGTATAGTCTGCTCTTGATTTTTTGCAGGTTTATTTTTCTATTTGTGTTTTTTACCTCTGTTCCATCTTGGCTTTCAAAACTTCTGGGTGGTGGTGTCAGTCTTGGTGCATCTGCCTCCATGGAAGCTCAGTAGAAACTGGAAAAGAAGTACAATTTTAGCTGAAACAACTTGTCCCCAGGACATCCGATAAGCTTAGACTAAGAGTAGCTTTCCTTAAGCTGACCTTTTATGTTGGTCTGCAGAGTGATGCTTTCTATTCCTATTGTGGAGTGGGCTTCAAAGAGAGATATGGGCGAGTGGGCAAGATGGCTAAACTGAATGGCTTTCCCATTCCTTTTAAGTTGTATCCTCACAACTTTGATTATTCATTTTACATGTGAATTCCCAGACATCCAGTATAGCCATCTTCAGAAGTAAGCACAAAAATTCTTCCTGAGACAAAGAGAAATGCTTTGGGTGTCATTCACTGTTCTGAATGGTCTTTGTCACTGTTCTCCTTAGCAAGAATGAGTAAGGTTTGATGCTAACTGGCCAGGTGGGGTGGCACACACCTGTAATCCCAGCTACCAGGGAGGCTGAGGCTGGCAGATCTCTTAAGCTCAAGAGTTCTGAGCTGCAGTGGGCTATGCCAATCAGGTATCTATAGTGACCTTAGGGAGCAGGGGGCCAGCACATTTCCTAAGGAGGGACCAACTGGGATAGGTCAGAAGTGGAATGGGTCAAAGCTGTCATGTTATCAGGAGTGGGACTGGGTCATGAGTAACCCTTGAGACTTAGTCTTTAGGGAAAAAAAGAAAGATTTTATAGCAATGTAATACTACCATAGCATTTGGCTTTTTAACTCAACAAGTTTCTCTGTGATTTCATTTTTCCTGACAACATGCCTCAGTATAGGAGTGGGTGGAAGTTATTTTCCTCATTTTATCAATGGAGAACTTAAGGATCATGGTTACTTTGAAAAATCACTTGTGTAATAGGGACTAGAACCTATCCCTTCTTTATATCCAGGCCAATAGTTTTCTCATAAGATTTAGCTTCCCAAGGAATACAGATGGGGACAAACAGACAACCCCCAAATGGGATAGTTAAATCACCTTGGCAGTGGGAGGGAAAAATGGTATTAAAATTAGCCTTTATATTTACTTAATTCAGTCAGAATGTAAGGGGTCAGTCATCTCCCATGCCTACCTGATTACTGTAGCTTCTTTTCCTAGTCTAGTGTTTACTTTTCAATGATGTGATTGTTTCCCTGACTTCTTTCCTCCTGAAGTTGCCCAATCTAGGGCCTGTATTACAGTAGTTTCCTGTCAGGTCAGTAGCTCCTCCCCATTCCCCCTGACCCTCGAAATTTTTCAAGTTTTGTGTATTCCCCCCCCCCCTTTTTTTTTTTTGCGGGGCAATGGGGTTAAGTGACTTGCCCAGGTCCACACAGCTAGTAAGTGTCAAGTGTCTGAGGCCAGATTTGAACTTCAGGTACTCCTGAATCCAGGCTGGTGCTCTATCCACTGTGCCATCTAGCTGCCCCCCCCTATTTTTTTTTAAATCTATCAGGCATGGTACTAAGTCCCATTCCTTTAAGAAGAAAGATAAAACATGTAATTTTGAAATAGGTAATTAATTGTTCACTTTCATAAAGTATTTAATGTTCAATGTAGCTGTTGGGACAGCCTTGGTGTATTAAAATGGAGGGCAGAGGGTGGCCATGGGGTAGTGGATTCAATCCTAGGTATAAATTCCTAGCTCAGGTCCTGTTGCTCTCCCCCTGCAAAGTCTTACCTTCTTTTTGACAGGTGAGGAATATTTGACTATCCCAGTTCTGCCACTCCACTGCTGTCTGGTTGTTAGAGCCCGGCTCAGCAACTTTAGACCCCATTATTATTTTTTTTTTTGTGTGGGGCAGTGACTTGCTTAAGGTCACACAGCTAATAAGTGTCAAGTGTCTGAGGTTGGATTTGAATTCAGGTCTTCCTGAATCCAGGGCCAGTGCTTTATCCACTGTGTCACCTAGCTGCCCCACCCCACTGGGTTTTTAGAGGAGGCAGGTCTCACTACAATGGGACAATCTTCCTTAAGCAGGGTGGGCTCATTTCCATAGGACCAAAGCATCAGATGGTTACTGGGGGTTAGGCCATAGTTATCTTCTGGCCTTCCCTCAGTCTCCTGAGAGGTGCCTGATCTCCTTCAGGTGGAGCTTCATCTTGAACCTGGGCCCTAATAAGTCTGGTGCCATTTTATCAGGTATAAGCTTTTCCAGGTTGATAACTGTTTTTTTTGCCTTCTTTCCCAGCTTGGTAATTATTACCTTTCCATAGGTTCACAGGGGCCATAGATAGTTTTGCTTAGAAGTAGAATAATGTATGTAAGTTTGAATTGTCATATCTCACTTTCTCTACATGTTATATTGCCTGTTTAGGAAGCACAGCCAGAGCAGGGGATCCTACCTTCTTCCTCCTTCTACTGTGGCCCATCCCCCCTCCCAGCATCTGGGCTCACTGGCTTGGACCTAGAACAGGAGATGCAGATGAAAAGTGAGGGCTCCTTTAGGAGAGGGAAGGGCATGTGCATGCTGAGCGACAACCCCTGGCCTCTTATGGGGGCTTTGCCATGCAAGCTGAAGCCACTGGCCAAAGGCCAAGTTCCCCGAACCCACCAGATCTTTGATGATGTGGAGAAAATCTTAGGCAGAGCCCCAGCCCCAGGCAAGACAGAACTAGGGGACCAGTTGGGCCTTGAGAAGCCCCAGAAGCTGACAGAGAAGTTTTACCTGGGCTTTTCAGACCCTGAAGTAGAAGAGCTAGAAATGATGACCAAGCAGCTGAAATCTGGTACTCAGTGCCCTGAAAGCATCCGACCTTTCCAAGATGGCCCAGTGGTGTTAGAGAGTAGGAGTCAGCCCACCAACTCAAAGCTCTCTGAAGCCATCAAGAATTCTCAGGCGAAAGGGGAGCAGGTCTTGCTGTCCAAACTGAGCCTAACGGGCCCCAGTGGGGACAAAGGTAGGAGCTTGGCTCCTTCAGCAGGCCCGGGAGAGGCAGCCTCCCCGTCTCCCTATAGTTTTGAGCACCCGTTGTCAAGCAGGAAGGGCAAGTTGCTTTTGATAGATAGCAATCCAGCTGAAGAGCTAAACCAGCAAGAGGTCCTTGAGGAAGGTGGACTCTTGGGTAAAGGCAGGAGGAAAAGAGAGCCCCAGGGACTATGGATGGGCCAAGCCTCTGGGCTTCTCAGCAAGAGTGATCAGGAGAGCTGCAAGGAGTCTGAGCTTAGTGACTCTGAGGTCCAGGCAGCCTTGGCCCAGGATAGACTGCAAGGCCCCCTTGTCGCTCCACCACCGAGTGCAGACGTAGCACCGCCCCTGCTCCAGAAAGCAGCTCCGAATGCCCTTTCAGAACATGGCCCGTGAGGTGTGCCTCTTAGCAGTGAGCTCAGGGAACTCTCCCAGCCTCTGGGCTTTCCAGACGAAGACAAGAAGCCCAGTGCCTCTGAGCCCGACCTGGAGAGCAGCGGTAGCAGCAGCAGTCTAGCCTTGCACCTAGGCTCACAGGTCCTGGGTGAGGTGGACAACTTCTCCTGGGACTTGCAAAGCTCCCGGGAGTCAGAACTGGCCGCGGGCCGGCTAGGAGCTGGTCGCAGGGCCCAGCACGCCCACTCTTTTCTAGAGTCCCAGTTGGTCCATACCCAGAGCTCTGCAGATGAGCAATCAGAAAGCGAAGGCTACTCTGAGGACCAGAGGTTCTACCAGCACATACTGCAGATGGTCAAGATCTCTAGAAGGCTGGAAGGCCCGCTGCTGGCTGAGAGCATGCAAGAGATGCCGTGCAAGGACATTGCTAGCATGGTCTGCCGTGTGGCGGCTGAGTCACCCGGCTCGCTGGGGTCACCGGGGTCACCCAGCGAGGGTGAACAAGAGGAAACTAAAGCCACTGAGGGAGAGTCAGGGCCCATGGCTTGGGAAGCAGAGGTCCTTCAGGGCCCAGAGGCGATAGGCAGCGTCCCTGAAGGGCCTGGGGCCATGCAGCAAGTGCCAGCCAGCAGGCCCCGCAGACAGGAGGAAGCTGAGCTGAATGCCAGCCAAGGCCCGGCTCCCGAGTCAGGGGCCAGGCAGCTTCTCAATCAGGTAGGAGTCTAGGAAGGGGCTATGTAGGCACGGCAGCTGGGGGAATGAGGACGGGAGGTTAGATTCAAGATTGGGAATGGGTTTTGAATCTGAAGATAGTCATTAGCTGGTTTCCCATCAAACTTGCCTCATTGAATGTTGATTCTTTAACTGCACATGATAGGCGTTTTTGGGGGTGCCCTTGCAGGGCACAGCCTTTTCACCTGGTTCCCCATGAGATACCAACCAAGGTTTTGGTTATCTGGGATCTCTTTCCCTCAACCTACAGTACTTAGTGGGAGCAGACAGATGTTTTATAGAGAAACAAGCCACAGTGTGGTCTAAGGGCAATTGTTTCTGCTGGCCCAAGTGTAACAGAAGAGGATGCATGGGTGTATTTGGGGATGCGGGTGGACCTTTTTTAGCAGCTGGTCACTTTGGGATTTAGATGGGAAAGAGGAACCATTTTAAAATTGCGTGCTCGCCCCAGAGCCTCAGACAGGTTTGGTCACTTGCCTGATATCTCGCAAAACCAGGGAGTTAGCCTATTTCCTAGGTGTACTTTGGACCCCAGAATCTCCCATCCACCCCGGATGATCTTCATTTTCTGCAGCAGAAAAGGGTGTGAAGGGCCTATTCCTGGTCCTAGACTCTGATGGTTACAGCTTGGGGAGACAAAGAGGGAGCCCTTCTTTTCTGGCTTCACTCCTTTTCATGGAGTGGGTACCACCAAGAGGCAGAGATGTTTGCCCCCAAATCACTGAGATTCACACTGATTCAGGAAAGACTTAATTCAGCAGAAATCAAATAGAATAAGAGTCTGTGGGACAGAGTGGGGTTGAATTTGCCTGGCTCCCCTCTTGTTGCTGCCCAGCTGTGACTTCACCCAGTTGCTGTCTCCGGTTCCTAATTGCTGGCATGCATTAGTGCTCCGTTAGCTGCTAATAACTACTCTAGGACTATAAATATCGGATAAAGCTGCAGATTATCCTGAAAGTTTTAATTAGCCCAATGGCAGCAAGTTTATCCTCTCTGAAGGACAACTGTGCCCAAAGCCCCACACTCACAGTTAATGGCCATCTGTGGAACATAATTAGCTAGGGGCCGAGAATGTGTAATTTCCCCGATAACCACTGATTTGGTAAAGGCTTGGGAGAACAAAGGCCTCAGCGTGCCTGTCTCCTTCCCCCAGTCCCCAGCACGACAGCGAATTACCCATGTTAGGAGTCTGTAATTTTCCATAAATACAACGCGGGGAGAATTTTGCTTGCTGACACACTGGAACTGATTGGAGGGAGGGAAGCCAGGAGGAACAGGCCCAAGCTTACTCTCTAATCCCAAGGGGAGAAGCTTTCCTGGGTACTCTTCCCTACCCTAAGATAGCTTGCAGCTGCCTCACCTTTCAGGAGCCCAGGTTGGTTCTTAGGTGACCTTTTGTCTCACGTCTTTAGACAAGCCGCTATTGTCCTCTCTATTTAGAAACAGTTCTCTACAAAGAGGGCAGATGTGTTGGTCCCAAATGTTCCCTAAGCTGGGCCTGCATAGGGAGGAGGAAGGCAATTTGTCTGTTACATTGGTTTTCCTTTTTGCATCCCCTTCTCTGTGCTTATACTCTTTGCACTTAGAAGGCCCAAACAACCAGGGAGAGGACCACAGATTTCTAAGAACTCTCTAAGTCATCATAGTGTTGCCTTTACTCTTGACAAGCCCTGATAATTGTTATTCCTGTAGTGATGAGGATAATGTTACCTTCCAGATGTAACCACTGAAAATGTGTTTTCCCATTTATTGGTTCACTTAGAATGAAGAGTCAGTCGGTAGGCTTTTATTCAGCACCGGCTGCATGCCGGGCACAGCACCGGGGACACAGAGAAAGGCAAAAGACAGGCCCTGCCCTCGAGGATCTCACAGTCTAGTGGGGGAGGCAACGTGAAAACTGCTATGAACAGACAAGCTGCATACAAGATAAATAGGAAATAATCAACTGAGAGAAGGCGCTAGAACTGAGGGCTTGGGAGTCATTAAGTTGGAAGGAACAAATTCTTCATTTTACAGAGAAAAAGACCCAGGGACTTGTCACTTGCCCAGGGTCACCTGGGTAGTAACCAGTGGGACTAGGAGCCTGGTTTCCTCCTTCTTAATCCCCTGTTCTTTCCACCCTACGACAGTCCTGTGAGGTAGGCAGGACAAGTGCTGTTTCCCATTTTGCAGGTGAAGGCATTGAGGTTCAGAGATGTAAATGTCTTGTACAGAGTCACATGGGAAATAGAGACAGGCGTCCTCTGACCCTGGGTCTTTGGACTCCTGGTCCACGGTTATTTCCTTTAGATATGCAGCCTCCCTGGCCCATGGCTGGCATTTCTGAGAGCAGGCACAAGCAGCCAGGAGGAGTAAGGGAGCCACTTCATCTCTATTTCAGGTAGAGAGATCACACCCTTTTGTATGGCTTCTTTCACATTCTCCTCAGTCAGCAGAGTGGGGAAAGGTACTCAATTTTCCACTTGTTGCTTTGAAAGGAGAACAGACCCAGGTAATAATGTCTGCCAAATGAATAAGTACTGTTTAATATTGACTAGCAGAAGAGATGAGGGGACCAGTAAATCAACCTGTTATTTCTCGGTGCTCTCAACACAATGTTACTTTCTAAATGCCATTTTTCATTGGCAGCCTCTGAAGTAGAGGTGATGTAAATTTGAGTGGGCAGAATGTAAATGTTTCATTTTTATATGTGTCTCCAGCATTCCTGGAGCCACGTGGCTCATTAGGGTACACAACAAGGTGTTTTGTGTTGCCTAGGCCCTGGGTTCTTCCTTAGCCCCAGTTCATGGACCCTTGGGAGGCCTCGCTCCATTACGCAGTCTCATGGATACCTCAGCCCCAACCCTCCGTTCATCCCTGAGTATCAACTTGGGAAGCTCAGTGGAATCTTCTCAGCCTTTGGAAACTAGCCTGGTAAGTGCGCTCTTCTTTGTCTACGTGGTTGCCATGGGGAAGTGCAGGAGATCAACCAGTAGCTCCTACTGTGTACTCAGTACTGTGGCAGACACAGGGCAGGGAAATAAGAGGAATCTAGGACCCAGCCTGTGCCCTTGGGGAACAAGACATATGCACATGAAGTAACTGGGAAATTAGACAGTATCTAATAATGTGCTGAATCAGCGAACAATTAGAAAAAGACCGGTATGGCATCTGATATTGGATGATACAGGCAATGAGCGCAGTAGGAGTTAGAGGAGAGGAGGCTTTGTGGAGGTGGGGGGACGGAAACTCAGTCTTGAAAGATGAGTAGGATTGGGATGGAGGAGACAGGGGAGCTGTTCCAGGTGGCAGCAGGAGCACGAGCAATGACAGGGAGGGGAGGATGACCTGGGTATGTTCTGGGGACATAAGAAAACTTGCCGGGCTGGAGTGGAGCATTTGTTGGGGGAGGGGGGTATTGAACAGTAAGGCTGGAGAGGGAAGGTGAAGAATGGCTTTGCTATGCCAGGAGGAGACATCTGGACTTTGTCCTTAGGGAGCCAATGGGAGTTTAGAAGTGAGGAAGTGAGGTATTAAGTGAGGTGTTTTTGGAAGGCTCATGTGATAGTGGTATATGGGACAGATTGGCAGATGAGAACGAGGCAGGAGAGAACCGTCCTCAATTGAGATTTAGGATAAATTGGCCAGAGAGAACAAGAGCCATGGCACCATCTTAGAGACTGTGCTAGTAATTTGTAACTAGATGTGAGGTCATCAAAGTCAGGACCAGGACGGTGGGGGTAGGGTTAGAAAGAGGGACAAGCTGAGAATGGATGAAAAAGCATTTATTTATTAAGTGCTTACTCTATGTCAAAGACTGAGTTAAGTGCTAGGAATATGAATACGAATGTGAGGGGGCAGCTAGGTGGCACAGTGGATAAAGCACTGGCTCTGGATTCAGGAGGACCTGAGTTCAAATCCAGCCTTAGACACTTGACACTTATAAGCTGTATGACCCTGGGCAAGTCACTTAACCCTCATTGCCCCGCCCCCCCCCATAAAAAAAATGAGAACAAATGTGAGATAGTTCTGGCCCTCAAGGAGCTCATGTTCTAGCAGGGGGAGACAACACATAGAGTGTAGTGGTAGCCAGAGAGGAGGGTTTGGGTTTGGAAAGTCACCGGCGTGGTGAGCAGACTCATAGGATCTAACAGAGGTTGACACTCCTGTTTCTACATCATTGGCACTATTGATTTAATTATTGTTTCAGACTGGGAAAGCCAGAGTCAGGGGTCTGGAATGTGGAAAGACAGCTGGCATGTCAAGGGAGGCTTGGCTAGGACTGTCCTATGTAGAGGAGACCATACAAGGCTTTGTAAGGAAGAAATTGTGGTTGACTGTGCGGGGTAAAGGAAAGGGAACGGTTCAAAGATGGCTTCAGGGTCATATACCTGGGGAAGCAGGAGAATGTGGATGCCTTTAAGAGGAATGAGAAACTGGATAGCTGGAGAGAAGAACTGCTTAGAGGGGTAGGAGCTGCTTTAGGTCTTAGAAATGTTGAACTTGAAGTAATAGTGTGCTGTCAGTTGGAATTGTGAGCCTGAAGATAAAGTAACAGATTGAAATTGCATAGAAAGATTTGGGCATTATCTGTATATAATAGAGAAACCCATGAAGCTAGAGAGCACATAATCACCACTAGTCTTTTTTTTTTGTTTTTGTTTTGGGCAGGGCAATGAGGGTTAAGTGACTTGCCCAAGGTCACACAGCTAGTAAGTGTCAAGTGTCTGAGGCCAGATTTGCACTTAGGTCCTCCTGACTCCAGGGCCAGTGCTTTATCCACTGCGCCACCTAGCTGCCCCCGTCACCACTAGTCTTGATGAGTTGCTCACCTCTGTGGTGCTATGCCATACACTAGGCAGAATAAGCTATGCAGAAATGGTTCTTGTCATCGAGGGCCTACTCTCAGGTCAGAAACATCATGTTGGATGCAGAGACACCCAGGTAGCCCTTTCTGAGCAACACTGAGCAAAATTTGCATGGCCCTTCTTTAACAGAGCTCCAAATGGGGCATTTTGGTTTTAGTTAGTCCTTCTTTAACCCCTATGAAAGAAAGGATGGGGTGGAGGTAGTTCTCTCTAGTTTTCAAATGGAAGTCGTGAGTGAGGGTAAGATTTGCCCAAAGTCATACAGTGATTCAGTGGATGGGGACTTTGGACTTGGCTCATTAGACCCTACTTCTTCCTTTTTGGTTGGAATTTGTGCCTTTTCCTGGGTATCTGACTATGCCCATCAGCTAGCATCAGCTGCTTTGCTTCCTGAAAGACTGGATTGTGCACTGTAGTTAAGTTTGAGGAGAGAGTGCACCAAAGGAATGCTCAGGGGAATATCTAAGTCTTCTTAAGAGATGCCACGAACCTGCTTTGTGTGGGGAGAATCTTTGCAACAGGGCAGATTTTGGTCACAGCATTGGATCTCATCTGGGAGGCTCTTAGCTCTGATGTCTTTTTCATTCTCAGTCTTTCAGCTCTTAATTCTTTTTGGTATATGGGTGTTTCCTTCTCCCATTTTTTAGCTTCCACAAGGCCCCAAGACTTCTACCTACACCAAGAATCTCTTGGGCTCTATCCATGAGGAAAAGAACCCTCTCAGCCTGCTGGCTCTTGGGGAAGAGACCAATGAAGAGGAGGAGAGTGAGAATCAGGTAATGTAGGCAACCTCCCCTTATCATGAGATATTTGTTAGCCCATAGTTTTCAGACTGCCCACTTCACAAGAAGAACACGGGAAGAGAACAGCTGACATCAGCTTTTTAGTCATTTTCCCAAGACACAGTCTTGGACAGGTGGCTGTTGGCAAGGTTGTTTGAGTTGGGGTCTTGCCCATTGGCCCTCTAGAGGTTCTCGTTCCCTTCCTGAGGCAGCCTGACACAGTAATGCCTCTCTCTCCACCTCCCTCCCTTTCTCCCTTCCTCCTGTACTCCTTACTCTGAACAAGCCTTTTGTTCCCTCTACTTTGCAGAGCCCTCGCAGCACAGCTGGACTCTTTAAGAATCTACACCTGGATATTGGGGTCCTGGGGGGCAATTTTGATTATGAGGTAAGGGTTGACATTTTCCTTAAGGCAGATTTCCAATCCTGGCCTGCCCTCTTCTTCCAAAGGAATTTTGTGGTGGGCTAGATGTCTGCTTGAAGGAGAGATCATTTTCTTCCTAGCCTGTTCAAGTGGTAGTGAGGGAATGGTGGGGGAGGATGTGGAGAGAAGAAGACTAAGTTAAGGGGGAAACTTTTTGTCCATTCACTCAACAAATATTTATTTAGTTCTTACCATGTATGGGATGAGAGGCAGCATAGCATGGTGCATAGAGAGAGGAAGAACTACATTCAAATCCTGCTTCTGATACATGATAACTGTGTGGCCCTGGACAAGTCATTTAACCTTAGTGCCCTGGACCTCGCTCTCAGAATTGAAGGTGCTGACCTGTATCAGTAGAGGATGTCTCTCACCAGGAGCTCCCTGTTTTGATTAAATCATAGGTTTGTCATAGGTCTAGTTTAAAAAAAAAATGTGTAACATACTGTGTTGGTTCCTAGAGAAAATATGAAGATGATTAAGACATAGTTCTTAGCCTCAAGAAGCCCCCAGAGAGCTAAAGGTAGTAGGCAAAATGCACTTCTCTCTCAAAAAGGTACAAGCAAAATGTGCAGAGTTTAGAGGAGAGATTACTCCCAATTTTGTGTCAAGGGGCAACCAGGAAAAACCCTATAGAGCTAATATTTGAGCTAGAAAAATGCATAGAATTTTCACAGGTGGAGATGGTATTTTAGGTGGAAGGAATAGTGTAAGCAAAGGCACGGGGTGGGAAAACTTGGGCTGTTTGGAGACTAGAGACTAGTTCAGTTTTTTTGAAACATAAAGAAAGTTAAGGAAAGACTAGAGAGAGGCAGAGGAACTGGTTAGGAGGCTGTTATAGCTCGATGAAGATTTCTAAACTAGGCTAAAATGGAAAGGAGAGGCACAGATTTGAGAGATTCAATTAGAATTACTTGGATAAGAAGGTGTCATTATGTCTGGGGAGAGGCATAGTCAAGGATGACTCCAAGGTTTTGTGCCTGGGGAAATGGTGGGGCAGTGATTATTACTATGGGCCATGAATTGTGCTAAGTGCAGGAAAAGGGAAAATCAGGAGGAATAGAAGGAGCCAGAGGACATGGATTTGACTCTTGCCCTTTTTGAAATTTGGGGGAGAATCAATTGATATCTCTTCTTTTTTATCATACCTTTATTTCTAAGCCTCCCCCACCTCTCTACAGAGAGCCAATTCTTATAACAAAGAATAAAAAATGGAAACAAACCCAGAGTTCTGTAAAATTAACACATCAATCCATTCTGATGGTCGCCCTCCAAAACTATCTTGTATTTAACTACTTTATATATGTTGTATTTATTAACTTTATGCTGTATGTATTTCTACATGTATTTGTTATCTCCCCCATTAGAATGTAAGCTTATTTTAAAAATATTTGCTTATTTATTTTAAAAATTTATCTTTTAAAATTTTGAGTTCCGGGGCAGTTAGGTGGTGCAGTGCACAGAACACTAGCCCTGGATTCAGGAGGACCTGAGTTCAAATCCGGCCTCAGACACTTGACACTTATTAGCTGTGTGACCCTGAGCAAGTCACTTAACCCCAATTGCCTCACCAAAAAAAAAATATTTTTTGAGTTACAAATTCTCTCCCTCCCTCCAGCCTGGCCATTGAGAAGGCAAGCAATACAACACCAATTATACATATGAAGTCATGTAAAACAGATATCCATAGTAACTATGTTTTTTTTTTTTTTTAAAAAGCAAGAAAAATAAAGTGAAAAAAGTATGCTTCATTCTTCACTTGTAAGCTTATTTTGAGTTGGGATAGTTTCCTTTTACCCAGTGCTTAGCACAGTGTTGGTCACTTGTTGATTCATTGATCAATGTATTCCATGTTCTCTACCCATGGACATATACCTCTCCATTGAATGGAGGGGGGTCTGTTTTCTCATCTCTTTTTTGGGGCCAAACTTGGGCATTAGAACTAACTAGCATTCAATTTCTTTTTTGCTGTTGTTTTTTTCATTTATATTGTAGTAATTATGAATATAGCTTTTCTGGATCTGCTTACTTAACTTTGCATTGGTTCATCTGCCTTCCCATGCTTCTTGTTATTTGTCTTTTCTGTCGTTTCTTTCAGCATAGCATTATTCTGTTATATTCATGTTAACAGGATTTATTTAGCCATTCTTCAATAGATGGGCATCTATTGTTTTCCAGTTCCTTGCTACGACAAAAAGGAGAACTATAAGTATTTTGTGCCTGAGATGAGATTTGAATGAGATTTTTCTATCTTTGACTTTTTGGGGGTATGTGCATAGCAGTGGGATTTCTGGGTCATAGGTAACAGGCATTTTAGTCACTTTCTGAATCTGATTCCAAATGGTTCTCCAAAGTGGTAGTACCAATTCACAGCTCCATTGATAGTATATTGGTATGGTAGTCTTAAATAGGCGGTTCCCATCTTGTGCCTTCTTTACCAGTCTGCCGGTGTAAGGTGAAACCTTAAAGTTATTTTGATTTGTTTGTATTTCTCCTACTGTTAGTGATTTGGAGCAGTCTTCTGTAAAGAAGTTCATAGTTTGCATTTCTTCTTTTGACAACTGTTTGTTCATATCTTTTGACCACATCCAGTGGAGCATGACTCTTTATACCATCATTTCTTATCCTGCGGGCTCTCACCTTGCTACACTCCTCCTAAGCTATTCATTCTCATCATGACCTCCAGTCACTTCACCCCAGACTGCTTTGTTTGTTTCTCATTTCTTCTCTGGCTTTACTTTTCTCCTTTTGGAATTTCAATCAGTTCAGCTTCATGTTGTCTTCTCCTCTTGAGGCCCTTGTCCCCTTGTGTTACTGCCATTCGTTTTTTTACAAATTTCAATCATGGCTTACCTCAGTCATTAATTTTCTCTGGTCTTATTTTACAGGCCACTAAAAGCTTCCAGAAGAAGTCATATGACGTTGTTAACTGGGTTGATTTATAAATTTGTATTACCTAATCTCAATTGGGTCCTCACTGCTGCATGGCAGTTCTTTTAGTCTTCTCTCATTGACTCCTTTCGCATAACCCCAGAGTGTCTGTTCCAAGCCTTCTCTCCTCAAGGCATCTCTACCACTACCATCCCATTTGCTCTAAGCAGAGGGCCTTTCCTCCTATTTTACTGAGAAAAGGCCATCAAGTTTGAGCTCCCTCCGCTTCCCAATGCTGCACTTTAAATTCAACATCATCTCTTTATTCTCCTTTGCTCAAGTCTTAGAGGAATAAGTAGCCTACCTTTTTACCAAGGCCAACTCTTCTGTGTGTGTTCTTTATCTCATCTCTTCCTGTCTCCTCTAGGAGCTTACTTCTTGAATCATTAGTCAGCCAGCCAATCCGCAGGCACTTACCAATTACCTGCTAAGTGGAAGGCATTGTTCTAGAGGCTGGGAATACAAAGGAGAGACAGAGAGAGAGAGAGAGAGAGAGAGAGAGAGAGAGAGAGAGAGAGAGAGAGACAGAGAGAGAGAGACAGAGACAGAGACAGAGAGACAGAGAGAGACAGAGACAGAGACAGAGACACACAGACAGACAGACAGACACACAGACAGACACACAGACACACACACAGACACACACACACAGACAGAGAGACAGAGCAAGAGCCTTGCCCTCAAGTGCCTTACATTCTTATTGAGGGTGACAAATGGTGTAAACAGAGTATATATACAATGAATTTAAGGTAGCTTTGGGATGTAAGAAACTAGCAGCAGCTGCTTCATGTATAAGGTAGTATTTGAGCTAAGTATTAAGGGGAACAGGCATTCTAAGAAGCAGAGATGAGGAAGAAGTGTGTTCCAGGGAGGGGAGACAGCCAGAGGTCACAAAGATGTCAGATATGACTGAATTGCCAAAAAAACCTTTTTTGTGCTTTTTCTTCCTTCCCCAAATCACTTTATAGTATGCTTTCTATTTATCTTGGTGCCGCGCCCCCCCCCCTTTTTTTGAGAGGTAGCATGGTGTAGTGTGTTAGACTTGGAGTGAGGAAGACTTGGGTTGAAATCCTGCCTTAGACTTTGTGTGACCCTGGGCAAGTCACTTAACTCTTTTCATTCTCAGATTTCTGTTCCATGGGAATAATATTTGTAGGACTTACCTCTCAAGGTTGTTGTGGAAATCAGTGAAAGAATGTGTATAAAGTATTTTGCCAACTTTAAAGTGATACATAAATGTAATTTATTTATTTTGCTGTGTCTGTATTGTTTCCTCTCATTTCCTTGCGGGTGGGGATTGTTTTATGTTGGTCTTTGTTTTCCCATTGCTGTTAGCACAGTGCTTGGCACATAATGGCAGGTGGCCCCTTAGCAGCTGTTTGTTGAATTGGATTGAATTTTGTCATTTCCCTTTGGCCTGACACTATTTCCTGGATGTCTCTGAGCTAAAGCTCTGGGATAGAGATGGGACCCAGACAGATTTCCTTCCCAAGAGTGGGTGCTTGGTCACTGCTGTTATTTGGCCTAGTGAGGACCCTTGTGTGTGCTAGTTAGGGTTCCCTTTGGGTTTCTTTTTAATTGGCAGTTACTTCATATATGAGCTAGGGAGTCATTTTATTTTATTTTATTTTATTTTTTAATGTAATAAACATTTTTATTTATAGTTTTGGGTTCCAATTATTATCCCTCCTTTCATCCCTCCCCTCTCACCTCCCTGAGAGGGCAAGCAATCAGGTATGGGTTATACATGTGTGAGTATGTAAAATGTTACCATATTTGTTATTTTATACAAGAAAACTTGAATAAAAGAAAAAAAACATGAAAGAAAGTGAAAAATGGCATGCTTCTGTCTGTTCCATCAATATCAGTTCTTTCTCTGAAGGTGGATAGGATGGTATGTTTCATCAATAGTCCTTTGGGATCGTCTTGGATCCTTGTATTGCTGAAAATAGTCAAGTCATTCACAGTTCTTCGTCTAACAATATTGCTGTCTCTGTGCACAACGCTCTCTTGCTTCTGCTCACTTCACTATGCATCAGTTCATATAAGTCTTTCCAGGCCTTTCTGAAGTCATCAGGGAGTCTCTTTAAACAAATCCCTGATTGCTTCCAAACGTTCACTTTGGTTACAGATTTTTTAGAATCATTGTATTTTAGAGTTGAAAGAAACCCCTGAATTCATCTCATTCATGCCCTTCTGGAATTCAGTTTAGTTCCTCAAGCTTTTACAAAGTACCTGCTATGTGCTAGGCACTGGAGATACAAAAGACAAAGATATTCTCTCTCTTTAAGGAGCATACATTCTGCTGGGCTCTAGGATGGGAGGGGAGGAGGAAATAATATGTGTATGGATAAACTCAAAACATACATACAAAGCAGGTACTTAAATAAAAAGTAATTTTAGAGAAGGTGAGCATGACTACACAGATGAATCCACAAATGCCTTGGGTAGGAGGAGGTGGCACTTGAGCTAAGCCTTGAAGGTAACTAGGAATTCCAGGAAATGGAGGTGAGTAGATAGGATTCCAGCCTGTATTAAGACACACAGGTGGGAGATGGAAGGGTAAGTTATGGGAAATGTCAAAGAGATCAGTTTGTCTGTAACGTAGAATGTGTGAGGGAGCATGCTGTGACATCAGCTTGGAAAGACTGGCAGGAACAAGTTTAGGAAGGGTTTGAAGTATCAAGCAGAGAATCTTGTATTCTACTCCAGAGGCAATAGGGCATGATGTGATCATACCTGCAGTTTAGGAATGTCACTTGGGCAGCCATGTGCGGGGAAGTTGGATGCAAGGAGACCATGTAGTAGATTGTTACAGGTGATGACAGCCTAAATAGTTTGGTAACTGGGTGAGTGAGTGAGTGAGTGAGTGGAGGGAAGGGATAGACGACTGGGATAATGTGGAGGTGGAAGTGGCAGAATATGGCAGTTGGTTAGATATGGGGAATTAGGGAATTAATTACTTATCTATCTTTTTTATCATAAAGTATTTTATTATTTCCTAGTTACATATAGAGATAGTTTTCAGCCTTTGTTTTTATAATATTTCTAGTTCCAAATTTTTCTTCCTCCCTCTCTTCCCTCATCCCTCCCCAAGACAACAAGCAATCTGATATAGGCTATATATGTACAATCACATTAAACATATTTCTGCATTAGTCATGTTGTGAAAGAAGAATCAGAACAAAAGGGAAAAACCTCAAGAAAAAACAAAAACAAAAAAAGTAGAAAAACTATGGTTCAATCTGCATCTAGATACCACAGTTCTTTTTTCTGTATTTGGAGAGCATTTTTCATCATGAGTTCTTTGGAATTATCTTGGACCATTGTATTGCTGAGAAGAGTTAAGTCTATTACAGGTAATCATCACACAGTCTTGTTGATACTGTGTACAATGTTCTTCTGGTTCTGTTCACTTCACTCAGCATCAGTCTACTTAAGAGGTTTTTCTGAAATCTGGCTGCTCATCATTTCTTACAGTGCATTTTTCCATTACATTCATGTACCACAACTTGTTTAGCTGTTCCCCAATTGATGGGCATCCCCTCAATTTCCAATTCTTTCCCACCACAAAAAGAGCCGCTATAAATACTTTTGTACTTGTGAGTCCTTTTCCCTTTTTTATGATCTTTTTGGGATAAAGACCTAATAGTGGTATTGCTGGGTCAAAGGGTAAGCACAGTTTTATAGCCCTTTGGGCTGCTCTCCAGAATGGTTGGATCAGTTCACAGTTCCACCGAAAATGCATTAGTGTTCCAGTTTTTCCACAGCTTCTCCAACATTTATTATTTTCCTTTTTTGTCATATTAGCCAATCTGATAGGTGTGCGGTGGTACCTCAGAGTTGTTTTAATTTGGATTTCTCTAATCAATAGTGATTTAGAGCATTTTTTCATATGGCAATAGATAGCTTTGATTTCTTCATCAGAAAACTGCCTGTTCATATCCTTTGACCATTTCTCAATTGGGGAATGATTTGAATTCTTATAAATTTGATTTAGTTGCCTATATATTTTTAAAATGAGGCCTTTATCAGAAATACTGGCTGTAAAAATTGTTTCCCAGCTTTTTGCTTCCCTTCTAATTCTGGCTGTGTTGCTTCTGTTTGTACAAAAACTTAAAAAAATTTTTTCCATATAAATATTTTTTTATTTTCCAGTTACATTTAGAGATAGATTTCAACATTTTTTTAATAAGATTTCTAGTTTCAAATTTTTCTCCCTCCCTACCCTTCCTCCCCGCTCCCCAAGACAGCAAGTAATCTGAAATAGGTTATATATGTACAATCACATTAAACATATTTCTGCATTAGTCATGTTATGAGAGAAGAATCAGAGCAAAAAGGAAAAACCTCAAAAAAGAAAAACAATAGAAATAGTATGATTTGATCTGCATCCAGAGTCAACAGTTCTTTTTTTTTTCCTGGAGAGCATTTTCCATCATGAGTCCTTTGGAACCATCTTGGACCATTGTATTGCTGAGAAGAATCAAGTCTATCACAGTTGATCAACACACAATGAAAAACTTTTAAATTTAATATAATCAAAATCATCCATTCTGCATTTCATAATACTATCTCTCTCTTGTTTGGTCATAAATTCTTCTCCTTTCCATAGATTTGGGAGGTAAACGGTTCCTTCCTCTCCTAATTTACCTATGGTATTACCCTTAATGTCTAAATCATGTACCCATTTTGACCTTATTTTGGTATATGGTGTAAGATGTTGGTCTATGCCTAGTTTCTGCCATACTCTCTTCCAGTTTTCCCAGCAGTTTTGGTCAAATACCAAGTTCCTATTCCAGAAGCTGGAGTCTTTGGGTTTATCAAACAGTAGATTACTTTAGTCATTTACTACTATGTCTCCTGTGCCTAACCTATTCCACTGATCCACCACTCTATTTCTTAGCCAGTACCAAATTGAATCCTTTCTTCATAGGGGTACCTCCCATTAGGGATTCCCCAAACTCCGTTACAAATGGGCAACCTAATGTGACATGTGGACAGATCAGGGGATGATCAGTTGTAAGTATCTGATGAATTTGTTCTGAGACCTGGTGGAGCGAGGGTTGGGAGGGGATCATTAGGCACTTTGACAGAGACCTGCTTAGGTTCTCCCTTTTTGCCTTTCTTCTCCCAGCCTGTGCTCACTTCTGCATTTTTACATCCTTCTCAAAGGAAGAGAGGTTAGGTTTTACTCCAGGGAGAAGCTTGTGTTCAGGCCTTAAAGGAATATACCTGGGAGGAGAAGGCAGCTGTTCAGGACTCTTGTCAGCTGGTGATGCTGGTACATGAAGGATTGGGGAAGGAGAAGTGGACAGGTTGTCTAAGGCATGGATAGGTTGTCTGGTTTAGACCTTTGGGAATCAGTGATCCTTTCAGTTACTTTGCACTTCCCCTTCTTTCCTATTTCTGAGTACTTCCAGAGGAGTCTTGGGCTGCAGGTTGGTTGTTCCTTCCTTTGACTATTGGTGATCATTTTGCTTATCATTCCATGAGATGGCAGTAGGAAGGCAGCAACATTCCTCCCTCTCTCTCTCTCTCTCTCTCTCTCTCTCTCTCCCCCTCCCCCTATTACAGCTTTCAACCCATCTCTACTCTCATTATAGAATCAAAAGGAAAAGATTCATGAAATAGATGTTGAGAATAAGTGTGAGGAAAGGGGGAGACTAGGGTAAGGGGAGCATCTGGCATGTTGGGTCAGTAAAAATCCCATCAGCAGATCAAAGTTGAGGAAGCCAGGACTTTAGACTTACAGGTGATGATGTCAGTGTGATTTGAAGGTGCTAACAACACTGGGGAGAAGTATAAAGAATCAAGACTAACTGGGCAGGGAAGGAAGCATGGAAAATAAATTGGACTGACTATAGGCCCAGTGGGAAGAAAAAAGAAGGCTGCGAACTCCCAGGGTAGGATCCATGCACAACTACTATTTGCTAGGCTTTCCCCCCCCTGCTTCCTTTCCTTTTGTTCTCTGTTGATTCTAGGAACTCCCTACCTTTGTGCTCTGGGCAGGAGGAAAGGGACCTACAGGCATTGAAGCTGTCATCTCTCTTGGGGTGGGGGGAATATGTTAGATATTCCTGGAGGGTGTTTTAGAGGCACTACCTCCCTCTGTATGCAGATGGTGAAGCCTTTTCTGCAACCGTTGCACAAACTTGCTTAGAAATGCTCCAGAACCTGGGGCGATGACAAAGGAGGGAGGAACAGGACCGGGCACCGGTGACTAGAGAACAAAACTGTGCTGAACAGAGAGTAATAAAGCATTTCCCACACAGCCCACAAAACACAGGAGGCCAAGCAGCTTGTGTTTAGAAACTTCATGTCTTAGGAGCCCCATGATCTTGGTTTTAGGGAGATGAGGATGGGGAATGAAACAAAAGCAGAAATTTGTGAGATTGTATAAGGTGGTTTTTTTGTGTTTTTTTCAGCAACAAACATTTATTTTCCAGTTACATGTCCTTACTTTTCAGCATTCATTTTCATAAGATTTAGAGTTCCAAACTTTTCTCCCTCCCTTTCCTCCCCCCTCCACAAGATTGCAACCGGTTATATATGTACAATCCACAAGTGTTCTTTTTATGGGGGTGTATAGTAAGCTTCCTCATTAGTTCCTTGGGATTGTCTTGGATCATTGCATTGCTGAGAGTAGTTAAGTCTTTCACAATTGCTCATTGAACAATACTGCTGTCACTATGCACGTTGTCCTCCCAGCTCTGCTCACTTCACTATACCTCAGTTGATGAGTCTTTCCAGGTTTTTCGGGGATCATCCTGTTTGTCATTTTCCTATAGCACATGACCATTCCACTATAATCATATAGCACAGCTTGACTGTATAAGTTTTTTAAAGCACTCTGCTCTCCTTTTTCTGCATGTAAAATTATTCATGTGGTGTTACTCTGCAAAAAATGTTTAGCTCTGTTTTAGTGTTCCCTTGACACACAGGAGGCCTCTCTGCTCCTCTGTTTCTGTTGTCAGATGTTTGGTGGTGGATTCCAGCTTATTAATTTTAGTTTCAGTGTAATATAATAGTAATAACTTACTGTCACATTGTACTTTAAGATTTACAAAGTATTTGCCTCACAAGAACCCTGTGAGGAGGGTTTGGAGAGATTAAATGACGTGTTCAGGGCTACTTAAGTAATATAGGAATGAGACCTGAACCCTGATTTTCCATCTTTAAGACCAATGATATACCTCATGATGAAAACATTTAGAAAGTCAGATTTTCTGAATTTCTGCATTATTTGCTGAGTAACCCTTGCTATAAAGACCTACTCTATGAGAATCCAAAATTACAGATTGGATAAAATGAGTTTAATCCAGTTATCTAGTGTAGAAAGATTCTGTGATTTACAAATCCCTGATATAATAGAAAGGGCTTAGTTTTGAGAAATCTCCTTGTATCTGATGTCTTCTGACTTTTAATCAACTCTCAAGGAACATTTTGCTCCTTAAAACAGGATGCCACTCCCTGGGACAATAAAACCAAGCCCAGGGCAGTGATGCCCTGGCATGGGTCCTTGGGTCAGGGCATCCTTCCCCTGGGTTTGGGTTGCTTTCCACAAGAAGTTTATTACTCTGAGGAGTAAAACCTTCCTCATACCTTTGAGAAATTCTGCTGGTATGGAGAAGTTAGAAGAGCCGGGTACCATGTGCACAAAATCTCCATTTCCTTCCCTTTTGATAATGGCAGAGTTTGCTTCTGGGTGGAGGTTGTGGCTCAGTCTAGGAACTTTCCTGGCTGTGGTCTACCATAGTAGGAAATAGATGGAAACATACCCAAACACATGCATACATACAGGTACATGCACATACATACAAAGCACCCATACATGTATATGTGTACATATATAGACATACACATATGCTCCTCTATCTATTTCACCCTTCGTTTCTCTTCTGGATCAGGAAGAGTTTAGTGGTAGCTAATGTATGGCTCATGACTCCTGAGTCTCATGTCCCTTACAGCCCTTTGGGTGTTCTAAGAGTGTCACCACATACAGTCTTTATTCTGGGTTGGCTTTTTAATAAGACATAGGAGCTGTAAGCAGCACCTTTGGGGTTAGTGAACAGTTATTATCCTTAGATGGAAAACACCGCAGAAGTTCTAAGCTCCTTTTTCGTGTTTGTTGTTGAATTTGCTCTCCAGTGATTTTTTTGCTTCTTGTTTGATTGAACATTCAGGGCAAAGAACTACAAAGTCTTAAAACCTCTCATCAGAGTTGTTCAAATCAGTGGCACAAGCATGTTAGTGTGAATGTTTTATGGGATGAAAACTACCCCTCCCTCTACTGTCAGTGAGAGCCCAGGAGAGCTTGAACTAGCCCCATTTCCGAGTGTGGTTTTTACTTTCATTCTGTGATCGGATCTGCGGAGCTTGACTCGAGGCAGACAAGTATAAGGTTTGTATATAGGAAATAGCACTTGAATTGGGCTTCATGTCCAGGATCCAAGGTCAGCATCCTGTATGGGATGTTGTTTGGGGCACCAGGGAGTGCATCCTCAGCTGCCATATCGGGAGGGCTCTCTGCTGCCTTTTAAAATCACAGATTCCTAACTCAGACTTTTTGACTAATGAGAAAAAGCAGACAGTCCTAGGTCTTTGTGTTTTTCCTCTAGAATTAAAACACCCCCCAAACTTCTCAGTAAATGGCTAACCTTGAATGCAGCAATAAAAACCTTAAGTTGATTTTTCTAGACCTGCTGTCTTCTTAATGAAGTCCCAAACCTCATAAATGCTGGGTTGGAGGATCTCTTGGTAGATGTTACCACCCAGTCTTGGCCCCTCTGGAGTTTCTGGAATTTCTCCAGGTACAGTCAAGGAAGCCCTTACTCAGACCTAATTACTAAGATAGGCTAGTTTAAAAAAATGTTTTATCGATGCCTTTTGCTTTCATATCACAGGCCTTTCCTATGATACTCCCTAGTGCACATTGAATCCTCTTATATCAAAGAAAAACCTTTTATCAAAATGAACTCACACAATGACTGTATTTGACAGTGTATGCAGCATTACATATGCCTAATACTCCTCTTTCAGGAAAGAAGGGAGAGGTATGTTTCATTATCTCTTCTGGAGACCAAGATGGGTGCAGTGTTGTGGATTGAGGGCCCTCTTTGGGGTCAGAAAGACCGGGGTGTTAAGTTCTGCCTCTGAGGGGCATTAACTGTGTTACCGAGGGCAAGCTGCTTACCTTCTTAGTGCCCCTGGGCAACATTCTAAAATTGTAAGTTACCCATGACTCTACTGATCTGCCTCATGGAGGGATTTCCACGTTGTATGAGTTGTAATGGACGCTCAGTGGCCATCTCAGCCAGCCGACTCATGCACCAAGGAATCCGGCTGATAATATACCATACAGAAGGTTGTCTGCTCTCTGCGGGAAGACCTCCAAGCAAGTAGAACTAACTCACCACCTCTGGAGATAGTAGAGGAAGAAATGAGAGAAAAGAAAGGTCATATAAAACTTAGGTTAAAAACATCCTCAGAATTATCTCAATGCCCTTGTAATCTTGTTCTTGCCCTCCTCATTTAGCTTTTATTCAGGCTTTTACCTTGGTTTTCCTTGACTCTCTTCCCCCACTCCCCTTGTAGAGGGTTGGGACCAGAGTAACACAATGGGCCATTATTTGTTAAGGGCCCCAGTCTAGACATTCTAGTCCACTAGGGGGCGAAAAGAGTCTCACACATTCAGGTCAAAACCCACTGTCTTTTATTAGCAATTTTCCCAATGGTACCCAAGACCCCCTTGATTTGGGTGATTTAGTTTGTTTTTCCCGTCCACTGAAGGGTCTTGCTGAAGTTTTAGTGTGGTATGGAGGTGACCTTGGTTTCTCAGAGGCCGTGCCAGTGGAACCTAAGTTCTGATAGGTAAGGCCAGCCAGCAAGGGGGAATGAGGACCAACCTAATTTGAATTTAGGAAGCTCATCACCACAAAATTGGCTGCTTGGCAGTGAGATTTTTTTTTTTTTTTGGTGCCACAGCAACTCACAAAGAGGGCCTGTAGTCTTTGTTGGGGGAGATAATAGGCATACTAAGGAAATCCTGATTCTTTCAACATATCTCTTAATTTCACATGATTCTTTGTGCTTTTTAAAAATACTGATTTCTGAGCCTACATGTCACCTTCTATCTCAGGCACCAGGAAGGGTGTCAGCACTACCAGGGGCAACTTGACCCTTTGTGGTAGAAGTGACAGGTAGTGAGTATTGCATGAGATGAGTGGTCATCATTTTGAATGACTCACATTTTTATGGGAGGCAGTATAGTGTAGGGACTGGGGGCACTGGGTGGTACCACCATCCTCCCAAGTACCTGGGCTGAAAACCTACAGTCATTTTTTTGGACTCCTTTCTCCCCATTCCCTAAACATGACCTGAACATGATCTCTCTGCCTTTACTTATGCTCTTTGCTGTACTGGGAATGTACTTCCCCTGTATCTTTCTGGTTTTTTTTTTTTTTTTTTGTAGGGCAATGAAGGTTAAGTGGGGGTTAAGAGGGTTAAGCCCAGGGTCACACAGCTAGTAAGTGCCGAGTGTCTGAGGCCAGATTTGAACTCAGGTCCTTCTGATTCCAGGGCCAGGGCTTTATCCACTGTGCCACCTAGCTGCACCCCCACCTCCCATATAGTTCTTTCTTTCTTTTGTTTTTTTTTTTTTGCAGGGCAATGAGGGTTAAGTGACTTGCCCAGGGCCACACAGCTAGTAAGTGTCAAGTGTCTGAGGCCAGATTTGAACTCAGGTCCTCCTGACTCCAGGGCTGGTGCTTTATCCACTGCGCCACCTAGTTGCCCCCATATCTTTCTTTTGAAATTCTACTCTACCCATATCTTAAAGGTTTTCTCTGTTATGAAGCCTTTCCTGATCTCCTAAGCTGGAAGTCATCTCTCTCACCCTCCCTAGCTTTGTTTCTACTTTTTATATAACAGTTATAAATGACAAATCAAGATATATACATATATATGTGCATATATGTATGTACAGGTAGATAGATAGATATCCATTTCCTACTTGTACCATCTCCCTTATTAGACTATAACTTCCTGGGGGGAAAGGACTATGTCTTGTTCTAGGTGTCTCTCATGGTGTTTGGTACTTAGTAAGTGCTCAGTATATACTTGCTAAATGAATGAAAGAATCTATCTCACCATTGAGAGAATTCATTAGACTTTTGTTAAGTATCTTAACATCTCTTTGCATTTTTCTAAGCTGTTTTAAAAAAAAAAAAACATTTATCTACCTACTACTTAGGAGTCTCCAAGAAGCCAACCAGAGGATAAGAAGGAAACATCTCTGGGCTCAGATATCCCCTGCCCTCGGACTTCCGACAAGCTCTTCAGCCGAGATGTAGATAGCAGCCTGGGCAGTGCAGATGGTGAAGGCCGACGAGGGAAGCTGGCAAGTGCTTGGCTCCCAGACAAGGAAGACAGTGAGAAGGGTGACCCAGGGGCCTCCCGGCCACAGATGACTCGAGTGGTAGACTCAGGAACTTGTGAAAATACCAGAGCAGCCAACAAGCAGTTGGAAGACCCAGTGGTGGTTGGAGAGGTGGGCCGTGAGAAAAAAGAGGCAATGAGTGAACTAGAGAAGGAGTTGACAGAGCCAAAAACAGGGAGCAGATTGGATATCAATGAAGTAAGTCACCTTCTTGAGTAGGCAGTTCCTGCTTGTACTTTCTTGCTGCTTTTGTAAGCACTCTACAAAATCTCAGCCCCACATCTTTATTACCAAGGCAGGAAGCTCCATTTGCAGACCTTCTTTGCAGACTGTCAGAAACAGCGGCAGAGCCAACACCCTTAATTGTGACAAATATTCCCAGGGCCCAGTAGGGCAGTCAAATCCTGGACCAGGCTTTTCAGCCTGCTGGCACTGAAAATTCAGAGCAGAAGTTGGTTTTTCATCTAGCACCTCCAGGGATCTTAATTCTGTGCTTGTCTCCTACTCTCTATTTCCCTTCCTCCCCTTTGTCTTTTATAATTGTGGTTTGATCCCTACCCCCAGGTCTCCATCCTTGCCCACCACACCTGGTTGTGTTACTTTTCCATAATCTCAGAGACATCTTTCTCCCAATTATGTCCTTGGTGATTTGAATTGAACTGGGGGTGGACAGATTCATACCCGATCTGCCCAGCTAGAGTGTGGAGAATATGGCAGTTACTATGGAGAGAAGGCACATAACTCTCCAGATTGTTCAGGATAGATTTCTTTTCCTTTTGGGCAGGAATAATCTACGCAGACCAAAATATATGCGCTTGCAGTGTGAACTGAATTGAATTTTATGGATAATTACAGAACCTTTCTCTTGATTGTGTTGGCATCATTGTAACTCTTTTGTAGTATATTCACTTATATGATTTTTCTTTGTGGATCTTCTCCCAGAAGTCTGAGATCAGTGATCATGTGAAAGAGTTGCAGTTCTCAGACCATTCAGATCCCAAGTCATTTCTTGGCCTGGTAAGTCAGATTTATATCTGGAGTCACATGGACTTCATTTTAGTTACTTCTGGTGTATCACATCAACCTGGAAGCTCAGAGATGGGGGTCACTCTCCTTTTTATAATCATCGAGGTGGGGTGGGAGTCGATCCTAGAACTTTACTGAGTTTGGTCCTATTCTGCCTACTGCAGACCTTTAGTGTTTTCTGTATGGGTCAAGTTTTGAGTCAGAATGTCACTACTCTATATATTTTTAAAGATATTTTATTGATATATTTTGTTTTAACATTTCCTTAATTTCTGAATAAATCCCCACCCAGTTAGCTTTACCACTAAACCATTAAAAAGAAGGGAGGAGGGGCAGCTAGATGGTGCAGTGGATAGAGCACCAGCCTTGGAGTCAGGAGGACCTGAGTTCAAATCCGGCCTCAAATACTTAACACTCACTAGCTATGTGACCCTGGGCAAGTCACTTAACCCCAATTGCCTCACTAAAAAAAAAAAAAAAAAAGAAGGGGGGGAAAACAATTCAGCAAAACTAACAACAGCATCAGCTTGGTATAGTCTTATATTCAGTGTATACATCCATCATTCCCTCCCTTGGCAAAGAAGGGGGAGAGGAGGAAAGGGGGCGCTCTTTCTACCTTGCTGCCTCTTGGTTTTTTGACTGGTGGTTTCCTCACTTAAGGGGAGAAGCAAGTGAAGCTTTATTTCTTGGCAGGGCAGCAGTTCAAGAAGTAGTGCAGCATCTGTAAGTAGGGGGAAAAAAAGAAGGGATTAATCGGGAAGGACAAAAAAAGAGCTGTGAGGTTAGGGAGAAAAGCAGAGGAATGAAGAGGTTGTGGGCCCCTCTGGCTAACTGCCCTACAGGTTTACAGAGACAGATGGTAGCTGGGGAAAACTAGGATAGGAAACCCAGAACAGAAATATCAGCAGATAAGAAGGCTCCAGAAAGTGGGCTGCATAGGGCCAAAATATCATTGGGCATTAGGACCAGGGTCTTGGCTGAGAATCATGTGATTTCTCAGTGCTAATGGATGAGCTGTTCTAATTAGCATGTTGTTAGGTAGCAAAGAGGAGCACTCACACTGTGGAGAGTAGTGAAGGGTGTACCTCCTGGAGCAGATTGGTGTGTATACCTGATAGCTAAATGTAGGCAGTTGCTTTTCACCAACTCTGATAGTGGCCAAATCCGTTTATTAAGATTAGGGATTCTTAGTTGGGTGGCACAGTAAAGATCTGAGTTCAAATGTGGCCTCAGACACTTCCTAGCTGTGTGATCCTGGGCAAGTCACTTAACCCTGTTTGCTTCTGTTTTCTCATCTGTGAAATGAGCTGGAGAAGGAAATGGCAAATGACTCCAGTATCTTTTCCAAGAAATCCAAAAATTCAGTCACAAAGTGTCAGACACTACTGAAATGGTTATACAACAATTCCTTCGTCAGTCCTAGAAAGCCTGCTCATGCCTCAGGAAAGAAGGGTTGCAGCACTGGAGTGTAATACACTTTGCCCCTAACTGGTTGAGGCTCTGGCTCCTTTTGATTAGGGTGGAGAACAGCAAGGATTAGGGTATGTAGTAGATTTAGGATTCCCTTCAGGCTCTTTGGGTTAGGAATTCATATCCTTATCTCCTCTGCCCTTAGGACTTTGGTTTTCGAAGTCGAAGTCGGATCTCTGAACAATTGCTGGATATAGATGGATTGTCCCCAGTCCTGGATGGACCCATTTGGGAAGTAAGTTGAATTGAATGTTGGACCAGGGACAGGTGGGACCCATTTTGCCCATCATGACAGAAAAAGTCCGAAGTTGCATATATGTTCCACACCTTTGGGCCCCTGCTTTTGGAAAGGAGTGGGGATAAGGAGGAAAGGAGTATTTTCTCATATATTTTCTTGGGGGCCCAAGCTTGTTGTTCTTTCCATTTACATTGTTGAAGTGATTGCAGTTCTTATTTTCCTGGCTCTGCTTGTTTTTCGCATTGTTCCATATGCATCTTCCCATATTTGTCCATATTCATTATATTTGTTGTTTCTTACAGAACAGAAATAGTCCATTACATTCATGTACCACAATTTGTTTAGACATTCTTCACTTGATGGACATCTATTTATTTTTAGCTCTTTGCTACCAGAAAAAGTGCTGCTATAAATATTTTGGTGCTTATGGACAAACCTTTTTTATTGTCATTGACCTTCTTGGGATATAAGCCTAGCTGTAAAATCTCTGGGGTTATTTTAGTCACTTTATTTGCATAATTCCAAATTGATTTCCAGAGTGGTTGCAGCAGATCACAGCTTCACTAACAATGCATGATTGTGCTTGTTTTTTGGTAATCCCTCCGACTTTGACTATTCCCATTTTTTGTCATCTTTGCCAATTTGTTGGGTGTGAGGTGAAACCCCTGGGTTGTTTTGATCAGCACTTCAGTAGTGCTCTCTACAAATCAGTTGATTTGTAGGATTCTTTAATTCTTTAATCATATTGTTGCTGACAGACTTTTTTTCCCCCCGTGGGGCAGTGAGGGTTAAGTGGCTTGCCCAGGGTCACATAGCTAATAAGTGTCAAGTGTCTGAGGCCAGATTTGAATTCAGGTCCTCCTGAATCCAGGGCTGGTGCTTTCTCCACTGCACCACCTGGCTAGCTGCCCACTGATAAGAGTTTATCAGAGATATTTGATAAAAAGATTTTCCTCAATAAACTGCTTCCCTTTTTTATCCTGTTTCCTATAAAAGCTTTTCAATTTCATGTAGTCAAAATTATCTATTTTATCTTTTGTAATTGTCTCTGTCCCTTGTTTAAGAATTTACTCTCTCTTCATAACTGTGAAAGGTATATGATCTAGTTTCCTTTTAGATTTTATGGTATGGTCTTAAATATTCAGATCATATATTTATTCTGAATTTATTGTGGAATATGGTGTTAAGCCCAGTTTCTCCTAGACTAATTTCTAATTTTCAACAGTTCTTTCTAGGTAACAGTTATTTGCTAGGTAATTTGTTTTTTGGGCTTATTGAACACTGGTTTGTTGAGTTCAATTATTTCTAATTTTTCATTGTCTAGCTTGTCTGTTGATCTACTTTTCTATTTTTTTAAAACAAATACCAAATGATTTTGATGATTGCTGCTTTATAATATAGTTTGAGATAATTTTCCTTCATTCTTACTTTCCCTTTCCCATTATTTCCCTTGATAGTCAAGGAATCTTGTTACTACAAGTGAATTTCTAAAAAATATTTTGTTTTGTGATGTTTAAAATCTAATGTGTGTCCTTACCTAAGATTTACTGATAAATTCAGCAACAGTTTAGGCTTTTAAGCATTTATTAAAGTATATTAGGGGTTAACAAAGAGAGAGAGAGGGAAAGCCACCTTCACCTTTATTTATTTTGGTGAGGCAATCGGGGTTAAGTGACTTCCCCAGGATCACATAGCTAGTAAGTGTCAAGTGTCTGAGGCCGGATTTGAACTCAAGTCCTCCTGACTCCAGGGCTCTATCCACTGCACCACCTAGCTGCCCCTGAACAATATTATCTTTTTGTAGTTCAACTAATTTTTCCTTTATGAAGTTAATGCCATTTGGACATAGAAGTTTAATATTAATATTGGTTGGGGGCAGCTAGGTGGCGCAGTGGATAGAGCACCGGCCCTGGAGTCAGGAGTACCTGAGTTTAAATCCGGCCTCAGACACTTAACACTTACTAGCTGTGTGACCCTAGGTAAGTCACTTAACTCCAATTGCCTCACCAAAAAAAAAAAAAAAAAAAATATATATATATATATATATATATATATATATATATATATATTAATATTGGTTTATTGAATGCTTTCTTTAAGTCCATCCAGGACTGGGGATAATCCATCTATATCCCACTCATTTTCTTTAAGTATAATTTAATTTCTTTATCTTTGTTTATGTTGTGAATTTATTTTTTGTCTGATATCATTGTGGCAGCTCCTGCTTTTTTGGATTTGGCTGTTGTATTCATAGGACATTTTTTTTCTAGCCACTCATTTTAAGTCTATATCTTTGGGTTTGGGGTTATGTTCTCATAAGCAATAGATTATGGGATTTTGTTTTCTTACTCATTCTTATCTCTCTCCTTCATTTTATTGGATTATTCAATTCATTCACATGTAAAGTTAGGCTTATGTTTTCCTCTATTTTGTGTTTCATTAGTATTGGGTTTTTTTTTTTTTAGTATTGGTTTTTTTAAGGCTTTTTTGTTTTATTTGTTTCCATGCCTCTTTTGAGTTAGTACTTTGTCCCTACTACTAGTTTTGTTTAAACTACTTGCTTTAACTCTGTCCTACAGACTCTCTTTACCCCATAACATTTCTCTCTTTTCTCTGCCTTTTCCCTAGTTTTGTGGTTTTACTTAAATGTTGATTTTTCTTTTAATTTGATTATCTATCTAATTCTTCCCCCTTTCCCTTTCTTGTTTTCCTCATATAAACTGCCTGTTTATATCCTTTGACCATTTATCAATTGGAGAATGACTCATTCATAGAGATTTTATAAAATTCTTTATATATTTGAGATATGAGACCTTTATCTGAGAAACTGTCTATAAAATTTTCCCCCCAATTTTCTGCTTTCTTTTTCTGATCTTGGCTGCATTTGTTTTATTTGTACAAAATATTTTTAATTTAATGTAAATGAAATTATCTATTTTATACCTCATTCTGCTCTCTGTTTCTTGTTTGTTCATAAATTGTTTGCCTATCCATAAGTCTTGATAAGTAATATGTTCCATGTTTTCTTGTAATCTCTCTTTGTATCTAGGTCACGTATCCATTTTTAACTTATCTTGGTAAATGGTGTAAGATATAGGTCTATACCCAATTTCTGCCACACTGCTTTCCAGGGAAGTTAGAAGGATAGAAGCAGTGCCTCCTGGTGGAAATTAATTCTAGCCCCTACCCTCTCCAGGGTCCCTCTCCTTCCTGTTTCTCATGCGATCTAATCCCCATGTCCACGTCCTCCCATCTTCCTGAGTGCTACAGGAGTCCAGTATTTCTTTTCTTGAGTTGGATGTTGTTTGTGGAGATACAGTAGTCTCTCAGAGGAAGTAGTTTAGCTCTATTCATATCAAGCCCCTGAAAGGTCTCCATATCCTATCACAGACATATATCTGAGTGTAACATGTGAGGGCTCTTCAGTGGGACTTCCTACCTCAATCAGGTTGAGATCTCCTTTTTCATTCCCTCAGTTCCTCTTTTCTGCCATTCCTCCCACTCTTCTGCAGCTGTCTCTCTTCTTGCTGAGATACTATAGGAGTTATCTTCTTTTATTGTTCACCCATGGATTTTGATCACAAGCCTCCTTCTGTCTTCTTCCTCCACTCTTACCATTTATAAGCCTTTCCATTCCATAATTTTTTCCCTCACAAAATAAAGTGCTTTACCTGTAGGATTTAGTCTGTGGTGTTTCAGTTCTGTTCCTTTGCCTTTACATCTTTTATTTCTTCAAATTCCACTTTCATCTTTCCTTGTATACTTAAAAAATTTCTTGATGATCCCTCTGTTGTTTTTAGCCCCCATATGCCAGTCTTTCTCTTTAAAAAAAAATTTCTAGAGATGGAGTAATTAATTTTATTACTTATTCTTTCCTTGGTTGTTATACTTATTTTCCCTTCTTGTATTTCTTTTGTTTGGTGTGTTTGTTAGTTGAATATTCTGCTTGTCTTTTTTGTTTTGATCTTTTCTGAAATGCCTTGAGTGCCTCCCTTTTTTATTACATGTCTATCTTTTTTTATTGATGACGAATATCAGGTTTTTAGTATATCTTTTTTAGGTTACATCTTAGGTGTCTGTGCTTTTCAGAATACGTATTATTCTATTTTGTGGTTTCTAGTGAGTACCGAGTAATTCTTTTACTTGAATTTCCTTTCTCGAATATTTCATCTGTTCCGTTATGTCTATTCTATTCAGTTTTAAAGTTCTTTATCATAACCGCTTGCATAATTTGTTGTATGTGCTTAAAATTGTTAAATTTAACCACTGTGTCCCTTGGAGTTTGAAGTGTAGGTTTTCTTTAGAGGTGAGGTATGAATTCTTTCATTTGGTCCTTTGTTATCTCTGTTTAAGAAGTTCTGGGCAGCTTTCTTGTATTATTTCCTGTGTTATGTTGCATAGGTTTTTGATTTGTCATGTTCTTTTCGGGGAATCTGTGATCTTTAAGTAGTCTTTGTGCAGTCTGTCTTCAAGGTCAATGGCTCTTGCTTTAATCAAAGTCTTTTATTCTTTTAGCATTGTTGCCTTTTGCTTCTTTTCTTCCAGATTGCCCTTCACTTCAGTATCTTTGTGCTTCAAAATCTGTTATCCTCTTTTTAGCATTTTTGGAGAAACCTTCCATTGTGGATTCGAGTCTACTGCTTATGTCTATGAAGACTAGAAGTTCTGACATTTGTTCTCTTCTGACTTCTTTCATTTCTCTTTTGAACCATTCTGGAATATTTTGTCATCCTGTGATCTCTAGGAAATCTGCTGACCTATATTTCATCAGGATTCTGGTCAGTTTCCTATGTTTTGTAATATTTGTTAAGAGAGCTTCATGATCTCTTTGAGGATTTAATACTCATTTTTTTCTTCTAGTTTTAGCAGCCTCAGTGTTTATCTGAGCTCTAGGGTTTTTTCCAGTATATTTTTTATTTCATTAAATATTTCCTAATTACATATAAAAAATTTTAACAGCATTTAAAAAAATTTTGAGCTCTAAATTCTTCCTTGCCTTCCCACACCTCCCCTCTCCTTGAGAAGGCAAGCAATTTTTACATATGAAGTCATGTAAAACATATATCCACATTAGCCATGTTGCAAAAGAAAACAGACAAAAAAGGGAAAAAATAAAGAACAATTTTAAACGTATATTTCAGCTCTCTCCCTGGAGGTGGATAGCATTTTTCATCACGGGTCCTTTGGATTTTCCACGGATCATTGTCTTGATCAGAGTAGCTAAGTCTTTCAGAGCAGATCATCCTTATGATGTTGCTGTTACTGCAGCCAGTGTTCTCTTGGTTCAGCTTACTTCACCATGCATGAGTCCATATAAGTCTTCCCAGTTTTTTCTGAAACTAGTATTCCATCACAATCATATATCAAACTTGTTCAGCCATTCCCCAGTAATGGGCCTTGATTTCCAATTCTTTGCCACCTCAAAATATATAAATATTGTTGTACAAATAAGTCCGTTTCCCTTTTTTTTGATCTCTTTGGGATATAGACCTAGTAGTGGTATTTCTGGCTAGAGGGTTTGCACAATCGTATAGTCCTTTCAGCATAGTTCCAAATTTTTCTTCAGGATGATTGGACCAGTTCACAGTTTCACCAACAATACCTTAATGTCCCAGTTTTTCCACATCCCCTCAAGCATTTGTCATTTTCCTTTTCTGTCATATTAGCTGTAAGGGGCTAAAATTCTAGCTAGTCTGTTGTGAGATTTAAAATTGGATATTAGATCATAAATCTCCCCTACTTAACTTTTCCCTTAATTTATCTCCCAGACTAGTAAATGGAAGAAGCTTCTGGTTTTCTAGATAGAGCCTTTATTGTATATAAGGTGTTGTTGATTAGAAGGATAGGAAAATAGAAATACAGTACAAATCGTCTTAAATCTAGGCTTAGTCTATATTCCTTATAAAAACTCACCAAACCGAAAAGGCCACCTTTGGAGTGAGGGAGACCGTCTGTGCCGCGCCGCCAGGAGTCCCGCCAAGCAGGCAAAAAGGCTCCTCTCGTTCTCTCCACCCCGGAAGTCAAAAAACCCGGCAAGCAGTCTGACATGCGCAGCAGGCGGACTGTACCCGGCAGGCAGTCTGACATGCGCAGCAGGCGGACTGTTCATCTCCTCCCCAAAAGGGTGGTCCTTGAAAAACTGGCGTCTTTCAGTTATCCTAACCGACTGTTAAAAACTTTCATATTTTACCACACTGTCTAAAATATCTAATGAGTGGTCACCAGTAAATTATAAGCTTTAGCAAGAGTTAGACTTTTAAGCATTTATTAAGGAGATTAAGAATTTGGTGAAGAGAGAGAAAAGGCCTATATTCATCTATCTATCAAAGGGAGAGCACATTTTAGCTCCACTCTCCATGAGTGTCCTCACGAAAGAGCGCAAACCACACCTTCTTCAATCCCACAAGCCTCCTGTGAAAACTGGAAATGTTCCCCCCCCCCCCCCCCCCGCCCCAGCTCCAAACTAATTGGCTGATAGTTTTGATCGACAGTACCCACGAGCAAACATCACTTCCTGACTTGACTGCATGGCTTGCCCTCAGATGCCTTCTCCTCATGGCGGAACTTTCCTATAGTAGTTCTCCAGCAGGTGGCGTTATTCTAATCGTTACATAGCCCATATGATAGGTATAAAGTCATCTCTCAGAATTAATTTGCAGTTTTCTAATCAGTAGTGACTTAGAACATTTTAAAATGTGACTATTGAAAGCTTTGATTTCTTCTTTTGAAAATTGCCTGTTCATATCCTTTGACCATTTATCAACTGGGGAATGGCTCTTATTTTTATAAATTTGACTCAGTTTCCTATATATTTGAGAAATGAGGCCTTTATCAGAGACACTTGCTATAAAAAAATTTCCCCCAGTTTCCTTTTTCCTTCTAGTTTTGTTCATACAAAACCTTTTCAATTTTATGTAACCAAAATTATCCATTTTACTTCCTGTGATCCTCTCTGTCTCTTGTTTGGTGATAAATTCTTCCTGTATCCATAGATCTAACAACTATATTTTTCCATGTTCCCCTAATTTACTTATGATATTACTTGTCATATGTAAATCATTTATCCATTTTGACCTCATCTTAGTACCCAGTGTGAGATGTTCTATTCCTAGTTTTTGCCAAATTGCTTTCCAGTTTTCTCAGTAATTTTTTGTCAAATGGTGAGTTCTTACCCTAGAAACTTGGATCTCTGGTTTTATCAAACACTAGATTACTATGGTCATTTGCTCTGTGTATTGTATACCTAATCTATTCTACGGATCCACCACTCTATTTCTTAGAAAGTACCAGATTGGGGCAGCTAGGTGGCACAGTGGATAGAGCGCTGGCCCTGGATTCAGGAGTACCTGAGTTCAAATCCAGCCTCAGACACTTGACACTTTCTAGCTGTGTGATGTTGGGCAAGTCACTTAACCCTCATTGCCCAACCAAAAAAAAAAAAAAGAAAGTACCAGTTTGTTTTCAGGATCACTGCTTTGTAATATAGTTTGAAATCTGTTATTGCTGGCTGTTTTCCTTTACATTTTTTCATTGGTTCCCATGATATTCTTGGCTTTTTGTTCCTCCAGATGAATTTTGTTATTATTTTTTCTAGGTCTATAAAATAATTCTTTGATACTTTGGTTAGCATGGCAATGAATAAGTAAATTAACTTCAATAGAATTGTCAAATTTTTTTATTATATTGACTCAGCTTACCCATGAGCAATTAATATTTCTCCCATTGTTTAGCACCATCTTTATTTGTGTGAAAAGTGTTTTGCAATTGTGGGTTTATCTTGGCGGGTAGATTCCCAAGCATTTTATTTTGTCTGCAGTTATTTTAAATGGAATTTATCTTTATATTTTTTCCAATTCACTCTAGGTTTTTAATTGACTTTTTCTCCTCTTGAAATCTTTGGTGTTTCAGCTTTTTTTTTTTTTATATTTCCATCACTGACTTTTTGACTTCTCTTCTTTGAGATTTGCAAAGTCGTCTAAGTCAGTCTCTCCCATATTAGGGGACCTGATTGTCATCTGCCTTGGTCCCTACCCTAAGTGGTTTCTATGGGGGACAGCCTCCTTGACCTATGTGTTTCTCCTCCTCTCTCCTCTCCCGCCCCCATGGGACTAGGAGAGTCCCTTGTATTTGGGTGGGGTGTGCTGGAAAAGTCTCTACAGCAGGAAGGGAGGCTTTTTGTGAGTCCCACCCAGCACAAACCTTTGGGTTGATTTGTGCACCCCTGCTAGAGTAGCATGCAGACTGGTAGGGGTGGGGGTGCTGAGCGAGCCCAATAGAGATTAGGGTTCTCTAATGTTAATTCATAAGGCTTTTAGCTTGTCCTGTGGATTTAGCTATAATTGCTCTACCTCTGGTGCATGATTCCTCTTGGGGGTGAGGTTGAGAGTTAATGGGGACTGGAGAAAATGTACAGTCCATCATCCTGTTTGGCCACATGACTCAAAAGTTGACAAGTACTTTTTGAAACAAGTATGTTTCCTTTAGCCAAGGCAGTGTTAGGAAGAAGAACCAGTAGAAAAAGCAGGCTACTTTATGAATCCTCTTGAATCTCCTCCTCTTACTAAGTAGTTATAGGCTGGATCACATCTCACATCAGCGCCTCACTTCCGATAAGACACAGTCTTCACTCAGTAAACAATAGCTAATGATGCTGCTCCAAAAATTATGACAAAGAATCATTTTGTCTTTGTTAAGAGATTTTTTTCCCCGCTCTGTTAAGAGCTAATAGATAACAGTATTTGGTCCCTCAATGCCATGTTCTGAAGAATGAAGCTGTGTTGTAACCTCAATAAATATCTGTTGATAGAAGAAAAAAAAAAAGCTAATAGTTTAAAAATCCTTCCCAAGCGATACTGAGGTTTTTGTTCCAGAAGATTCAAGCATGAGAGACTAATGTGAATTTAGGGTAGAAAGATGTACATCCTTGCTTGACCTGATGTGCATCTGCTTCAGGAATTAACACTCCTCCAAACAATTCTAGATTTCATCAAGAAACTCAGCCTTGAGTCTTTGTCCCCTTGATAAATGAAGAGATTCATGGTTTTGAGTTCTCTGTTGTCAGAGCTAAACATGCGATGTTTTGAAACTAAGAAAGGAACCTCACAGAGCAACTCTTTGGTTGGATATGTAGAACACTTGATCATTTTGCTCATTTGTTCAGAATTCTTGCACTGCAAAAACTGCGGGATTTGGAGTCAGAGGACCTGGCATTGAATCTTAATCTACTCCTTACTATGTAACGTGACCATGGACAAGTCACTTTAGCTCTCTGGGCCTCAGTTTCCTCATCTGTAAAATGAAGAAGTTGGATTTAAATGTCTTCTGAGGAGCCTTCCAGCTCTAACCCTATGATCTTTAGGAGTCAATGTAAACTTTTTTTTGAGGGTACCATGAACATTCTGGTCTTTGTTTAAAAAAAAAAGTAAAATGATACCTATGATTACTGGTTTGCCATAGGCCAAGAATACAGGTAAGAAAGGGAGGCACCAAAGATACCTGTTGAATGCTATAGGTAAAATTTTCCTCTCTTCTTGATTCCATTCTGTACTCGTTTTGTCATGGCAGAGTGTTAGGTCCCTAAATGGCTGTACAAGTTTCTACTTAACTACCCTATCTTCAGAATAGGGAGTGAGATTGAAACTTGAATCTCTTTCAACTGTTCTTTTGTGTAGTTGAACTCAAATATTTTCTCTGTCTCTGTCTCTCTCTTTCCCTCCCCTTCTCTCCCTCCCTCTCCTGTTCTCCCTTTCTTCCCTGTTCCACCCTTTTCTCTCCCTTCTCTCTCCTTTTCCTCTCCTCTCCTCCCCATATCCCTTCCTGTCTCTTCTTTTCCCATTTTCCTCTCTTTGTCCTCTCCTTCTCTCCTGTCATGGAGAAAACAGGTGGTGGGGGTCCTTAGGTATTCCTCTGTAAAGAATGACAACTCTCCCACACAATCCAGTTAGAGTAAAATGGTCAAGGGGAGGAGATAACTTAGAGACATCTTTCTCCTTGAAGGGAAGAAAGGCCAAAGCTTTTATAGAGGTTGACCACCTGGCAATGGAAGGTTCCTTTTGGGGGTGGGGTGGGAAAAGCTTGAATGAGGGGTGGGATGGGAAAGGCTTCTGGAGTTCTCTCTGTCCCCTTGTGCCACCCCAGGTCTATAGAATTTTCTCTCTCCTTACTTCTTAGGTGTGTCAGTCATGCTATCTATTTGGCCAGTTTAAACTTGTATGGTTTCTTAATTCTTCCATATGTCCCAAGTCTCATGTCATCTCCCAACTCTCTTCTTTCTCTCCCCTTCCTCTTCTCCCTTCTCCCCCTCTCCTCTTCTTTATTCTCTCCTTCCTTTCTCCCCTGCCCCTCTCCTTCTCTTCCCCCTTTCTCCCTTTTCTACTCTCTCTCCCTTTCTTTGTCTTCTCCCCCTTTTCCCCCCTTCTTCTCTCAGCTCTTAAGATCTTGCCCCCTTTCTCTCTATCTTGTGAGGCTTTTTCCATGAAAATAGTAACTGAGGAATCAAGGGAATCTGGATTTGATCCATACTTTCTTAGAACTGGGACTAGAATGCAGTCATCTGACAGGGTAGAGTTAAATATGGGAAGTAGTGTCTAGAACAATCTTGTAGCTTTAGGTCAGGGACATAGAACATGCCCTGTAACCCCTTAGGTAGAAATTTGGGGTTATTGATGTTCCCTTCTGGCTAGGCTGGTTCTCTGGAGTAGACTTTCTATTCTGTATTATGTTTTGAGGACTGAGGGTTGGAAACTCAGTTTCAGGATATGTCCTAGGGGTATTCCTTCATTCTCTGTATCTTTCTCTTAGGAAGGAGGGTGGATTGTGTTTATGGCAGATGTGGCAAATGAAATGAGGAAAAGGATAAAGATCCGCTGTAGGTATCCTTCCCACAGGTGGTCAAGTCCATTTGGAATTTGTGCTCTCTGGTCTCAGGCCATTCTGATACGAAATTTTATTATATCAGAATACTTATCTAGGCCCACAATCTTTCTGTCTTTTTAATCATTCAATATTTTAAAATTTGTTAAATCAGAGGGTTGTCCAGGTGTTTTTTTGTTTGTTTGTTTTTGCTTTTCTTGAAGAGGCATATAGTATGAGGTCTCAAGAAGGGGCTTGTTTTACAATTCAGTTTGTAAGAATAAAATTTGTGATTGGAAATGGTGAGAGGAGTGGGGAAAGGAGTGAGCCATTGTTTGAAGGGTTTGATTTGGCTGATGTGATTAAAAGTGACAGCACTAGCAGGGAATCCTTCTGCCACACGTGCCACTAGATATTCACAGATGACATTTCTATTTTTAACTTAAATTTTTTTTTCCGGGAGGGGTGGGGTCACAGTTCTGGCCCTGCCCCTCAGTGCCCATCCAGATGGTAGAATTGGGCCACAGCTGTTGAAGCTTGAGCTGCCAGTGGGTGGTAGGGGTAGGGAAAAGGGAGGGCAGGGCAGTGTGCCAGCCTAGGCCCAGGGAACCCCAGCTGGGGGAAAACAGAATGATCTGTCTTCTCTTCTACCCCCGCCCCCCGAATTAACTCTTGATGTCCCAGAGCAGAAGAAACTCCTCTCAGGATTATAGATGGCTAGTTTTGGAATGCCAATTGACAAAGATACTTTACTCAGGTTGAGAGATAGTGCTGGGGGAAGTTGGAGTTGTTCACCTACTCCTGCAGAAAGCATTTGAAAATGTCCAGGCCCCCTTATTCTTCATCATCTTTGGAAATATTTATTAGCTCTATACCTTCCCACCTGCACTGTTTGTGTCCCCCATTCCATGACCGTAGGCGATATGAAGTAGACACTCATTCCTTAGCCAAAGGAAGTGAAAGAAGAGAAGTTCATTCACTGATTTTTAGGTCTATGATTTACTTCCTTTTAGAACTGTTTTTTTTTTTTTTTAATGTCTGGATTAAAGCAAAAGCCTGTGAATCATGAATCTAAAGTCTTGTCCAGGTGGCTCCTTCTTATCATATGACATTCCCATATCCCTTTCTGTCTCCTTTGTGTCCTTTCTTTGGTCTGCGAAGAGTCTGTGAGAGATTTATTCATAGTCTTGGCTGTGAGGAAGGTACTTGTCTAATGATGGTCCCTAGGTGGTTGGTAATACCAAGACTTTGGTAGTTTTTTGGGCTTGGGGGGTAGAATCTCCCATCCTCTCATAGAGTATAACTTGTTGTGACACTATCTGAGTTATTCCTTCAGGGAACCTTTCCTAGGCAATCCTACCAAGTCCTGTTTACTTCATGCTAGTTCTAGTATTCAGGTATATAGTTTGTATGGGGAATGGATGTGTTTGCATGCTCCCCTTTCCCCCTTTCTCTTTGCTTATACTGAAGGATTTGCAAAGGCAGCAAGAATGACTCTTTTTGTATTCTTTTACGGTACCTAGTCCAGGGCTTTGTACACAGTGACCATTCAGTGAATATGGTTGGGTGAGCCCTTCTCACCAGACTACTACAGCAGGCCCAGGGAACAGCTCAGAAATTGAGAGTGAGAAGGGCTAAGAAGCAACTGAGAAATAGGATTCTGTGGACTTAGATCCCATTTCCTTCTCAGCTCCAGTGCTTTAGTGCTTCATACAAGCACTGGGATTGTCAGTGCTTTCCACAAAAAGCCTGGAAATCAGTGGGAGTGCAGAGGGTGCTCTTTGTCCAAAGTGCTCCTCCTATTTTACTAGCTAGAGCATAATATTCTTGCTTGTTGCCCCCAGACCAAGGGCCCAGGAGAGGAGGAAAAAGACCAGAGTCGGTCCAACCTGGAAGAGGCAGAGAGCGAACAGTCCAGTGATGAAGAGAGGTACGGCACATGAAATCTCACTTCAGTGGCATGGTACAGAGAGCCTTAATAATGACCTGGGAAGGATTCTCATCTCTGAGATGACTACTGAGTGCTCCCGTCTAAAGGGAGGGAGGATAGACGCAGTAGCCTCCCAAGATCATTTGTTGCCCTAATGTTTCATGCTAAGAAGGGCATTTTTAAGAGCTGTTACATGCCTTTGAAAATGACCTTGTCCATATTGTACCCTTTGTGGGACCTGGGGTCTGGCCTCATTGTTGTATTTGACTGATTAAGCATTTCCATGTGTGGCATAGTGCCAAGACTGGGATAGTCTGATGTGTAGAAGGGAAGCCTGGAGTGTGTTGTGCTATGGGGGAAGAGGGTCAGCACTGACCTCTGAAACCAATCCCTTTGAAGTCAGGAATGACCAGGGCCCACAGAGGCGGTGGTATCCCAGATCCGAGCTATGGGACCAGGTCCTGGGGAAAGGCCTGCGCCTTTTAGACAGCAGCAACAGATTGATTCTCTGCCTCCTGAAATTAGAATTTCTTTCAGTTTTGAAAGTGATGATCCCTTGTGTAAGGCTTATCATTTTCTCCCCATTTCCCTTTCCCTCTTATTGTGCTTTCCCCTCCTTTTTGTGATTTAGAGTCCTGGGTACAGACCCACCCCATCAGTATCTCCAGTGGCTTGTGCAAGAAGGGCTGTAGGAAGCCCGCTCACGAGTTAGAGAGTTGGGGGAGGGGCGTGCTATGGCTCATCTAGAAGAATTCTTCCTTCTCCCTTCCCTTGCCCTATTTGCCCTGCCTACCTCGAGCTGCTTTTCTCTGTGGGGGTCTCTGTGGGGGACTGGTAGAGGCAGTGTGGTCCAGCCTGAGGTAAGCCATGCTCTGCCACTCTTGTCCCTCTCACCCTCTCTTTTTAACCTCAGTTGAGAGATGGGTCCTGCTGTCCTCTTCATGACTAACAGTTACCTTCTTACTTCTCTGAAGGGAGAAAATCCTGAGCCTTTTTCACATCCAAGAGGTAGGAGAAGGACAACATTCCCCAGAGGGGGAGCCTAGGGAAACAGAGGATCCTGAGCAGAATGTGATGGCCAGCCCAACTTCACAGGCCTCCTCCACGAAGAGGTAAGGGTTGGTGTGAGGTTCTGCTGTGTTGGTGGGGATTTGGGGTTGGGGGTCTGGTACAGAGATGGCATCCCAGAGGATGTGCTAATCCGGAGCCTGGAAAGGGAAGAGGTGAGTTCAGGTCTGTGGCATGGTGAGCCACGGGTTACCTTGATGGGGAGCCATGTATATGTGACTGGCGGAGAACTTTTCTTCCTTTAAGGAAAGTAAGGAGTTGGCCCTGTTTCTGCACTCCACTCTGGATCCTCAATTGGTGCATTAATCATTAGTAGAAACTTAGAAACGATTGAATTAGAAAGTAGTGTTTGGTCTCATTTTCTCTCCTTCCCACAGCAGAGAGGTGGTTACAAGCATTGGCAGCTCTTTTGGTGATTCTTCTTTATACCTGCTGCTGGGGAGGCAGCATCATGTAGGGGAAAGAGGGCCACACTTGAACCGGGAGACTCGTGTCTGAGTCTTAGCTCTGACACTTAGCAGCCTGTGATGATGGCCATGGCACTTAACCTCCGAGTTGCCTCATCTGTAAAATGGAGACAGTACTGCTGGTACTAGCCATCTTAGAGCTGAGCTGAGGAGAAGGCTTTGTAACCATATAGAGCTATGTACCTTTGAGCTATTATTCCCTTCCGCCATCTCCACAGCATCACCACAGTAGCTGTTATTTTGGCAGGATTCAGTGTGGGAATTAGAGGTGCCAGTCAGAGAAGAATTCCTGTGTCAGAGCAGAAGACCTCGTTCAGAAACAAGTATTCTCTTCTTGTTCCTTTGGTTCTCTGGCAATGGGAAGTTGCTTTTCTCAGAGCTTTCAGCCTTGGCTTTGAGACCATTGGTCTTATTAAACACTCATGGCTATGTAAAAGAACTAGCATTGAATCACTAACATTTTTAATTAAAATATGCCTGCTATTTGTTTAGGCTCCCACTAGGTGCTGTCAAATTCTGTGTCCCAGATGGGGCATGGACCTGCACTCTTTGGTTGTGTCTCACATAGCTGGGGAATAGGCAAGGAGAGAGCTAAAGACTTGCAGAAAGCCTGGCACCTGTGCTTGGGAAACTGGTGTGCCATCTGCTCCAAATCTCTTTTTTCTTTGTCCCTGCACTGAGTCCCAAGCTCCCTGTCCTTACCATGCTTCTCTTACCTTCTTATTGTTATAAAAGTGAGCAGATCCTCAGCCCCCCTCATGACCATAAGATGGAAGAAGAGCCTCACTCCACAAAGGTTGAAAATGAGCAGAAAAAGGCAGAAGAACATGAGGAGGCGATGACCAGCCCAACCTTGCCAGACTCCAGAGAAGCGTAAAGAGCCAGTTTTAATCTCTTTGTTCATGTCTTTTGCATGTAGTCTGCCTGTTTGCCACATAAGGGATGGTCATATGTTTGGGACTTTGGGATGAAAGCTCTTCCATGGGGAAGGTTTGGGTGGTTTAACTGAAGCAAGTCATTGTGCCCCAAATACTGCTTAGGTGCAACATGGGGTATCAATGCTGGAGGGAGGGGAGGAGTTATTTCTGGCCAAGCAGCTAAAAAAATAATTTTTATTAAATGATTAATTAAAAACTTAATCTTGAACATCAGTACATCCAACTAAACTGGCTCAGCATTTACATTTAAATGAATTAATTTCAATGTCTAACTTAATCATAACTTTTCAGCCACTCCCAAGTCATTACTGGGATTCTTATTCTTCTGGTTCTGCTTTTTCACTTTAAATAATTTCATAAAACCTTCTTTGTATTCCTTATATTTGTTAGTCTTAATCGTATCACAGACTCTTACATTAATGCACTGCAGTTTATTTAACTATTCTCCCATTACTGGATATTTAAGTTAGCTCTAGCTCATTGCAATTACACATAATGTTGCTGTGAACATCTTTGATAGCTCTTCTTTTGTTTGTTTGTTTTTTATAACATTTTCAGGGTGTATTCCCAACAGTAGAATTATTGGTTCAAAGATTATAATTATTTTTGTAACTTTTACTCTGTACTGCAAGAGTGTGCTCCAAAAAGATTCAATAGATTTTCCAAGCCACCAGCAATGAATTGTACCTGTTTTTCCACAATGAAACTAGCATTGAGTCTCACTGCTTTTAATGATTTTTCCTGTATGATGAGTGTAACTTGGTACCTCACAGTTGTTTAATTTGTATCTCTTTGATTTTAATGAAGTTGAACATTTCGCAAGTGATTGTTAATAGCTGAAGCCTTTTATGCCAAATGCTCTCAGATCCTATGCTTTATTTAATCCTCATAATGCTCCTGTGAAGTAGGGAGGTCAGGCATTATTCTAAGCTAAAACTTCTGAGAGGCAGTGTGGCATGGTGGGTATTGGATTTTCTGATTTTGAAATCAGGAAGACCTGGATTACAATTCTGGCTTCTCACACTTAGTGATTTTATGACCTTTATGAACCATAAGCTTTTCCTGAAGATTTATCTGCAGCATAATAATCTTTGTTAGTGGAGGGAATTCCCTTGACATCTTGACATAATACAACTTTGCCTTTTCACTCATATGTGATATTATCTATATAGGTACTCCCTCTTCTGATACTGATTGATCACAAGCCCTCTCTGCCCTAGTGGATAGTTTCATGGGTTACTGTGGCCAGCCCTTGGGTGATGCACCTCTTTGGGCTTAGTTAGGCCGGTCCTCAGAATAGAGCCAGTTGCCAGTCCCATGTTTGAAGCCTGTATAATAAACATAATTAGAATATATCTACCAAGTACTTTTGCTTATAACACTTCCATAAAGTAGACAGTGCGAGTTGTGATATACCCATTGTGCAGATGAGGAAATGGCTCAGAGAGTTTGGCGAGTGAGTGGCCCAAGGTCACATGGCAAGTTAGTGACCAGGGAGGCTCCTCCATAGCTTCCCCAACACCTGGTGGTTATCCAGATGTGGGGAGCTCAGTACTCTCAAAGCAGTCCATTACATTGGATAGGTATAATTGCTAGGGTATTTTTTCTCTTATGATATCATGATTATTGTAGGAGTCAGGGTTCCTTTTACTAGATCAGGCTGCAAAGTATATTTATTTTTTTAAATAATATTTTCCTCCCCAATTACATGTAAAGACAGCTTTTAATATTCATTTTTTTACCCACAACACATTTTAAGTTTAATCTACATTATTAAAATCTTCTACTTATTTTTCTTATACACTCAATGGAATAATAAATCAAGTAGTGTTTGCTGATATCAGAAGTGTAAACACTCATGCTAAAAATTTAACAATCAGCTCTCTCAAGAGCTTTAACTTTCATTTAAAAATTTTTTTGAATTCCAAATTTTCTCCCTCCCTCCCTCCCTCACCTCCCCTCTCGATGAGATAGTAAGCAATCATAGAATACGTATTTCCATGTTAGTCATCTCTTTGTGGTATCCCATTTGGGATGTTGGGATGGCAGGAATTTTTATACTTTCCCTAGGACCTGCCATCTGGTCTTCTCCTTGAGTCTTTTTCAAACCCCATGACTTTCTTGCTAGTCATCTTCAAAGTTTCATTAGGGAAAAACAACTTTTCTGGAGATGTTGAGGGCAATGACCGACTGTCCCATTAGGATGGTGTAGCATCTTCCAGATTCACAGTAGATCTTCCTGAGCTGAATCAGGAGAAGGGTTATGGAGCTAGGAGACAAGCCAGAATGCCAAGGAAGGAAAGAAGGGAAGGAGGGAGGGAGGAAGCTAGAAAGGGGGAGGGAGGGAGGGAGGAAGGAAGGAAGGAAGGAGGCCATGTTCTGTGTGACAGGAGGTGGAGAAGGGAGGATCTGCTTTGAAATTAGAGAATCATTTTCAAATTATTAAACATTTTTATTTATAATTTTGGGTTCCAATTTTAATCTCTCCTTCTCTCCCCCACTCCCCGCACCCTGAGGCGGCAAGCCATCAGATATGGGTTATACACACCTGATGATGTAAAACATGACCACAGAGAATCATTTTCTCAGCACCCTGTGTGATGTATTTTGGAATACAGAATCTCAGGTGGAATACATAGGAGAGCTCTTTTAGTCTAATCCGGCCCTGAGCAGTAATCCTTCTGTGGCCTCTGGGTAAAGACATCCGTTGAAGGGCCATGTGGCATTTTTAAGGCAGTCTATTCTACTTTTGGACTGCTCTACTACTTAAGAAGTGTTACCCTACATCAACTAAAATCTTAAGATCTTTTCCTTCTACCCATTGCTCTAAACTCTAAGCAGTACAAATCTTATGCCTTGGTCACATGATTGCACTTTAAATACTTGACAGAAGCTTTCAAGTCCCCCCTGAGCCTTTACTTCAGGTTAAATATCCTCAGATCCCTTGGAAGATCTTTTTTTTAAAGGTTTGTTGATTACTGGGATGTGCTTACTTAACCATGTGCTTTCTTTTCTTTTCTTTTTTTTTTTTGGTTTGGATTTTATTCATTTTACACACACACACACACACACACACACACACACACACACATTTATTTATTTATTTATTTTTGGGCGGGGCAATGAGGGTTAAGTGACTTACCCAGGTCAGACATCTAGTAAGTGTCAAGTGTCTGAAGCCAGATTTGAACTCAGGTCCTCCAGAATCCAGGGTCGGCACTTTATCTACTGCACCACCTATCTGCCCTTGGAAGATTTTAATTTGGCATGTTCTCTACGCCCTTTCCTTGCCTGGTCATGTATGTCCCTAGTTTGTCAATATTCTTCCTAAATTGTGGTGCCTGCCCATTCCTATGAAAAACACTAGAGAACATAGGAATAAATGGAGCTTTCATTAAAATGATAAGCAGTATCTAAAACCATCAGCAAGCATTATCTGTAATGGGTTTAAGCTAGAAGCCTTCCTAGTAAGATCAGGGCTGAAACAAGGATGCCCATTATCAGCACTATTATTCAGTACTATACGAGATGTAAAGCAAAGTGCTTTAGCACTTTGAGAAGAAAAGGAAATGGAAGGAATTAGAAAGGACAATGAGGAAACAAAACCATCACTCTTCAGATGACAGGATGGTATGCTTAGAGAATCAAATGAAAAACTACTTGATATAATTAACAACTTTAGCAAAGTTGCAGGATATAAAATAAACCACCATAAGTCATCAGCATTTCTATATATGACCAGCAAAGCCCAGCAACAAGAGATAGAAAGAGAAATTCCATCTAAATTGTGGTGCCCAGAACTGAACACAGTTCATAGATAGGGCAGCTAACTGGTACAGCTGGGAGAGAGTTAGACCTGGAGTCAGGAAGGCCAGAGTTCAAATCTAGCCTCAGACACTTCCTCCTTGTGTGACCCTGGGCAAGTCAGTTAACATCTACCTGTCAGACTCAGCTTCTTAGATGTAAAACAGGGACCATTGTTTTGACCATCAAAGGAGATACCATTTGTAAAGCCCTTAGCCTAGTGCAGACACATAATAAATGTTATATAAATACTAACTATTTTTGGACTCTTTTGTGCTGTCTCAGCATCTTTAAGAAAGACCTTTGTAATGAACTAAAATAGCTAGGCTGAGCACTGAACTTGGAAACAAGCTAACATTCCCACCCCAGGTTTGACAGACCGTCACACCCTTCTCATAGTCTTTTCTGGGTCATGGTGTGTGATTCAGTGCCTGTGGGGGCTGAGAGGGTGCCCGTTGTACCGTCCTGGAGTGTGCTGTGGCCATTGTGCTGTTCCAGGATGGAGCTGCATGGAGGAAGATTTCCTTTGTAATCAGCCCTTTGAAAAGGGCGTTTGTTGGTTCTGGATCATGTGCCAGAGTGCTCTTCTCATCTGGGATGCACAGACCTGTTGTATGCTGGCCTGATCAGATCACATCTAGAGTACTGGATTCAGTTCTGGACAGTATATTTTTGGAAGGACATGGACAGCTAGAGAGTTTCCAAAGGAGGGTAACCAGGGTGCTGAAAGGTGCTGAGATCATACCATATGAGAATCCATGTAGAAGAACTGAGCATATACAGCATGGGGAAGAGAAGACTTGGCTGGAATTGGGAGGGATGGAGGCAAAGATGTGATAGATCTCTTCAAGTATTTGAGAAGCTATGGTTGGCACCCAAAAAGCAGAGCTAGGAATAATGAGTACTAGTAGCAGAGGTAGATTTGGGCTTGATATCAGGAAAAAACTTTGCTAATAGAGTTATGCAAAAGTGAAATGAATTGTCTTGGAGCTAGTGGGTTCTCCCTCACTTGAGGTCTTCGGACAAAGGCTGCATGACCACGTGGCAGGGGATGTTGTCGACGACATCCTTGGTTGGACCGGATGGCCTTTGGAGGTCCCTCCTAATGTTGGCTCAGATGACAGAATGTGACTCTGACCCATTGTTTATGGTCTCAGACCTCTGCTGAAACCTTTCCCATGCCAAATCCAGATACTGGGGGAAGAGGAAGACTAAATCAAAAGTAGCCTCGGTACCCTACATACTAAGGGATGCAAGCACACATGTATTTGCAGGCTCGCTGCACACTGGCACTTTATCTGATGCTTCATCTCTTTTGCAGCATCTGTCCCTGGAGCCCCACATAGCTAGATAGCCCACAGGGGAGAGAAACATTAAAAGGTACCATCTCAGGAAAAAATGATGCTTTCAGCCAAGGTTGGAAATGAGTTGGAGAGTTGATGAGGCAGAGAGCTGCAGGGAGAGAGAGGCTGTTTCTGAGGGCAGGATTCTCAAAGGAGGGAGGTGGCAACAGCAGCCCATCTGACATCTGCATTGGTTGGACTTGCCAGGGGAATGAGGCGAAGCCAGTGTGTGTGAAGTGGGCCAAAAAGAGACTTGAGAAAGAGGGAACCTGTGGTGTGACCTAGGACCACTCCATGGTTTGGGGAAATCGATGAACAGGATTCTTAACGATTTTAGCAGGAAGATAATAGTCCTCCTTCATCCAGGCAAAAAGGGATCCAAGCTGTAATTTCTAAGCCCCTCAGATGCTATTTTTCTCCTGCTATTCTGATCTGTCACCTCCCATCTGTTGTGTTGCTGGAGCTGAAAGGAGGAGAAAGGGGGTTCTGAACCCCATGCTTGCTAGTATAACCCTCAAGACCCATGCTGACCATCTCCACTGACACTGACACTTGATTCCCTTTTGATCTTTTTGCTCTTTTCATGGGTAGCTTCTTAGGCCAACATTGAGCCATTCCTACTGCTTGAGACTACACTTACAAAGTCGAGTGGTTTTTATGACAAATGAAACAAACAAATGAAATGAAACAAAAAGGAGCTTATCTTTATCCTTCCCACTGAATCTTGTCCAGATTCAAGGTCATGAGCTGGGAAGGCGACACTAATTCCAACATTATGATTGTTCAAAACATTTTTGGAACTTCGCTTTGAGAACCGGTCACATCCAGAAGTCAAGAAACCCTCAGTGACTCAGAATGGGCAACCCTGCTTTTGATGAATAATTTCTCTTATTTTTATTGGAAAAAAAAATTACCTGGGAATGCTTTCCTCACTCTACCATCTTGGCACTGGAAGCACCCCCCCCCAAAAAAATTACCCCTTGAACAGTTGTGATATGGGTACCAAACTGTTGGAATTCCCTTTGCATGTTGTAATGAATGGAGTGTTGGACTGGGAATCAGGAAGACCTGGGTTTAATTCTGGCTTGGACATGGGCAAGTCATGTAACCTTTCCTTTCAGTTTCTCCATGTGCAAAATGAGAGTGTTGGACTTGATTGATGACCTCAAAGGTTTCTCTCAACGCTAAATTTATGATCCTGTGATCTCTTGCCCTAGAAAAGTTTTTCAGCCAGAATCTCCCTACAGTATAAGAAACTTACATCCCTGAACTATGAGCAGGAAAGCTTTAAAGTTCTAGGTGCTGGTCTATACTCTCTACATTGGGGGAATATCCTCCCTTTTTCATTGGCTTTTTGTGTTGGGAGAGAGAGAGCAGATTCAGGGGGACTGTTTTCTGCCTAATGATGTGAACCTCAAGTAGCATGTCTCCCAGGGAAAGAGGAGAAGCTAGGGGTGGGATCAGCCAGAGATAATGCTTTTATCTACCTGTCCTGCCTTCCCTTGCTACTATAACTGCCATTAAGGGGCATGTGTGTTGGGTTTTCTGGGAATCAAAGATGTGCCACCCCACTCACCTTTCTCATTGTTCCTAGGACCTTGACGTCTTAGCCAATGAGACTGTTAGCATTATAGATTGACTGTTTACTGAGTTGATTTATGCTGTGTCTTTGGATGGTGGGAGTTGTATTTTTGTTCCCTATGTATCTTATATGTCTCATATATAATACGCATCTGTGTGCCCTTATAATATGACTCCACATTTTGTAAATTGTACATGTGCTAAGAAGAGTCTATATGTTGTACCATGTAACGGTGTGCTATTCTCTGTTCTGCATAGACTTGTGCTAGAATCTGTAATCACTCTGAGGCAGCCTTTAGGGGATTCCCTAAAGGTCATAGAAGAGAAGACAGCCCAGGATCTGGAGCAGGAGCGGGCAAGACTGTTAGAGGATCGGAGACAGAAGATGGAGCGCCTGCGGGAAGAGCTGTGTCAAGAGGAAGAAGAGGAGATGCTGAAACTTGAGCAGCAGAAAGACAAGTCCCTCAGGTCCTGTTCCTTGCCCTTGGGAAGGAATCCTTCTGGGGCCTGGTATTTGAGATGATATCAGCAGTAGTGCTCATATGTGGGGCACCATTTTTCCTTTCTTTCTTTCTTTTTTTTTTTTTGGTGAGGCAATTGGGGTTAAGTGACTTGCCCAGGGTCACACAGCTAGTAAGTGTCAAGTGTCTGAGGCTGGATTTGAACTCAGGTACTCCTGAATCCAGGGCCAGTGCTCTATCCACTGCGCCACCTAGCTGCCCCCCATTTTTCCTCTTTTTTTAGACCAGAGTGCTACTTGGTTGCTCTTGGCTTGGAAAGGATTATAGAATCCTAGATTTGGAAGGGTCCCCAGAGGCCATCTAATTCAGCTGTTACCAGAAGCATCAATCTGCTCTAGAAACATCTCTCACAAATTCACTCAGCCTTCTTTTCACCTCCACTGACGGGGAGCTCACCACTTCCCAACAGAGTCCATTCCATTTTTGGAAAGCTCTGATTGTTAGGAAGTCTTTCCCTACACTGAACCAAAAAGTCCTTTGTATTTTCAATTCTGCCTTTTGAATTCAAGTAGAACAACAAAACCAAGTCCCTTTCACACAACAGTCCTTCAGATATTTGAAGATATTCAGGTATTTTGTTCCCCCAAGTGTTCTCTTTTGGTTATACTTTCCCATTGTTTCTGCCGATGGGTGCATGACATGGTTTTGGGTCCCTTCTCTGTCCTGGTCTTCCTTTGTTTTACCTAAAATAGAGGACTAAGAACTGAGAATGGTGCTCCAGATATTATCTGACCAGGTCAGGGGTCAGTCCATCACCCCGCCTTGTTCTTGACACTCTGACACTTCAGATCACATTAACTCCTCTGGCTGACATGTTTCAGTGGTGATTCATTGGGAGCAATGGTGTAGATAATCCCAGACCATTTCTATTTGCCTTTGGAATTGATTCCGGTTCTTTTGGCAGCAGATTTGCCTTCATCATTTTATTTCACTCAGCCCAATATTAAAGTGAGCTTGAATTTCCTGAGCATAAACCAGCTGACAGTGAAGAATCCAGGCAGCTTTAGAAGTGTGTTATGTAAATTGGGTGAAGCTAACCTGAGATTAAACAATCAAAGGCTCTAATCTAAAAATCAGATAATCCTTGGGTGGATAAGGAAGAGTTGTCTATTTTTGGTCTGGGATGATGCTGTTTTGGGATTAGGCCGGCAACATTCCACCTTGGAGGCAAGGAGTGCCCCTCGAGTCATTCTTCCTTTCCTCTCCCTGAGTATTCCGAGCATGGCTTCAGATGGAAACCAGCCCATCACTAATCTCTAGGAAGCTTCCTGGTTGGCCATCCTGCAGGGTCCCAGCAAGGGCCTATTGACAGAAGAGGAAATAAATTTAAAGTCCTCACAGCAAACTCTTGTGTTTCTTTCAGGTCTCTGAGGGAGCAGCTCAAGAAAACAGCCGAGGAAGAAGAGGCTCGAATGAGGGAAGAAGAGAGTCAGAAGCTTTCTAAGCTGCGAGCTCAGATCCTAGCCAGTACAGAAACACAGGAGAATCAAATTAGGTGTGGATCCTGCTGTGAGTCCTCCAGACTCCCTCAAGTCTTGACTCACTTTTTTTTTTTGGTGAGGCAATTGGGGTTAAGTGACCTGCCCAGGGTCACACAGCTAGTAAGTGTCAAGTGTCTGAGGCCAGATTTGAACTCAGGTCCCCCTGACTCCAAGGCCCGTGCTCTATCCACTGCACCACCTAGCTGCCCCCTTGCCTCACATTTTACAGAAAAAATTGCCATTTGCCATGAACTTTCCTCCTCCCCTCTTCCTCAAGCCCTGTCCTTCCTCAGGTGCCTTCTGCCCCTCTCTCCTCCCTCACCCCTGTCTTACATGATGAAGTGGCCTTACTCCTTACCAAGGTTGATGCTTCTTCCTGCTCAGGTGATCCCATTTCATCCCATCATCACCCCCAATAGATTATCCCTTCTGTCATCCCTATTCTGTCACTTATTTTTAATCTCTTCCTGTCTACTGATTCCTTCCCTGCTGTCTACAATCATGCCTTTGTCCAAAAAAAAAAAAAAACAAAAAACCAAAACCCCACTCACTTGAGCCTTTCATTCGTGATACCTGTCATCTCATATCTCTTCAGAGCTTCGTGACTAAACTCCTCGAAAAGACTATCTAGAATAGATGTCTGCATTTTCTCTCTTCTCATTCTCTTCTTATTGCCTTACAATCCAACTTCCAACTTCATCATTTCATGTAAACTGCTCTCTCCAAAGTTACCAGGGATCTCTTAATTGCCATTCTCATTCTCCTTAATGTCCCTACAGCCTTTGGCCCTGCTGATCCCCCTCTTCTCCTTGATCTTCTCTTTTCCCTAGGTTTTCAGGACATCCCTTTCTCCTGCTCTCTCGTTCTCCTTTGCTGAGTTCTCATCCAGAACATGCTGTATAGCCGTAGGTGTCCCTCGAGTTCTCTTGCGGGCCCTTTTCTCCCTATATACTAATTAACTTGGTAATCTCATTGGCTCCCATGTATTACATGACTGTCTCTATGCTGGTGATTCTCAGATCTCCCTGCAGCCTCTCTCTTGGCCTCCAGTCTCACATCTCTAACTGCCTTTCAGACATCTTGACCTGTATGTCCAGTAGACCTCTTACTTAATATGTCTAAAACCGAACTCATCATCGTTTCCCTAGTCCCACCTCCCCTCCCAGTGCCACCCTCCCAGTCCCTTGACCTTCCAGCTTAGGAGTCATCTTCATTATCTCTTATTCCCCATATCTAATCTTTTGCCAAGGCCTTTGTGACATATCAAGTGTGCCCGCTTCTCTCCTCTAACTCTGCCACCTTCATCACCTCACTCTTGGACTCCTGTAGTAGGCTGCTGGTAGGTCTGCCTGCCTCACATCTCTCCCTGTTCCAGTCCATTTGCCCTTCAGCCACTAAAGTGATTTTCCTTAAGTTAAGGTCTATCCATGTCATGCACCTATTTAGTAAACCCCAGTGGCTTCCTGTCACCTCCAGGATCAAATACAAAATGCTATCATTCAGAACTCTTCATAACCTAACTTCCTCCAGCCTTTCCATATAAGGTATAAGAAATACCTTCCTCTTCCACACTCCAAGTACTCTTTGATCCAGTGAGTCGGACCTCCTTGCTGTTCTGTGAACAAGACATTCCATCTCTTGACTCAGGGCATTTTTTGTATCTGTCACCCATGCCTGGGATGTTCTCCTTCCCCATCTCTGCTTATTAGCTCCCTTGGCTTCCTTTAAATCCCAACTAAAATCTTACCTTCTACAGGACGCCTTTCTCACCCCTCCCTTAATTATTTTCTATTTATTCTGTAAATATCCTGCTCACTTGTATATATTTGTTCACCGTCTCCCCCATTAGATTGTAAGCTTCTTGAGGGCAGGGACTGTCTTTTGCCTTTTTGAATTCTCATCACTTAGCTCAGTGCCTGGCATAGGGAAGGCATTTAACAAGTGGTTATTGATTGACTGACTGACTGAGAGTGGAATGTTTAGTCTCAGGAAACTCTATCCAGTGGTGCTCATGCCTGTCCCCTTTGTCCTCCTGTCTCTCCAGGGCAGAGCAAGAAGCTTCCCTGAGGAAAGTAAGAGAAGACTTGGAGTCATTGCAGAGGGCTGAGAGGTCTAGCTTGGAGCAGCAGCAGAAGCAGATGCTAGAGAAACTTAAGGAGGAGATAGAGACTAGTGAAAAGAGAGAGAGGGCCCTCTTGGAAGAGGAGAATGACAAAGCAATGAGTCGACTGAAGGAACGACTGAAAGATCTCAGGGAGGAGGTGTGTATATCAAATTGGAGACCTTGGGGTATGGAGATTTTTATGATGGTTAGCGGCTTCGCCCCTAATATGGAACTTGTTTTGGTTCACTCTTTGAGAAAGAAAACAGGCATGAGGGGTGAGGAGGAAAATCAACCACCCATTTTTAGAGGCTGGAACAGAGTAGAGAATGAATGTAACGTCCCGAGGCTCTGGACCTGTCTGATCTCAGGGTTACCCTTGGGAGGGGTTGACTTTGAAGCAGTTTAGGAAGATGGGGATGGTAGCCTCAGGCGTGTCCTCATCAGTGATGTCAAAGCAGGCTTTCTGTAGAAATGACCGTGTCTCCTGATGATGCTATGACTGCTTCAAGCTCCTCCACCTTTAACTGGAGCAGAGTCTCTTGGGAGACTCCCCCCTACCCATGGCCTAATGGGGTAGGAGAGATGACCTCACGCTGCTCATCAGAGCCTTTTGTCTCTTCCTCCCTTCTCCCTTAGCCAACTAATATTCCCCTCAAATAGGTGTTGGAGTAGACAGAAAACTGGAAGTTTGGCCCATGCTAGCTGTGAGACCCCGACAACTCACTTAATTGTCAGTGCTCTAGGCAATTCTAAGAGAATCCAATGCTGCTTTGTGGTACGGGTGCTTATCTGTATTGGGAGAGGGGCTTTCTGTCTCTGGAACTCCCAGGACAAGTGAAATCACAGGGGCCAGGCCATCCTTCCTTCCCTCCTTCCCAAACACCAGCTTCTGTGGAGCTCTGCAGAGGTGTTCCTGGGGCTGGCAGCTGTGCCCACAGATTTGCACCTTGTGGGAGGTGTGGAGCTGGGGGCTCAGTGACTTGTTTTCAGTTTGGCTATAATCCTGCCCACAAATAAGAGATGATGGGGAGCCACCATGGCTTCTTAGATGCTTACTCGATTATAAATGGTAGAAATTGGAGGAATAATTCCAGAGAAACAAAGAATCGCATGTGATTCTTTAGGCCCTAAGTTTATTACTAGTCTGGTTACATAGCATTTGGCCATTCATAAAGCACTCGAATGTATATTATCTTATTTTGTCCTCACTATAACCGTATGAGATAGTAGTAAAAGTAGACCTAACGCCACTTTATGAATGAGCAAACTGGCTCAGAGGGGTCCAGTACTTTGTCCATGATCATACAGTTCAATAATTGTGAGAGCTGGAACTCAGATCTGAGTCTTCTGGCTCCAGCCGTGGGGCATTCCCCAGTATACTGTTGGGCAATGGGAAGTGGTTTTATGGTGCGGTTCACTCTCCTCGGCAGCATCTAGTCAGGAACCTCATCGACCTCTCCGCTCTTATTGTTCCCTGTTCCCTCCCCCTCACCAGGCCATGGCAGCGTTGGAGAAGGAACATACAGATAACTTGGAGAGGCTTCGCGCCTCAGCTGAGGAGAAATACCGTGAGGTGAGACTGTCCTTAGGACTGCTCCCTAGTGCCCTGGCTTAGAGGCAGAGGGATGCTGGGGCCCTCGCTGCTGGAGTCAGCCCTGTGCCATTGGACACTGCTCACGAGTGAGGCTGCCAGAGGAGGCCCCCCAAGTGTCCAGCCCCCTTTCTCCAGGGCGTCCCCACAGAGCCTGGACTCTCTCCTCTCTGTGTTCAATCAGCCGTCAAGTTACGCTGGTTCTGGCCCCCCAGCCTCTCATAGGATGCACTTCCCCCTTCTCTCCCTTCTCACTGGCACGGCCTTAGGCGGAGGCCTCCTTACTTCTCATCTGAACTATTTACAACAGCGCCGTCTCTTTCTTAAATGCTTTTCTAGCTTTTACTCTGTCCTTCATGTGGTTCCCCAAATAAACTCCCATGAAAAGGGCTTCTCTGATGATCACCTCCAGGATCAAACACATTCTGTGCCCAGCATTTAAAGCTCCCCACAGTCTGACCCCGGCCTACCTTTCCAGGCTTGCTTCATACAACAACCCTTCACACATGCTGTGCTCCTGACAAACCCATCTACTTACTCTTCCGGGAACTTGGTTTTCCATCTTCCTTGTCTGTCTTTTCAGAGAGGGCCTGAGATGTATGCTCGCTCTGCCCTCTCCTTTGAGCATCCTTGGCTTCCTTCAGGGCTCCCGCCTTTCCTGCTCCCCCAAACCTCTGCCTTGCTAGTGTCCCCTCCAGTGCTGTAAGTGCACAGTGGGCACCTATTCATTGTATTTATTTTATACTGATTTACATATTTGTTATCTTCCCCTGACAGAAGTAAGTTCATTAATAACAGCTGGTATTTGTAGAACTTTTTAAGGTTTGCAAAGCGCTTTACTGATATTATCTCACTTAGTCCTCACAACAACCTTTGTGAGGTAGGTACTCTTATCATCTCCACTTTACAGATGGGAGAACTGGAGCTGATAGAAGTTCAGTCACTTGCCCAGGTTTACAAGCTAGGGCATGTCTGAGGCAGGATTTGAATCCGGGTCTCCCTGATTCCAAGTACAACACTCTTCCCATAGTGCCCACCACCTCTCTCACGTTCATCGAGGGCAAGGACTGATTCACTTTGCCTTTGCCTCCACGGCACCGAGTTCAGTGCCTGGAACATAGGAAGCGCTTGATAAGTGACAGTGACTTGATGGGAGCTTACTAGGCGTTAATAAGGCAAGCCTCCCATGGCAGTGTCAGTTTGTTTGGCTCCCAGTCTAGCATCTTCTTTCTACACTGTCCTCTCCTGCTTCCTTAGCACCATTCGCTCCCTCCTCAGGTCATCGCTGGCCTGAAAAAGCAAATCGAGGAGGCCCATCGGAAGGAGGAGGCCCAGCTGCAGGAAGAGCTGGGTCAGGCGGAAGAGAGAGTCCACAAGAAAACTTACCGAGTGACGGAGTACGAGAGAGAGGTGAATGCTGCGCCTGAGGGGCAGCACCGCAGATCCCCTCTTCCATGGACGGCGGGGAGCGCCCTGGTTCCTGTGGGCCCAGAAGAGCCCCCCACTGCTCCAGACTTCTTACAGTCGTTTCCTCACACCCTCTCCTGAAGGGCTCCCTCCTGCATTCTGTAGTAGGAAGTGCCAGCGTGGAAGGCTGGCTTGTAGGATGAGACTTAGGCAGGGACGGCCCCTTGACCAATGTTCAAGCTTAGTCTCCTAGGCTCCCTGGCCTGCAGAAGGGATGTGTTGGCAGCATCTGTGGGTGTGTGTGTGCGTGTGCATGCGCCTCTGACCCTTGTGGTCCGGCCCATGCCCACTGTTAACCCACTCTGGCCTTTGTGGGTCCATTGCAGCTCAGTGACCTCCTGAGAGAGAAGAGGCAGGACGTGGAGAAGGACCATGAGCGGAAGATGGACCAGATGAAGGAGGAGCACCGACAAGTGCTGGCAGAGACCAGGCAGCAGTATGATGAAGAGGTACCCTGCCCTTGGTGTCCCCTTGCATACCTTGCATGGCCTTGAGTGGGCAGGGATCTGGGATTAACTGTGTGTCACCCGAATGGGTGGATAGAGAAAGGACAAGTGGGAGGATAAGGAATGTGTTCTGGGCGCTTGTGGAGGACTGGTTCTGGAACTCTGCTTGTATACTTCCACATGCTCTGTGATCCAGCTGCCCCAGCCTGCCACCTGTCCCTCCCACAGGCTCCTCCAGCTCCCTCTCTGGGCCTTCATGTTGACTCTTTGCCCCCAATGCTCTCCTGTCTCAGACTTGCCTCTTAGTCCCCCGGCTTCCTTCAGGACTCATCTCAGATCTCACCTGCTGGAGCCTTCCCCTCTGAGATGACCTCCTCTCTGTGTGTCACTCTTGTGTCTGCCCAGTTATTTACACATTGTCTCCCCAATCAGGATCGGAGCTCTTTGCTTGCTTGTATCTGTATTCTGAATGCTTAGCAGAGCATATAGTAAGCACCTAATATCTGCATGTCAACTGACTGACTAACTGATCTGTCTGAGATAAACTGCCTCAAGGCGGTGGGGAACACATACTTCAATGGAAGTCTTCAAGTAGAGGCTGGATGACCACTTGTCAGTTGTGTTTATATGTGAAAATGAGCATGCTGTTCTAAGTGGACAACAGTGTTCATTCAAGTTCTAAACCATTTGATTATGTCACTAAGTTTAGGACTGGAGGAACCTGGCCCTCTTGCTGAGAGGTGCAGAGACCTTGAGTGGTAGTGGCAGGGAGGGAACAGGCATGAAGTTAGTGAGGATGAAGTGAGAGAAGTGCTCCTTCCTCAAGTCCTTGTCTATTTGAAAACAAAGGCATTGAAAGGGGTGTGTGTTTGTGTGTGTGTGTGTGTGTGTGTGTGTGTGTGTGTGTGTGTGTGTGTGTGTGTGTGTGTGTAATATGCATTTGTGGGAGTAGGGATGGGGGAATAGGCTGGGAAATTTATATCCTTTCTCCTTGACCTTACCCTCTTCTTCTGTAAGGGTTGGCTTAAATGGTATTTATCATGGATCTTATTTGTCCAAGGTTGGAGGGAAATACTGTGACGGCCCATATATCTATATGTTTGTTATGATACTGTGACAACTCCTCCAGCCTGGCCTCTTCTTCCCTCTGGTAGGAGAGGAAGCAGCGAACAGATCTTCGGGCAAACTTGGCGGATGAGATGGAGCGTCTGAGGCGGGCCCATGATCGGGAGCTAGAGACCATGCGTCGGGAGCTGGAAAGGCAGCTTGGCAAAATCCAGCTCAAGCACCGAGAGCAGGTGAGGGAGGGGACCCACACTGGAGATGCTGGAGTACAGCACTGTGCAGAGCTGGAGGGCCATGGGCATCTGCCGGATTGAGGGCAACTGCAGAACACTCTCTGGAGGAACTGGCTCTGAGCCTCTTCCTCCCTCCTTTGGGCCTGGGAGCTTTATCTGGTTTTTAATTCAGAATACTCAACCCTCCTCTGCAGAGATTTTGCTTCTCTTCTGCCCCACTGGGGGCGGGGCATGACGCTGTTTTGGAACATGGTAGAGGTGAGATGTGTGGGGGAGGGACCATCAGGTAAAATCTAGGATCCCAGCATCCTCATTTACCCAAGCCCTAGCTTCACCTCCTTCCTTATGCCCTTGGCCTCGTTATTTCCATCTACCCTTCTCTATAGGAAAGGAAGCTCCAGGATTTAGAAGCAGAACTTGAAACTAGAACCAAAGATATCAAGGCCAGATTGATCCAACTGGATATGCAGGTGAGTGACTTGTGGAGGGGAGAGCGCTAGGGTGCAGGCCAGAGTTCCCAGCATGCCTCAGTTCTTGCCTTTCCTCATGGGGGCTGCCCTGGCAGACGCCTCCTTTATCCCCTGGCCCTGAGAGGTGGCGGTGGCCAAAGTCCCCATGGCTCCTTTACTCCCGTCACAGGAGGACGCCATTAGAAAGAAGCAGCAGCAACTTGTAGACGTAGAGAAGCAGATTGCCCTGGAGAGAGAGGTCTGTTTTATTCCATCCTTGGTCTTCTCACTCTTCTTTCCTTTTTTTCTTCTCTCTGTTTCTCTCCCTCCCTCACGCTTTCTGGTCCAGTCCAGTTGAACTGGGGTTCAACACCAAAATGGAAACAGTGTTCCATGTCATGAGCCATGGGATGGACACTAGGTAGTCATGACTATGTTGGGGAAGGAAACAAGCCCTGTGGGACCGCTCTGACTTGGAAGCAGCAGAAAAACGTGTCTCGTTTCTGCTCTTTCCCCTCTCTACTGTACTCTCCTGGGTCCCTCCTTCTAGGAGTATGACTTTCCTCCAGTTCTCCTCTGCCTTTTCTCTACTTTGGCCCCTAGAAGACTCCCCTTTCCTTGTGCCTTCAGGAAGCCACATCCAGCCACCAGCACCTCGAGGAAGCGAGGAAGGAGCAGGCCCACCTTGTGGAGTCCACTCGGCAGCTGCGCCGCACCCTAGAGGAGCTGCGCTCCCGGAAGGCTAAGCTGGAGTCCCAGGTGGAGGTGCTTCAGGCCCGGAGTCAGAGGCTGCAGAGACGGGTCAGGTGGGGCTTCTGGACACCCTGGCCAGTGAGGTGGGCACACCCGGCTGCCCATTAACACATCTTGCTCGTACGCCATCAGCATGGAAATGAAATGAGGTTATATAGATGCCAGCCTTCGGGGCACGGGGGCAATGAGGTCTTGCACTGCTCTGCTCCCTTATTTCCCAAGTGTGTTGGGGCAGTGGTGTGGAAGACTGGCTAGCCTTCCTTCAGGAGCCCTGGGAGAGAAATGAGGGAAGGGGATAGGGAATAAATACTGAGACAGCTCCTGATATGTGCCAGGCACTGGAAGAAGTGCTTTACAAAGATTACCTCCTTTGAGGGCCGGGTGCTCTTATTCTCCCCATTTACAAATGAGGAAACTGAGGCTAACAGAGGTTAAGTGACTTGCCCAGGGTCACACAGCTGGTAAGTGTCCAAGGCTGGATTTGAACTCCAGTTTTCCTGACTCCAGGCTCAGCACTTTATCTGCTGCACCGCCCCACTGCCTCCAGAAGTGAGTCTGTAATGGCTCAGTTCCTTCCTCGGACTACAGGAGTGACCTGGGGACAAGACTTTAGCTTGATAAGCGTGTGTTGTTCAGGGTGTCAGTCAGGTGTTTGCTGAATGATGCGGGGACAGACGGATAGGTCATCAGCTCTTTGTTAATGCAGACACGGCTCCCTTCCCGTCTGTTATAGTGACTTGGAAGCTGAGTCCCAGAGGAAGCAGGACACTTTGAATGAGCTGGCTGCGGAGGAGGAGACTGCTGCTGCTGCTTCTCCTCGCCGGGAAGGGGAACTCCACCTGGAGGACCTGAGGAAGTCCCTGGGCACGGTGAGCCGAGGCTGGCTTTGGAGACAGACGAGGAGTTGGGCCTAGGTCTGCAGAGTGTGTGTTGGAGGGAAGGTGGCTCGACTTTGTCGGCTTTTACGTAGTTGGGTTTCTGCCTGGTCCGTGGCCTTCATTGCTTCTTTTCTCAGACCCTCTGGTACCTGTGCCACCATCCCTGCCTGACTTTTCCCCTGGGTATTTTACCCTTTGGTACTGCCTGTCTGATTTGGCCAGGCATTTTCTTAAGTTAGGTGCTCCAAAACAGGCGGAGACTCTGAGGGAGATCTGGCAAAGCAGGTGCTGGGGTGGCTGTTGGGACCATTTTTATGTCCAGGTGGGCAGGCTTGGTGCCTCACTCTTGCTGTTATTGCTCCTTTCTGCTCTTTCCCTCTTAGACCCTTGATAAGGAGCTGTCTGCCACCAACTCCCAGAACGATGAGGAACGCTCTCCCCAGATGGATAAGTAAGTACGGGGGCACCCTTCATGCTCTGTACACACTAGGTACTCAGTAAATACTTGTGGAAGGAAGTTCACAACTAGCAGGGTTGGGGATGGGGTGGGCTCTCAGAAGAGGACCAAGGAAAGTACACTGGAAAGCCACTCTGCTGTCTGTCTATATAAGGGAGTCCAACTATATAAAGGAGCACTTGGGTTTTTGCCCAGTAGCCTGTGGGCTTGCTCCCTATAGGATCAGGAAGGAAGGAAGGATGGATTAATGACACCTGATGGCAGTGCCCCGCACATGGTAGTTATCTAACCACTGCTTCATGATGTGCTCTGAAGGTTCCAGCCCTTTTCTCTAGGGATTCTCTGCAAACTGTCATCAGTCCTTGAGTACCCCACCTGCAGAAGCTTCTGTCAGTGACCATGCACCAAGAGAGTCTTATGGGTCTGAAGGGCATTGGGAATTAGCATGATTATCCTTTTTTTATTAATTTAATCACAAAAGTATTTTATTAGTTTTCAGTTACGTGTAAAGAGAATTTTCAACATTTGTTTTCATAGGATTTTTAGTTCCAAATTTTTCTCCCCCCCTCCCCCTCCCCAAGATGAAAAGCAATCTGATATAGGTTATACATGTACAACCACATTAAACATACCTCTGTACTGGTTATATAGCATGAGTATCCTGACCTGTCTTCCCACAGTATCCGCCATTATCTGTCCTCGGAGGCTGTGTTCCTTCAAAGTGCCAAGGAATTCTTGGTCCAGCAGACACGCTCCGTGAGGAAGCGCCAGACGGCGCTGAAAGCTGCCCAGCAGCAGTGGTGCCATGATGTAGACACCGCCCAAGTGACCTCTGAAGACCTGCCTAATTCCCATACCCTAGAAGATATACGAAAGAACATAGAGGAGGTAAAGAGGCCCAAGGGTAAGGTGAGGAGGAAAGCAGAGATCCTTCTTTCTGTCGGGTGGGACAGGAGGCTCTGAGGACCCAAAGGAAGGGAAGGGAAGGGAAGGGTCTTGGGGTTCCTCTGAGCACGGGCTCAGGAGTATTCTTCCTGCAGTGATCCTCTGGATTCAGGGACAGTGGTCTTGGGCAGGGCCAGAGACTGGGCAAGCTAAAGCAGTCTTCCAGTGCATCGTATTGTAATCAGTACATCTTCCTGAATCTTTGAGGCTTTAAGAAGGATACCATGTTGATCCTACTCTATGGCTTTGACCATAACTGAGGCAGCTAGGGGGGTTCAGTGGGGAAGAACACTGGACTTGGAGTTGGGAAGACCCAAGTTCAAATCCTGTCTCAGTTTCCTCAACTATACAGTGGGGATCATTTTACCTATCTCACAGGGTTGTCGTATCCAATAAAATTATGTATCACAGCTCTTTGCAAACATTAAGGTGCTATGCAAATGCTAGCAATTATTATTATTATTATTATTATTTTTAGTGAGGCAATTGGGGTTAAGTGACTTGCCCAGGGTCACACAGCTAGTAAGTGTTAAGTGTCTGAGGCTGGATCTGAACTCAGGTCCTCCTGACTCCAGAGCTGGTGCTCTATCCACTGCCCCACCTAGCTGCCCCAGCAATTATTATTTTTAATAGCCAATAGGATAAGTGGATTTGGAGGCCATTTCTTGCAAAGAATTACTTTTCAGTAGAAGTCACAGACCTACCCCAGTTGGTCAGACCATTTTGTTGTTGCCAGCAAAGCAGACCTCTTTGGGATATTTCAGCTTGCCTGTGATGCAGAGAGGCAGGGAAGGAACCCTGTGGCTGACCAAAGGCTGGCATCCCCCGGGCTGCTTACTGTCAGGCTAATGAATCCTGCCACCTCTTCCCGCTGCCCATCTGCTCCCTGCCTTCCCTGACACTGTTTCTCCTGGCCAGCTGCATTGCTCAGGACACCGTCACCACGCTCATCCTCTCTCCATTCTTTTTATCTGATTGACTGCAGGAGACCAAAAACCTGGATGAGATGAAGTCAGCCATGCGCAAGGGCCAAGTTCTGCTGAAGAAGAAAGAGGAGAAGCTGAGTCAGCTGGAGAATTCTCTTCAGGAAGAGGTACAGACCCGCAGGCTCACAGCTCAGGCTCGGCTGACATGGACCGTATCTTCTGCCTCGGGGAAGGAGGATTGTGGGGTCCAAGATTTGGGGAGAAGGTGTGGGAAAACCTAGTCTGGCTTTTGAGATAGAGTAAGGGTAGCATCAGACCTAGATCTGGAGTCAGAGCACCAGGACTGGACTCGTGGCTTCTGTGCTTCTGAGCTCTGTGACCTCAGGGACTTCATGTTACCTTTCTTCACCTCAGTTTCCCCATTTGTAAAACAAGGGGCCTGGATTAGATGGCTCTCTAAGGTCCCATGATTTTTAGGAGATAGTTGTGGCGTCAGATGTGATTTTTGAGGCTGAGTGTAATTGTAGGCCCAGCTCTATCTGCTTAGTGATGCTGAGCACCCAGAAACCCTCTCCATAATCTGTACCTTCCTAACTGCCATCCTCGGGGTGTTGAAAAGGTGCACTGTTCTCATAGCCCTACTTCTTTGCTGAACTTCCAGAGGATAGATGGCCTTGAGGGGTTAGGTAAGAACCACGGGAAGGAACTTCCCAGGGAAGAGTCAGGCCATCTTCTGGGCCAGGGGTGGGAATTGGCTACCTCCAGAAGTAGCTGAGCTGCCTAGGGGGTGCAGTGGATAGAGCACAGGACTCAGAGTCAGAAAGACCCGAGTTGGAATTCTGCCTCAGATATTCACTAGCTGTGTGACTCTGGGCAAGTCATTTAACCTCTCTGTGCCTGTGAATTGAAGATAATGATGGCATCTACCACACAGGATTGTGATGAGGATCAAATGAGTTAGCATATGAAAAGCGCTTTGCAAACTTCAAAGCGCCATAAAAATGCTAGCTATTATTGACCACCATTATGAATGCATGTATTTTCAGTGCCAGAGAACTCTGCTTTCTGTGGTTCTGTGTTAAGTTGCATGTGTTAGTTAGCTCGGGTGGTGGCTCAAGGCCTCCAGAAAGATGGTAATGTGCACATAACCATTTGTAGACATGGGAGGGAATGGGGAGTATGAGGGTAGGGAAGGAGCGGTGAAGACTGTGGACATTTTAATTGTTGCCCTTGTCCTGGCCATGTTGGCTGCCCTTCCCTTGGGCATCCTAGCAGAGTTGGCTCCGTGGGTCTCTGCTGCCCACAGGGCAGCGAGGTGGCCTTTTGAGCTATGGTGTCCTCAGGCCCCCCATCACATGGGCAGGAGGGCACTGGCCTGTAAGAAGGCTAGGTCCCAACAGCCTCCTTCTCCAACCAGCTTTCAGATGAGGGCACACTGAGAGGAGCTTCCTCTAGAAAGGTGGTAACATTTGACGTTAGCGATCTGGAAGACACCAGCAGTACGAGCTCTGAGACCTCCCCTCTGCCCCACAGTGAGTAGTGTTTGGTTGTGAACGGGCCGCTGACATGGGTGAAGGAAAAGACCAAGTGTCCAGCAACATTTAGGAAGACGAAGGGGAAGGAAGGTTGAGTTGTTGCCATTCGACCCTCAGCTCTCCTTAGCATGCCCGCCAGTCACTGACATTGGCTTCCTCCCTGAATCCTCTCCTCTCTGGCTCCCAGCTTTCAGAATTTCTCCTCTGTTGGTCCTGGCCTACAAATGGGCAGAAATACCTTCCACCTTTTCTGCCCTCTCCACTTCTATCTTGTCCTGGCCTCTGGGGCAGCAGTGACTCTGCTGGAAGGCGGGGGCCCCAATCAGCCTCCAGGGTGACTGAGCTTTGAGGCTTTTCTTTCTGGGTGAACTTCAAGATTCTCACTGGTTCAAAATGCAGAAAACCAGCTCTTGTCAGTCTCTGCCTTCTTCCACAGACTGGGGGATGTCATGGGAAGCTAGAAACACTAGGTGACTTAGAGATGGCCCCTAAATTCCTCCTTCACCACCTACATCTTTTTTTTTTTTAGGGGATCCAGTATCAAACTTGCCTTTCCCCCATTTCAACAAGATCCAGTACTTAAGCAGCTCCTTACAAAGAATCACCAATGAGCTCAATGGGGTGCTGAGTGTATTGGGCTCCCTTAGCATCCAGCCATCACCTATCTTAAGTTCAACACAAGTCCAGATGCTTCCCCTGCCCTCCAAGACCACTCCCATCTCCACTCACCCTTCCATGACCAGAATTTCAGCCCCTACCCCTTTGGTTCCCTCCACTGGGATCCCTCTTCTCAATCAGTGGGCCTGGGGCCCTGGAGTAAGCTCTGGCCTCACCTCTTCAGTTGCTCAGTCAGTGGACAACTTTCTGGTGGAGAAGTGGCACAAATATTTCCCAGGTAAGTTTCCTCTGGGTCCCTGTTGCCGGTCTCCACCTGGTTCTCCCTACCCCACCCCATTAACTGTCTTCTTCACTATAAAGTTCACTGGCTCATATGGGCAGTCCACAGGCCATTTGGTGAAAGAGACCATGTTGTCTATACCATCCCTAAGCAAGGATACCACAAATATCCCTACTGCCTTAGAGATCTGAGTGCCTGGGGAAGGAAGCCTCTCCTATTTTCCCATTGAAAAAATCAAATATTTGGAAATGGAATGGGAAAAAGCCACAGCTTCCAGAAGAGGCAACTAGATTAGGTGGAAGTAGCAGTTCAGGTTGAGTTCCTGCCTCTCTCTAACTATTTTCTGGATGTTTTTCAGCTGGAGTCCCATTATTTAGTGGCAGCCCAGCTCCTCTGGACAATAGGTTGGGCTATGTATCTGCCAGGTAAGCTTCCTGACCTCTTTTCTGTCATCATGCTTTGAATATAGGCAGTTCCCAAGGGATGGGACTGCTTGGAAAAGGCAGATCTAGTCTGTCTTCCAAAAAAAGATGGGGAGAGGGTCCCCATTAGCATGACCGCCATGCCCCTCACTCAGGTCTGGGTGACTTAAGCCTATTCCACACCTGCCCTGTCAACTTGCAGGGCAAGATCCCACTGTCACCAAGAGGGGCATCCAGCAGGAACAGCTCAGTAGAAGGAAATCCCGCGGGAGAAGCCCAGATGCCAGAGCTTCCCTGACCTATCTGCAGAGGCTTCCCATTAGAGACATCTGTCTCATGACAGCCAGGCATGAAAAAGCAGCCCTGGAGTGGGACTCCTTCCTGCCCTTGCTGGCCCTTGGAGCCCCAGTCCCTTAAACCAATCTGTGCGCTGTTAGCCTGCGCTGGTGCACCCCTGGTTCCTGATGAGCAATGTCTGGAGTAGGAGACAAGAGGCTAGTTACTACTTAAGCCGATTGTTATTTTCTCGTTCCTTGCTCCTCCCTCTTTGCCAGTTCTTCAGCACTGCCCCCCATGCCTTCACTATCCCCCACATTCCTGAACCCCTCCAAAATTTCTGGCTTGCTTCTGAAGATGAGGTGGGGGTGGGTGCCTTGGAGGGTCAGAGCGCTTTATTCCAGGGACTGCCAAGAAGTGGATGTGTGAGCAAGTCTAGATCTAAGGCATCAGTGCTCTCCTAAGGGAGGAATCTTCCTCTTTTCCCTCCCTATTCCTGGAAAAAAAGACGCTGTTTGATGGAGAAGCTGGGAAGCAGTCAGGTGTTGTCACCCGAGGAGTCTGGTGATGGGAAGCCGCTGCAGAGGCTGGCAGCAGCCTGCAGCCTGGCTGCTTGTCAAAGTTTTCCCTCCCCGGGGCACAGAGAGGCAGCAAACGGGGCCTGGCATGGAGGGGCGGTTCTTGTCCATGCTGGGCCCTGCAGTTTCATCTTCTTCCTCGGTTTCCCCTTCCTGTCTGTCCTTTCCCGCTGCACCCCTGTGGTGTCCGCGGCTCAGTGATCAGCTCCGCCTGTTTCAGAGCTCCCACTCCCAGATCTCTCAGCCCAGTGGCTCCAGCATTGAGGGCATGATCGAGTCTAATAGGAAGTGGCTGGAGCATATGAAGAAAGACCCCAAGGTGTATCCTTTCAACTAAGCCCTTTGCCTTTGTGCATCCACATTTCTGGTGGGGGGAGGCTGGGGTAACTGCATGGGGTTAAAGGACCCCTGGGCTTTGGTGGGAATCGGGGGTGGGGGGGGGGTCTTCTCCTTTCCTGCTCCCCATGACCTCAACTCCCTCTATAGCTTTGCTCCAGCCCATATCAGCTTTTCCTTCACAGTGTTACCAGATCCCTCTTCCCCACCTCACCCAAGCCCAAGGCTACCTCAGGCCTGCTGCAGTTGGGCCTGGATGAGAACAACAAGCTGAAGGTGTATCACTATTAAGGCCCCTGGGGCGGTAGGGCATAGGGCTCTCCAGGCCCCCCTCATCTTAGACCAAGTGCCTAAGGAGCTTCCTGCACTTTATTGTCCCTGATCCATCATCCCTCTGCTATGCAGGCCTGACCCCCTCAGGACTTTGGGGGAAGGCATAGGAGTGATGATGGGGTAGGGGACAGTGGGAGGAATGTAGCAAGCCACACCCTCTGAGAAGCCCCTAATATATCCCAAACAGAAAAGTTTTGAGCTTCCATGACCTACTGGGGCCTGCATTATCATGCCAGTGCAGATGAGGTAGGACTGACAGCCCCAGTGGAAGGAGAGGGGTGGCACTGGACACTTTCATGGGGCTCCCCTTCAGGGAGTTGTCTTTGCCCTCCCTTCCAGTGGACCTGCTTCTGTCCTTCAGGTCTCCAGGGTATTTTGGAGAGGGTCAGAGGAGCCAGTTTGGTAACTCTTGATGTATGGGCTAGGTCTGAGTGTGGATGAAGCCCCTCTCCAAAGCATGTTCACCCCAGGACTTGGTGCTTCTTGGGGACTAGCTCCACCCTGAACCTGTTTCCTTTTAGCTAATACCTCAGCAGCAGGGCACCCGGCTCTCTTGGTTTGTTTTTGTTTTTTTTTTTATGATTCCTTTTTTGCACAATGACTCAGGTTGTCTCAGGTTTGTGGTCAGCTTTACACAGAGCCTTTCCCTGAGGCTGATTGATGTGGGGTCCCTGAGAAACGAGGCAACTGTGAGTCTTCCCCTGCCTTTTGTTGGACTAGTCCCATACGACTGAGGGAATCATTTTCTACCTTTATCCCTGGGTTCCCACCCACAGAATGACCCTGTACTTGGGCTTGGGGAAGGGAAGACCTTGGGAGTCAGACTCCATGGGAAGATGAAGCCAGGGCAGGCCTCTCTAGGGATCCCATTCCATGACCCTCAGGCGTTAAGGTGATGGCTTCCCCCACCTTGACAGAAAGCCATTAGGAAAGGGGATGGGGTTGTCCTCCGCCTTATTCCAGTCATCTTTGTAGCCTTCACTTTCTCCCACCTTTTCTCACCATGCTTGTTCGGATAAAAACGTTTGCATTTCGACCACCACTCTTTTTTCCTTTTCCCAGCCTGCCCCTCCCTTCTAATCTTTTGAGTTTCACTGTAGACAACGAGGTATCTTGTACCAGATGAAGTCTCCGCAGGAGGGGGCAGGAGGGGAGAGGATGAGCAATCAGAGAGGGGGTCTGGAGCCATCTTGGGGCTGGAGAGAAGGTTCCCTGCAGGTCTCCTTCAGTGAGCCGGCAGACAGATGGGCTCCTTGATGGCGTTTGGTGGGGACTTCTGGAGAGTTCATCTCACTGTTTTGAAGAAGTCAACATTTTTTTGTCTTCAAGGCTGTGGAGTTGTGTTTAGCACTCCTCAGCATGGAAACCAGCCTCTCATCATCTTTCTCATGGAGGAGAAACCTGGGAAGCAGATTGCTTTTTACCCCCTTCCTCAGGCACTGCAGCGAGGCACAAGCCTCTCCTCTCAGAGGAGACCGTTTTCTTACTTGACTGATGCTGTGTGGTTTAGGAATGGCTTGTGTGCTTAACAACTGTGGTGACAATCAATCCAGCTTGTCTTGCCCCATGTTTTCTGTACCAATTAAACCTCCATGGGTCATTTTCCCACAATTCGGTAGTGTGGATGGTGTTTCTTTCTCTAAAACTGTCGTCACCTCCTCCTCAGGTGTGCTGGGTGGAAGGATGGCTTGAGAGCATGACCCTGTCATTTCAGCACCTCCTCTGCTTCTTAGGAAGTGGTAGGATTACTGTGCCACTTTGACTCCTGGAGCTGTGCTCTGGCCCAGTTCCCCAATTCTCTGGGGAGAGAGACATGGGCTGACCCCTAAGTGAGGGCAGGAATTCCCCTTTATGTGAAACTACAGAAACTACTTCTGGCTGGGGCATCTAGGAAAGACTGGGGTGCCTACACAGTTGTGAGGTCCTTGAAGGGTCAAGCGGGGCTTGGGCTGAATTGCATGTGGTTAGTTGAGTTAGCTCACCATGCCCAGAGAACTTCTCTGCTGTAATTATCTCCTACAGCTGTCCTTTGGGTCCCCAGGATCCCCATCATTCATAATCATTCACTCAGTGTGTTTCCCTGGGCAAGCCACTATGGAGGTTACAGAGTTGTAAAAGGCATGGTTCCTGCTGGTAGGGGGTTTACAGCCTCACCATGGAGATGATAACGTACACACAACCTAAGACCGTGGGAGGGTTTAAAGCTCTGCAAAGGGCTGGAATGCTGGGCTGATATGAATAAATGTGAAGTCCTGCACTTGGGTTAAAAACCAAAATCAGTTGTGCAAGTAGAGAACAGGTGAGCCCTGGCTGCAAACAAAATGGGAACCAGCTGTGTGAGACAGTGGTCAAAAAGGCTCCTTCAGGGGCAGCTAGGTGGTGCAGTGGATAGAGCACTGGCCCTGGATTCAGGAGTACTTGAGTTCAAATCTGGCCTCAGACACTTGACACTTGCTAGCTGTGTGTGACCCTGGGCAAGTCACTTAACCCCCATTGCCCCGCAAAAAAAAAAAAAAAAAGGCTCCTTCAGTCTTAGTTACATTAATAGTGTCTAGATTGAAGAGGGGGCTGGTTTTCCTTTACTCCGCCGGTGAGATCACATTTGGATTTTTGGGTTTAGTTATGGGAATCATATTTTGAGAGACATATTATTAAATGAGCATGTGCAGAGGTGGGCTGCAAAGGTGCTAAGCAAGACTCAAAACCGTATTATTTAAAAGACAATTAGTGCTTGGAGTCAGGAAGAGTTTAAAAGCCAGCCTCATCTGTACTTACTGTCTGTGTGACCTGCGCAAGTCGCTTGACCTTTGACTCAGTTTCCTCAACTGTGAAATGGGGATAACCGTAGCACCTGCCTGACACATAGGTGGCTGATATAAATAAATATGTTTATTCCCTTCCCCCTTCCCCCAGAAGGGAAGTCTAAGTAGAGAACAGCAGTCTTAAAATATTTAATAATTAAATATTATTTAATTAATTGATATTTAAATTTAATATTTAAAAGGCCGTCCTGGAGAAGAGGGGGCAGACTAACTGTGGCTGCAGAACACTACCAGGGGTAGAAGTGACAAGGAGCCAGATTTCAGTTCAAAATAAGCCCCCAACTAGCTTAGCTGTCATCTCCATGGCCCTAGAGGCCTTCAGGAAGAGGCTGGATGACCCTAGGGAAGTATGCATGGGGAAATGGGATTGGGTGGTTTTTTAAACTCCTTTCCATTTCTTGGGATTTGCCCATTCTATAAATGCTGTGTGAGGGTACACACAATAAAGGCTCCAGAATTTCAGGATGGTGAACAATCCGACTCCCACCTTTTTCTCCTTTTGTTCCCACTGGCACTTGTAAAATGGGACCCCGAGTGAATACCTCCTGGGTTTGTGGCAAGTATGGGTTTCTCACCAGGCAGGGTCAAGGGCACACATGTGTATGTGTGGGGGTGGGGCATGGAAGGGACTTAGTAAGGAGGAGAAAGTTAACTATAGTCCTACAGGGATACAATTCTGTGGCAACTTAGGAGCACAGCCTTTGTTGTCAGGGCCCCAGTGTGTCCACATATTTGGGGTTTGCTTAGGGCATGCTTCTAGAGCCATCCTCTGGGCAACTCTCCCTATTCTTTTTTTTTCTTCCTTTTTTTGGTGAGGCAGTTGGGGTTAAGTGACTTGCCGAGGGTCACACAGTGTCAAGTGTCTGAGGCTGGATTTGAACTCAGGTCCTCCTGAATCCAGGGCTGGTGCTTTATCCACTGTGCCACCTAGCTGCCCCAACTCTGCCTATTCTAAAGATTACGGCAACAACTTTTGTCCCTGGAACAGCATTTGGGTGCCTCCAATGGGGAGGCCAATGGGGAGGACAGCCAGATGAATACCCAGTGTGGTCCCATAGGCCATGGGTGCTGGAATTGGGGTCAGGACCTGGGTTGGAAACCTGGCTTCTTACTGCCTATGTGACCTTGGGCAAGTCATTTAACCTCATTTGCCCCATTTTCCTCAGCCATGAAATGAGGGAGTAAGGTTGGCCCACCTCTAAGATCCTTCCAGCTCTAAAATCTATGATCCAAGGATGTTCTGGAAACAGTCTTAAGGTATACCACTGCTGGGTCTGCCATGTGTCAAGTGGTCAGGTGGCACTGAGGGAACCCTTGTGATAATGAGCAAACCCCACTCCTCCCCTGGAAGCTATAGAGTGACTTGCTCTCTATTCTCTTGGCCAGTCTTTAAAAAAAAAAAAATTTTTTTAATTAAAATTTTTTTTTTTTACTAGACCTCTCATGGCTAATTTGGAAATAACGTGTTCCATATATAATGGGTATCATTTGTCATCTCGGTGGGTGGGGGAGAGAGAGGGTGTGGAAATAAAAATAAAATGAAATAAACCTGTGATTTCATCAATGTAAGGTGTCCTTGGTGAGGAACTTCTCTCGCCCATGGGGTTTGGTACCTGCTCTGCAATTCAGAGGGTTGCCCAGTGCACTGAGAAGTTAGGTGACTTTCCCAGGGTAAAAAACCCAAAAACCCCCCAAACTTTTCCCAGGTAACAGCTAGAATGAGTGAGAAGGTGGGCTTGCACCCAGGTCTTCCTGAGACAAGCTTTCTATACTTTGTCTTTTTTTTATTATTTAAAATATATGTATTTTAACACCTCAGGTGTTAACAATGTCAGAGGTGGAAGGAACCTTAAAGATCCTCTACTTCAGGAATTCTTAACCTGGAGTCTGGGAATGGTTTTCTATTTTGATCACCATACTTCAGTGTAATTTTTTATTTTGGATAATTCTATGTATTTTGTTTTATACATTTAAAAACATTTTTCTTAGAATGCATCCTTCACTTATGATGGAGTCTGAATGCAGATCAAAGCATACTTTTTCTTTATTTTTTCTCATTTGTTTATTTGTTTTTTTGGTCCGTTTTCTTTCACATGACTAACATGGAAATATGTTTTGCATAACTTCACTCATATAATGTATTGCTTGCTATCTCAATGAGGGGAAGAGGGAAGAGAATTTGGAACACAAAATTAAAAAAAAATGAATGTTAAAAATTAATTTTTATATGTAATTGGGGGGAAATATTAAATTAAAAAAATAAAAAGGAGTCCATGCACAGGCTCCCCAAGGTTGACAAAGGGGCCTAAGAGCTCCTGCTCTGGTTCAGTTCCCTAATTTTAGAGATGAGAACAAAGCTTAGATTAAAGGACCTACCCAAGGTCACACTGGTAGTAAGTAGTGTCTGAGATTATGCTCACGGAGTGACAGCTGAAGAGACCGAGGCCCAGAGAAGGTAATGTGATTTGTTCGAGGTCACATTGCCAACTAACTGCTGGAAGATTTGATATTAGAATCTGGGTCTCTCAGCTTCCAGTCTAGTGTGGTTTCCATTCATGGGCAATGCTTTTAGAGTAGTTCATTCTGCAGTGTCCTACTTTCCCCTCCCCGCCCCCCAAATTCCCTGCTAACCAAAGGCAGACAGTTCCATTACCCAAAAGCTAATTGGCATCCCCTCCCTTCCCCCTCCCCTTAAATATAGAATGAACCCTGAAAAGTCCTAGACTGCCAAAGTTAGGATGGATTCTTTTCCCCCTGTTTCAGTGGAGCAACCTGCATGCATCCTCAAATTAGTAGCAACAAATTTTCAGGGAAACCCAGCACAGATGATTTGCACCAAAAAAGCAGAATTTTAAATTATCTTCCATTCCCCCCTAAGCTATCCCAGCTCTCGTGCTGAAAGCAGCAGTATTTGCTATCCTCTGATACATTTTAGCCCAGGTTTTTGTTCCAGCTGTTCAGGCATGGTCCCTTATGGGCCAGATCAAGAGGGTCGGATCCTAGATAAGGGAATGCTTTCCAAAAGTGTGACTGATTTGGGTTTGTGAGCTGGGACAGTTTCCTTAGTAAGTACTTAGTAAATACATAAGAACTTAGTAGGTTTATAAGAGGACCTTTCAGGGTGAAAAAAAAAATCAGTTTCATTATCGGCCAGAGAGGATATCTGGATGTATATAGGCCATCTACTTTATCCTATACTGAAACAGGATTCCCTTTTCACAGAGCTGTAACTGGAAATTCCCCAGGGCAAATTCAGTAGGTGGGGCACAGGGAGGAGCAGGTTGTCTAAGGTATGACCACTTCTCTGGGTGGTTGAATTAGAGGTGTAGACTGAGGTCACGCGAGCTGACAAGGTTGAAGACATGGGGGTGTTGGAAGGGGCCAGAGTTAGGTTGGAGAAGAAGACTGTGAGGTTGGTGCTGAATTTATTGAGGAGAAGGAAGAGTAAGTCAGGTACATGGATGTCAGTACCAAGGAGCTAGATAGGCTGGAGAGAACTTTAAAGGAGGTTGCTAGGCGAAGAGGCAGAGGTCATGTTTGAAAGTGGCCCTGGGGTGCAAGGGGTATGCCAACTCTTCCTCCTGGACTTCAAGAGTGAGCAAGTGAGTGAGCAAACAAGGTTCAGTTGGACATCAGAAGATTGAAGGAATGTAAAAAGATATAGGATCATAGACTTGAAGCTAAAAATGACCTTGTTTAACTCCCTCGTTTTATAGAAAAGGAAATTTTATAAGGCCCAGAGAGAGAGAGAGAGAGAGAGAGAGAGAGAGAGAGAGAATTACCTAGTGAAAGACTTCAAACGGTGAGTGGCCTCAAAAAGTTCCTCTAAATCTAAATTAAACTCAATTCCTTTATTATTATTTTTAAAAATATTTTATTTTTCTCTCAATTACATGTAAAAAAATTTTCAGTTCAACCTCATTCCTTTAGAAACAGCCTTTTCCACTTTTTGGACAGCTCTCTTAGGACATTTTTCATAGTAGGAAAGTAGGCAGGCAGGCAGGCAGGCATTGAGTATTAAGCACTTACCACGTGCCTGGAACTATGCTAAGCTCTGGGAATATGGAGAATGTGCCTGGAGTACAAATACAGGCCAAGAGAAAAGTACACCTGCCTTCAAGGAGCTTACATTTTAATGGGACAAGACAGCTCAGAAGGGAGCTGAAAGTGGGGAGGAGAATCAACTGTGATACAACTCTTCTCAGCAAAGAAATGATCCAAGATGATGCCAAAAGACTGATGATGGGAAATGCTCTCCACATCCAGGAAAAACCTGTGGGATTTGAATGCAGACTGAAGCATGCTATTTTCACTTTTGTTGTTGCTTTTTTGTTATCCTTGTTTATTCTTGAGTTTTCCCCCCCTTTTTGTACTGATTCTTCTCTTACAACATGACTAATGTGAAAATAGGTTTAACAGGATTGTAACGTATAACTTATATCAGATTGTTCGCTGGCCTTGGGAGGGGGAAGGGAAGGCAGGCTGGGAGAAAAATGTGGAACTCAAAAAATATCTTTACATGTAATTGGAAAAAAATTAAAAATTAAATTAAATTTAAAAAATAAAGTGGGGAGGAGAGGAGAGGGGAGGAGAGGTGAGGAGAGGAGAGGAGAGGAGAGGAAGGATACCTGGACAGAGACTGATGGTGATGTTCAAGGGGGTTTTGTGGCTGATTCTGAAGAATCAGAAGCAGATTTGGGAGGGGAATGAAGCATGGCCAGCCTGGGCTCATCCCCAAAATGAGGGTCCCCAGCTAGAACTCACTAATGGGGCAATGAGGTCAGCATGGCACAGGGTGTTCCAGGGTGAGAATCCCCATGTGCTGGGGGAAGGCCCTAGGGTGAGAAGAAAGCTGAGCAATGGTGGGGAAGTCTGGCAGGGCCTATGTTTCATTCTCTGCAGCTTCTACCCTTTGCTCCTCCTCCTTCTGTGGTCAAGCTGTCCAAGATCAATCCCTCTTCCATGTGCCAGCTGTTCAAGGACTGTGGCCGCATTCTGCATAGTTCTTCTTTTCCAGCCAAACAACCCCGGCTCCTTCATCTGATGCACTTGGAGCATGCTCTTGAGATCCTTCATCAGCCTAATTGCAGCCAATTTAAATCCTACCTGCTTTTTTTTTTTTTTTTTTTTTTTTTTTTAGTGAGGCAATTGGGGTTAAGTGACTTGCCCAGGGTCACACAGCTAGTAAGTATTAAGTGTCTGAGGCCGGATTTGAACTCAGGTACTCCTGACTCCAGGGCCGGTGCTCTATCCACTGCACCATCTATCTGCCCCCCTACCTGCTTTTTAAAACAGCCCAGAGAAGAGAAGCAAACATTCCACAAGTATTCATTGAGCAGGAAATGCTGGGGTAAGGGTGGGAGAAGCAAAAGTAGTACAGATATACCTTGCATTACATTTCTCTTGCTAATATTGTTTTTCTACCTACAATCATGAATATGTTTTCCTTTTCCTTTTTTGGGGTGGGGTGGGGTGAGGCAATGAGGGTTAAGTGACTTGCTCAGGGTCACACAGCTAGTAAGTGTCAAGTGTCTGAGGCTGGATTTGAACTCAGGTCCTCCTAAATCCAGGGCTGGTGTTTTATCCACTGCATTATCTAGCTGTCCCCATGAATATGCTTTAATTTTTTTTTTTTTTTAGTGAGGCAATTGGGGTTAAGTGACTTGCCCAGGGTCACACAGCTAGTAAGTGTTAAGTGTCTGAGGCTGGATTTGAACTCAGGTACTCCTGACTCCAAGGCCAGTGCTCTATCCACTGTGCCACCTAGCTGCCCCATGAATATGTTTTAACCAGACATTTGTCATGACGTCTTAAAATCAAGCTCACCCTGCTCCAATGTCATTGGGCTGTTGGTTGTCCCATTTATCAATATGTCAGTCAAATATTTATTAAGCACCAGCCATGTACCAAGAGGTACTGGAGATACAAACAAAAAACCAAAGTACCTGCCCTCAAGGAGCTTACATTCTAGTCATTCTATTTATAACATTGGTCCTCTTGAACTACCCACCTCTATTAACATTGTTTTACCTAAAATTACTTTTCCCCCCAGAATCATTTGCTTATATAAGATAAAAGTTCTGAAATCAGAGAGCAAGAGAATCTGGAGAATGATCAGGCCCTACTATCTCTATCTTTTTTTTTTGGCAATGGGGGTCAAGTGACTTGCCCAGGGTCACACAGCTAGTAAGTATCAAGTGTCTGAGGCCGGATTTGAACTCAGGTACTCCTGAATTCAGGGCCGGTGCTTTAACCACTGCGCCATCTAGTTGCCCCCCTACTATCTCTAAATGTGACAAGAATCCAGAGAAGCGAGTGATCAGTATGGACTGGAATGATCACAATGCCTTCGTGATGATGGGGATTCAACTGAGCCCTGAAAGAAGGGGAGGCCTTGGGCAGACACAGAAAAGAGGACAGGATAGGTAGGGGTACACTGAAAGAGTCAATTTAATGGACCAACAAACGTTACCATGTCTGACTTCGCAATGACTTTCTTTTAGAATTTGATCCTATTTCCTGGATCAAATATAAGACTACTAAGGCTATTTAAAGCCCTCTACAATCTGGCTCCCGCACCTTTCTCTTTGTATTCCACACGACAGCGACTCCACATTGCTGGGGTTAGGGCTATGGCGCCCTCATGATCGATCTGGAAAATCTGCATAAAATTTTGTGGCCCTCCTTTTGTACCAGAGAAGAAGTCTGAATTATTATGTTATTAAAAGAGAAAATAGGGTGATATTATACAATACTATACATATGTTTTATGCATTTCCAAGTTTCTGAACTTTTTCTACGTCATCTGCCGGCTTTCTCGTGTCGTCTGTGGCTTTGCAAAACTCCCCCCAGGTTCCTACTTAATTTCTTAGGCTGACCCGTGATATATGGGGAAAGTTGTGATGTGGAAAGGATAACTGTACTCTCCTTAGCGCACTCTGTGCTCCAATCAAACTGGCCCATTAAGTCAGGCCCTTCCCTCAAGGAGCATACACTTGAATGGGGCAAGACAACTCTGAAGGGAGCCATGTGGGGCTGCAAGTGGAGGGTTTGGGAGGAGAGGGGAGAGAAGGTACCGCACGAGGACTGGTGGTGACGTGCAAGGAGGATATGGCAGAGAAGTCCTTAGAGTCCATTCATTTCCCTCCATTTATACTGTTTGGTTTCTACTGCACCATCATGATGTTCTCCCTGCCCCCTTCAAGGGAAGCTGACAGCATATGGTTGAAACAGTCAACCAAAGGGTCAAGACTGAAAGAAGGGAAAGAGCAGCGTTCATGGAATAGGAGAGCAGAAGACGGGATGTCCTGGTGAGGATGAAGAATGGATTGTAGGGGCTGCTCCCACACCAGCCCTCTCTTAGTTCAGGTTCAAAATGAGGACAAAATGGGGCACTTGCAAGCCACTAAACACTTAGCAAAGGAAGAAGTGTATTTTGCCCTAAAATAGGAGGATGATGTAATAAGAATACACTGGCACTTTGCTTCTCTGGACTGCCCCTCTTGTCTCCATCTTGAAACAGGTCTGATTAGTAAATGATCAGGGAGGGGCAGCTAGGTGGTACAGTGGATAGAGCACCAGCCCTGGAGTCAGGAGGACCTGAGTTCAAATCCAGCCGCAGACACTTGACACTTACTAGCTGTGTGACCCTGGGCAAGTCACTTAACCCCAATTGCCTCACCAAAAAAAAAAAAAAAAAGTAAATGATCAGGGTATGATGACTCAAATGGAGAGGCCCTGGCTACATGTGGCTGGGACTTTTTATATCCCCAGACCAGGAAGTTGCATCAGGAAAATGCTGGTCTTATGACATACCACCTCTTGGTGGCAAGGTCCTAATGATCTCCTAGAAGACTTTCCACCATTTAAATGACTAGGGGCAGTTAGGTGGCACAGTGGATAAAGCATTGGCCCTGGATTCAGGAGGACCTGAGTTCAAATCCAGCTTCATACATTTGACACTTACTAGCTGTGTGACCCTGGGCAAGTCACTTAACCCCCATTGTCTTGCAAAACAAAACAAAAGCAAAATAAATGACTAGATTTTCCTATGATAGGGAATACTAAGGGAATGAAAGGGGGAAAAAAGAAAAAGACAAATAAAACACAAATGTGGAGCAATATGAAAACCTGAAGTCCCAGGCCTTTCCTCTCTGCTTTAGAAGTACCAAGTCTCAAGTCTTTTATTGGACATTCCTCCTAGCATGGGCATTATTAAGAATGGGAATAAAAATGATGAGGCAGAAAGAGAAACTGAACAATTGGAGGTTGTGGCCAAAGAAAGAAATTCCAGAGTTCTGAATGATGGAGATAGAACAATTATGGGTAATGGTCAGATGAGGAATATGGTCATCCCTGTGTGGGTTCAAGGAGAGTGAAGGGAGTTGAGAAGGCTGATAATCTGGAAGGCCAGAGCATTTGAGCTGACAAGTATAATCATGTTGAAGTCCATCCTGGGCAGGGTTGGGGTGGAGAGGAAGAGTGTGAGTCAGACACTCAATTCCTAGAGAATGTAGTAGATAAGTGAAAAAAGGAGTTTAAAGTTGCCCATGTTTTGGGATGAAGAAAAGTCCCAACGTTCCCGAGGTACCTCAGAGATTATTGCCACAAAACACTAGGCCAAATGGATATTTAATGAGGGGTCTGCCATGCTCAATTCAATTCCTACTGTCCTCCATTTCTGGTCTTCTCCTCTTTCTCCTTGTCCTCTTTGGCATCTCTCCTGCCTGAGACCCATTCTCCAGAATGGTAAGTTCCTTTCTAATATCCCATTTCAAGAAAGGCCCAATACACGCTCACTTTACCTCAAAACTCCTACAGGGTCCAGACTGTCTCGTTTGCTTGTATTTTTGTTTTCCTTGCTTAGCGCTGCACTCGGCACATGGTGAACACTTATAAATGCTCCATGTCTATCTGTCTATTCATCATCTATCTCTCCATCTGTTTGTCTAGATCTATCATCTATCCAACCCTCTATTATCTATTGTCTATTTGTCATCGATCTCTCAGTTCTCTCTCTGTCTTGATCTTTTCCTTCTTTCTTCACTCTCCTTTACTGTTTTCAAAGAAGGCTAAGCCTCATGCTCCTTGTAGACTAGAAACTGCACCCTTGCTGATGTAAGCCACGTATGACCTGAGCTGGGTGCTGATCTCTTCTTTCCTTGGAGTCTGCCTCTTCCAACCTAGCTCTGATCTTTGTTGGTTGCACTGATGACAAGCTGCTCCTCTTGGCCTGTGGTTTGGAAAGGGTGAGGGATGCTTGAGAGATGACAGGTGGCAAGTACTGTTGTGAGGAACATGTGAGGAGACCCTACCCTGCTAGGGATTTTCCTCACTGTCCCTTTCTCCTTCTTTTCTCCTGCCTCCCCCCACACTGAGACCTGAACCATCTCTTTAGGGAGGCCAAATTGTCTGAAATGACTTAGCTTCTTCAGTTGAATTGTTGGCTGATATGGATTTTTTTTTTCGGGGCAATGAGGGTTAAGTGACTTGCCCAGGGTCACACAGCTAGTAAGTGCAAGTGTCTGAGGCAGGATTTGAACTCAGGTCCTCCTGAATCCAGGGCCAGTTCTTTATCCACTGCGCTCTGCCCATCTGATGTAGATTTTTTTTTGGTGAGGCAATTGGAGTTAAGTGACTTGCCCAGGGTCACACAGCTAGTAAGTGTTAAGTGTCTGAGGCCGGATTTGAACTCAGGTCCTCCTGAATCCAGGGCCAGTGCTCTATCCACTAGCTGCCCCCTCTGATGTAGATTTTTAAAAAATTGGATATAGCTTCTAGGGAATCACAGCCCTAAGACGAAAAGTCTTCCACCTGTAATTTACATCTGGAAGTGGTGTTTAGGGAAGGTAAATTTAGAATTATCTTGGACATAATACTAGTCCCCTATAGCAAAGACTGTGAAGCAAATCCCTAAGACACTCCATCCCTCATCTAAGATCCCCTTTCCTTCCCCACCTTTGCAGTATAAATTTTAAAGGACTATAATGGAAAGAACACTGTAGTTGAATCAGAGGACCTGGATTCAAATTCTAGCTCTGCTATTGTGTTACCTTGTTCAAGTCACTTTCCCTTTTGGGAGCTAATATTTATTTTTCTGTAAACTAAGGGCAGTGAGGTGGATCAGTGGATAGAGTGCTGAAACTGAAGTCAGGAAGACTCATCTTCCTGAGTTCAAATCTGGCTTCAGACACTTCCTGGCTGTGTGTTCCTGGGTAAGTCACTAAACCATTCTCTTTCTTTCTTTCTTTCTTTCTTTCTTTCTTTCTTTCTTTCTTTCTTTCTTTCTTTCTTTCTTTCTTTCTTTCTTTCTTTCTTTCTTTCTTTCGCGGGGCAATGGGGGTTAAGTGACTTGCCCGGGGTCACACAGCTAGTAAGTGTCAAGTTTCTGAGGCCGGATTTGAACTCAGGTACTCCTGAATCCAGGGCCGGTGCTTTATCCACTGTGCCACCTAGCTGCCCCGCCTCATCTTTAAAAACAAGTTGATTTGTGATAGACTCTTCTCAGCAGTACAATGGTCTGAGATAATTCCAAAGGACTCATGATGGAAAATGCTCTCCACATCCAGAAAAAAAGAAATGTGAAATCTAGATGCAGATTGAACCATACTGTTTCTACTTTTTTTTTGTTTTTGTTTTTTGAGGTTTTTCCTTTTTGTTCTGATTCTTCTTTCACAACATGACTAATACTGAATATATTTAATATGATTGTACATATATAACCTATATCAGATTGCTTGCTATCTTGGGGAGGGGAGAGGGAGAAAATTTGGAACTAGAAATCTTATAAAAAACCAAATGTTGAAAACTATCTCTACACATAACTAGAAAATAATAAAATATTTTTATGATAAAAAAAGAATTTTGGGAGACCCTAGGAAAAAAAATAAATAAATTGGAGAAAGAAATGGCAAACTACTCTAGAATCTTTGCCAAGGAAAACCCCAAATGGGGTCACAGAGAGTTGGACCCGACTGAAAACTGACAGAACAAAAAGGGGTTTGGACTAGATTAGGGATTCTTAACCTTTGTTGCATTATGGATCCCTTAGGCAGTCTAGTAAAAACTTGGGGGGGCAGCTAGGTGGCGCAGTGGATAGAGCACCAGTCTTGGAGTCAGGAGGACCTGAGTTCAAATCTGCCCTCAGACACTTGACACTTACTAGCCGTGTGACCCTGGGGAAGTCACTTAACCCCAATTGCCTGATCAAAAACAAAACAAAAAACAAAACTTGGCTGGCTTCTCAGAATCATGTTTTTATATAATTGAAGGAAATGCTAACTTTTAGTAGAAATTAGCAAAGATAAAGATGTCTTCCCTCCCTTCAAGTTTATTAGGTCAGTTCAGTGATGGCCCCTTCTTCTCTGGACTGATATATACAGAAGGAATGCTCTAGAGTTACCCTTAAGGTGGTGGAGTAGATAGACCTAAGATTGAATCCACCCTCAAATGCTTACTTAATTGTGCTGGTCACTGAACCTTCTTTCCTCTTAGTTTCCTCATCTGTAAAATGGGGGTAATAAGAGTTTCCACTTTCCAAGGTTGGCATGAAGATCAAATAAGATAGTACATGTAAAATTCTGTATAAATGTTAGCTATTTGTTGTTATTGGAGAGTGTGTGGTGGCCAATCCCTCACTGATTGTGGAATGATTTGTGGTAAGAAGAAAGGTTGCCTGGGTGACCAGTAAGTACAGTAAGGGGATGGATTGAGGGCCATATTAGTGCAGATGAAAGGGAGTTACAGGATCACAGGATTTTGAGCCAGAAGGAACCATAGCAATTTGGAAGGGAAAAATATCTTATTTTCATTAACCTCTAACTTAAATTTAGCACTTCCTTCAATTATTTAAAAAAATATTCAGAGATCTATAGGCTTCGCTAGACTTCCAGAAGGGCTCATGACACACAAAGTGAAGAATCCCTGATTTAGTTCAACTCATTCATTATATAGGTGAGAAAGCTGAGGTGGGGCGGGGGCAGGGGTGGGGGGGTGGGGAGACAGATAGAGACAGACAGACAGACAGACAGACAGACAGACAGTGACAGAAATATAGAGAAAGAGTCAGAGAGAGAGAGACAGAGTAATTTGTTCTAGGGCACATAGGAATAAACTGAGTTTCTCTGAGGTCCTTTGGCTGTGGATCCTGCATTCTTTCCACTGTACACATGAGGGAGGATGCAGACATTTTTTATCAACAAGGGGCTACAGATAGTTATGAAGCAAATGTGAATGGGAAGGAGGGTCCTTTAAGATAAGGTCGAAAAATCCAGATAAAGGAAATGTACCCTACTGTGGTGGTGACCCTGCTTACAGACGGGGAAGTCCTTCTGAGATCTAACCTCACCTCCTCTTGTTTAGTCTTGCCCTTTGCCCTGGGAATTGCTTTCCAGAAGACTCCACCCCACCTTACCAATAGGTCTAGCCCATTCCCAATTATCCATCATTTGTTTTTCCCAGCAGAAGCAGAGTTTGGGGGCCAAGGGATATTGTCCAGTCAGTTCATATCCCCAATACCTTGGATCTGGACCCAGCCATAGCATTGAGTCCTGACATCTCTTTCATTCCTTGTTCTCTCTGTTATACTTATCCTCTCCCCTTTAACTTTCCTCCCCTCTCCTTTGTCCAACCCAACCCAGTCTGGTAGCCTTGTATTTCAGGAAGAGCCACTTCCTTACCTGGCCTATCAGCTCCTGCCATGGCAGATCCAATGTGTCAATGGAAACCATTGGGGAAGCCCACCAGCTTAACTGGATAAGCCTCTTTTTCTTCTGCCAGAGCCTGGGTGGGTAGGGGTGGGTAGGAGGTTTAGGAGTGGCAGACACCAGGGAACTCACAGAGAAAGCTTCCTGCTCCCTGTCACACTCAGACGATGGGAGTTGGAAAGGAACTTGTCACCTCATCCAACCTTCCTTAAAGAAATCCTTTTTATAATATTCCTGAAAGGTGGTTATCCAGCCTCTCTTCTTCTTCTTCTTCTTCTTCTTCTTCTTCTTCTTCTTCTTCTTCTTCTTCTTCTTCTTCTTCTTCTTCTTCTTCTTCTTCTCCTTCTCCTTCTTCTTCTTCTCCTTCTTCTTCTTCTTCTTCTCCTTCTTCTCCTTCTTCTCCTCCTCCTTCTCCTTCTTCTCCTCCTTCTCCTTCTTCTCCTCCTCCTCCTTCTTCTCCTCCTCCTCCTTCTTCTTCTGCCGGATTTGAACTCAGGTACTCTTGACTCCAGGGCCCGTACTCTATCCACTGCACCACCTAGTTGCCCCCAGCCTCTCTTCTTGATCACCTCCCTGAGAAGTGAAAGTTCTCTCCCTCCCTAATGGTCTGGGAGCTCATCCTTATATTGAGCTGAAATCTGCCTCCCATGGGTCCCCAGTTTTGCCCTTTGAAGCTACAGAGAACAAGTTTTCTTTCTCTTCCTTCAGCTATTTGTAAACATCGATAAAAAATCACAGAATATCTCAGTGACCTCATAGTCTGTTTGTCTCTTCTTCCTCTTTTCTACACATCCCCCCCATCTCTCTCTGTCTCTGTCACATGGATACACATAGACACAGACACACTCACACTCACTCACACTCACTTTAAACCAAGCACTGGCTAAAGGTCTATTTGAGATTTGACCAGAGAAAGGCTCAAAGAAAGCCTCACCCTTAGAGCAGCTAGGTGGCACAGTGGATAAAGCACCAGCCCCGGATTCACGAGGACCTGAGTTCAAATCCGACCTCAGACACTTGACACTAGCTGTGTGACCCCGGGCAAGTCATTTACCCTCATTGCCCTGAAAAAAAAAAAAAAAGAAAAAATAAAAAAAGATGTAACTTAAGAAAGCCTCATCCCACTAAAAGCTAATCAATGTGACGAGGGAACATGTATTTACAAACACACACATGCTGTACTCCGCATTGCTGGCAGGATCTCTTTAGCACCCTGGAGGGTGATTTGAGAGGTTATTGCCTAGTTTAGATGACTATGGGAGTGGGGGGGGGGGACGGTAGCTCATTTTTATCTTTTTAAAAGTGTCTCCAAACCTGACTTTCCTTCCTTTCCCGACTGTCCTTCCTTCCAACTCGAGGGGCAGAGGTGGGAAGATCTTGCTTGTGCCCTGAGATAAAGAACTATTCACTCCCTGGGCCAAACTTCTAGGAGCCTTCCTAGAACAACGGCCTCTACACTGATGGCCGGAAGGAGATGGAATTGTCTTGTGCTGCCCATTCTTCCTCCATGCCCCCCATCTCCCTTGTTCTTCTCAAGGTGCTGAGCCCACTCTCCAGGAGTAGGAGAAGGAGAAGGAGAAGGAGAAGGAGAAGGAGAAGGACACTGGAGATCAGTTTAGGTGTCCCAGTTCCAGGTAGGACCATAAGTGCAAATTGCAGACTCTAAGGACAGATTTATAAACATTGGCATTTGTCCAGCCAGACCCTCAAGTTCCTATGCCTCCTGTCCAGTTATTTATTTTTCTTTGTTTCTTTCTTTCTTTTTGGCAGAGCAATGGGGGTTAAGTGACTTGCCCAGAGTCACACAGCTAGTAAGTGTCAAGTGTCTGGGGCCGGATTTGAACTCAGGTCCTCAAGAATCCAGAGCCAGTGCTTTAACCACTGTGCCATCTAGCTGCCCCCCCCCTCCCCAGATTGATTCTTTTGGGAAGTCAAACTAGGCCATCTTTTGCCTCAATTCTTACCTAGTCTTTAGTCACTGAATGGGTGTTGCCTCAGACAAAGAGCTGGGAGAGACCTGAGCTTAAAAAGGCCAAGGTCTCCCCCTGCATCCTGGGCTGCTGTCCGTTGTCCTGACCTATGCCATGCCACTGGACTCAGATGACTCTGGAGGAGACAGTGAGGCTGATGACTTTGCCTTACCTCACTTACATCCAATTCACTTGCAAGTCAAGACATTCCCCTCCTGATGTCATTGGTCCTCTTCAAGAATGAAAGACAAACAACAACGACGACTAGTTCTGGTTCCCCTTGGTAACCTCGGGCAGTGTGCTTTCTGTGCAGACCCACTGCTGAGGGCTCTCTCTTTAATGAAGTCAAGCGCTCAGCAAATAGGGGATAAGTGGCCACTTTTCTATTCTAGGTGAGGCTCAGATTGTAATTGGATCTGAGGAGGTAAATGGGCTCAGCTGGGGACTTGAGGCCAACCAGCTGTTTCTTTGTTGGGAGTGAGGGGAGAGAGATCCAGGAGAAAGAAGGAACCCCCATGTGGTAGGAAGAATGCTCTACTAGTCTTTTGGGAGCTGGTACTAAATGTTTTCTTTGAGAGCATCTTCTCTCTTTTATTTTTCCAGGGCAATGAGGGTTAAGTGACTTGCCCAGGGTCACACAGCTCGTAAGTGTCAAGTGTCTGAGGTCGAATTTGAACTCAGGTCCTCCTGAATCCAGGACCTGCACTTTATCCACTGTACCACTTAGCTGCCCCAAGAGCATCTTCTCAAAGGGGATGGTGGCCTGGGAAGGAAAGGTTGAATGAGGTCTCCTCCAGGCCCTTTGCTACCACTTTTCATGATTGTACACTTGTACAAATCTATGTAGGGTCTGTAGTCTGGGAGGTCTAGTGGAAAGGGATAAACTAGACCCTAAGGGGACAGGTAGGTGGTGCAGTAGATAGAGCACCAGCCTTGGATTCAGGAGAACCTGAGTTCCAATCCAGCTTCAGACACTTAGTAGCTGTGTGACCCTGGGCAAGTCACTTAACTTCCCTTATTTACTTCCAATTTATCCTATATGTAACTTCTCTCTCTCTCCCTTTCTTCCCCTCTCTCCCTTTCTCCCTCCCTCTCCCTCTCTCTCCCTCCTTCTCCCTCTCTCTCCCTCCCCATCTCCCCCTCCTCCTCTCCCTCTCCCTGTCCCCATTACTTGTTGTCTCCCCCATTAGAATGCCTTGAAGGCAGGAACTGTTTGTCTCTTACCTCTAAGCATAGTGCCGGGCACATGAGAGATGCTTAAGAAATGTTCATCGATGGTAAACAAGGAAAAACTTTCTAACAGAGCTGGCCCAAAATACAGAAGGTTCCTCAGACAGTAGTGAGTGTTCCATCGCTGGAGTCTTTAAGCAGAGATTGAATGACCGGCTGCTTGCTGGGATTTCCTGTTCCGGTATGAGCCGGACTAGATGACCCCTGAGGCTGCTTGCAGCTCTGAGAGTCTGTAATTCTAGGGAAAAGGGGCATGGGTGGAAATCTCTGTATTAGTTGGTAGACAGTCTGGTAGGGATGGAGAAGTCTTCCTAAAAGGTTCAGAGATAGAGAAGGGAGCTTAGAAAGCAACCTGGCTGAAGCCTTCCTTTGACGGACAACTGAACTGAGACCTAGAGTGAAACAGTAAGCGTCGGAGTCTGGATTTGAACCCACGCCTTCTGACTTCAAATCTAGTGCTCTTTTCAACTTACTGTTTGGATCAGACCTGTGATTTCATTGGCAAGGGGATCTTGTTTTTACAAACCTCCCTCTCCCAATGTGATCTGCACATCACTTGTCTTAGAAAGTCACTGGGAGGACTGAGAAGTTAAATGACTGGCCCAGGGTCACACAGCCAGGGGAAGAACTTGAACTCAGGTCTTCTGGACTCTGAAAGCCTCCACCAGCTCACTTCACTCCCAGGGTAATTAAAATCCCTGAGCTTCCCCAGGCTGAGGAGAGCCCCGGATTTGCCTTCGGGAGTGGGGATGGGGAAGGAAAACTGTTTGTGTCTCTGGATTGGTGATCTCTGGGCTGGGGATGAGCATGGGTTTAGGTGACATTGGTGAGTTTATTCAGTGGCAGCTGGCAGACCGCTCGTGATGGCTGCTTGGGGGGTGCTTAGCCCTGACACGTTCACTTAAAGGAGCGATGCTGAGCAGCTTTGATTCAGGTCTTGTTGAATGTTCCAATCCCTCCCTCGTGCCACATTAAGTCAGGCAGGGCAGGCTCCTATTTATCAGCGGGAGTGTTTATAGCGATGGAGTTCAACTTCCTGCTATCTCCCCTTATATTTGGTGTGGGTTGGGGGTGGAGGGGAGCCCTAGGGCGCAGCCTGCTCTGAGCAAGTGAATCACAGCTAAAACGTTGGGGGATCAAACAGTCTACAGAGAGGACTGAGGGATAGCACTGGCTTTTTTGCTATTTTTTAAAATTAAAATTTATTTTAAAAAAATGATCAAAATTCTGTTTTCTCTTCCTTGCTCCTCTCTCCCATTTGGGGTGGGGGGGAGGGGGCAGAGAAGAAAACAAATCTTTGTAGCAAATGTACATGGTCAAACAAAATGAATTCCGGCATTATCCTTGTTCCAAAAATTTATGTTTCCTTGTGCATCCTGCATCACCTCTCCGTCAAAAGGTGGGTAGCGTGCTCTATCATTGGTCCTCTGGAATCAAACCTGAACTCTTTAAAAAAGTGCATGCTCAGGCTTAGCCTGGGATGCTTCCCAGTCTGAATGCCCCAGGACCCTGTGGAACTGGGATGGTGGACATATAGCACACCCACCTCTTCCTCAATTAACAAACAGCAACTCCATATAAGCCACATCAAGTAGTGGATGGAATGCTGGGCTCAGAGCGAGGAAGATCTGGGTTCAGATCTGCCATTTACCAACTGTGAGCCTACTTTTCCTCATCTGAAAAATGGAAATAATAATAGCAACTAACTCATAGGGTTTATTTTGAGGGACAAATGAGATAATCAATATAAAATGCTATGCCAACTTTCACAACCGAGGGAAGCGTTAACTCTTAGGTTAGACTTGTTGGAGAGCTTCCTGATGCTGAGAGAGTGCACTCTTCAGGACGATAATGGGCTCTCTTTATCTGCAGATTAAAAAAAAAAAAGTAAAGGCCCAATCCCCTCTCTGCCTTAGCTGAGGCAGGAACATGAGGCCAGGGAGATGGACCAGATGACATCTCATGACTCCTGGAAATTGGAGCAGCTGGGAGGTTTGAAGAAGTACATCCTGTGACTGAGTCCCATTTCTCAGTCAGTTCCCTGGGCAGCATGAGAAAATGAGGTCGTCTCCTAGAGGCTTGTTAGTGATATTGCATGTGGTATCCCCAAGTGTCCACTAGACAGTGCTTTAGCAGCATAGGGGAAAGTACTTTGGGCTTGGAATCAGGAGCCCCGAGTTCAGATCCCGGGTCTGATGCTTTATAGCTGTGTGACTTGGGTGATTTGCTTCATCTCTGAACCTTGGTGTTGTTATCTATAAAATGAGGATAATAATTCATTCACTGCCAACTCATTGTGAGAAAAGTATAGCTTTAAGGCATTATATAAATGTGGTCTGTCCCTTATTCTAGGATTATTTATATTTATTATATATTATATATATGTATAATATATGTTATTTATATTTATATATATATGTATTTCATATGTATAGGCATGTATACTGTGACGTTTAAAATTTAATGTGTGCCTTATTTCTGTCCCAAGTTTGGGGAAAATTAGCTGGGGTTACTAATATAGTTGTTACTTAATTAGAAGCTTTAGCACCAGTTTTGGGACATTAAACATTTATTAAATATCAGTAAAGAGAGTGCACATGTCTCTGAAAGTTTAGAAAAGGCCTATCTATCCTAGAGGAAAAATAGAGCTTAGCCTGGCCTGCTTCTTCCTCCAAGTCCTCTGCCACCAAGACCACCTCAGAGAGCCTAACTCAGAGTAACTGTGTATGGAAGCTTTTTATGAGTCTGGAGGAGAGGCGGTCCTTACACACTGCTTCAAGCTCATTGGCTAGCATCAGCCAAATCCACTGGCTCACTGGACTTGAGGGTGGTCCCAAGTTGAGGTCAGATTTCACACCCTCTGAGAACACACCCTCTTGAGGGCCAGGCAGGTGTGGTTTTAATCGAATTAACTTTAAGTGAGTTAATCAGCAAAGTCAGTCAATCCAATCAATCCACTTAAGCTGGGGCCTTTGGGAGTTCCCCAAACCCTAGGATTTTCTCACACTACACATATACGCACACACATGTGCACATGTGACCACACAGATGCACATATGTACACATAATATACACACATCCACATCCATGCACACACATCCACACACATACAGACAGACAGACACACACAGACACACATCCTTGGAAGAAGGAATGGGTGAGGTGATATGGGACTTCTTCAGGCTGGGAAGGAGCTGGGATGACTCTGGTTTCTTTAGTTCCCACGTCTTTTCTCCGGACATGTCAAGCAGAGTAGAGGGAGAAACTGCTTTGAGCAGACGCTCAAGAAGGTTGTTTTTGACATCCATGCCCAATACAGTAAGTTTCAGGAACAGAAGACGTAGCAAGCAGATGGACAGATGAATGTAGAGCCCCACAGCCTTTTGTCTCTTCCAGGAATCAGCCGTTTCCCATTTCTCCCCATTTTATCCTTCCTTCCCTGGGCTCTATCAGAGATTTTGTCCCCTGGAAGGCCTGGGGTTCAGAGTTTTCCTGCCTGTGGGGTTCCTGTCTCCCCTTTCTCACATAGCTTCAGGCTGGTCACTGCCACACCACGTGAGTGAGTTGTAAAAGTCAAAGAAGGGCGGGGCAGCTAGGTGGTGCAGTGGATAGAGCACCAGCCCTGGATTCAGGAGGACCTGAGTTCAAATCTGGCCTCAGAAACTTGATACTTACTAGCTGTGTGACCCTGGGCAAGTCACTTAACCCCAATTGCCTTGCCAAAACAACAACAACAACAACAACAACAACCAAACAAAACAAAATAAAACAAAACCAAAAACCAAAACCCAAAAAAAGTCAAAGAAGGGGACATGGTCATCTTGGTATGTCAGAGGGGCTTTGGGGTGGGGTATGTTGTCACAATTCTGCAGTTGCCCATTCCTGACACTCAGGCCATAAACTGCCCAAGGCCCTACCTCACTCGGGCAACATAGATTAAAATAGTATTTTTGGTCAGCTGAGCTCAGCCTGGCCTGCTGGTGTCAGATTTCCATACCCTATGGTGAGCAGGCTCCAGGGCTCTTTGTGTGCTGGGCTCTCTCATGTAAGTGAACACCAGTACGTGTCTATAGTTAGCTGCTGGGAGAAGGGAGGTGGGACTGGAGCCTGGGGTTGGCTAGGGATGTGTGCAAAGATTTGGGAACCTATCTACAGAATTCCGGGGAGGTTGATCCAGCTTGAGACCCGCTCCATGGCCAGATCCTGTTAAAGGGGCTTCTCTTCTACTATGTTGCCCTTCGTACCAGTCAGTCTGTGTAAGGAATCACCTGGACTTGCCTTATGTGATTTCTATGGGGATTCCCAGTGGGTTAGAAGCAGGCCTTTATATGATCACTTATACAGTATAGGGACCATCCTGGGGTGTGGGGCACACTGTCTGGGACTGTTAAACTGGGCATCCTTTGGAGGAACCTTATGGGAAAACTCCACTGGAGCTGCAGATGCTGGAAGGTGGCTGACCATCTCTCTAGCCCCCTGTCTGTCTGTCTGTCTGTCTGCCTACTTACTTGCCTGATCGCCCACCTGTCTGCCTAGATATCTGTCTCTGCTGACCTACCAGAGGGAACAAGGTCTAGCAAAACCCACTGCAGCGTCTATCTTTATGCCTGAGTCTTGACTACCTGAACAGTTAATAGAATTCAGTTGCTATTTCTTCTCTCTCTGTGGGACATAGCCCGACTGTCCGTCTCTCCTTCATTGTATGTGTCCGTTGTCTGTCTCTGTTTTATGCTTCTTCTTCTTTCTTTCATGGGCTAGCTCAGGCCCCACCTCCATCCACCTCCCTAGTATTCCCAGCTGAAGTGGTTCTTTCCTTCCACAGATTTCCCAAGAATCCTTGCTCTGGTTCTCTTCTTTACCCCTATTCCATGCTATTTTGTATCAAGCTTACTTGTATATGTAGCTTATATCTCCTCTATTAGATTATGAACCCTGTGAGGTCAGGGACTGCATCTTATTTTATATCTTTGGCTCCCCCAGCTCCTAGCCCATTGCCTTATACATGGTAGGTGATTCACAAATATTGGTTGAAGGGAAGTGAATTGTATTTCCCATCTTTCCATTGGTCACAGGAATACATTTCTGCTGGGTGAACATCTATCCTTGTTTATGGTCTAGGAGGACTTTTCTTGTGGTTTCTTATTGGCTACCTACCACCAACCATATGTATTTATTAAGTGCCTATTGTGTACAAGGTATTAGGGATGCAAAGACATATGGGATAGTTATGTAAAAAAAACCCCAACTTTACAAGTACAAGTTGGCATCGGGGATGGACATGGTCTGTCTGAAAAAGATGTGGGGGTTTTAATGGATTGCAGGCAACACATGAATTAGCACAGTGCAATAGCTACAACCAAAAAGAGAATACAATCTTGGGCTGCAATACAATGAACAAACAAAGCACTGAGGAATAGAGATGGTTGTACTTTTGTCTTCTGCCCTGGTCAAACTGTAACAGGAATATTGTGTTTATTAATAGGATTTACCAAGGACATTGGAAGACTAGAGATGGTGAGGAATAAAGCAACTGGGATGGTGAGAGGGCTCGAGCCCATGTCGGAGGGTGATATATTGGAATAACTTGTGATGCTTCATTTGGAGAAGGGAAGACTCAGTGAGAACACATTGTCTTCAAAGGCAGAGGATTAGTTTGGCTCCAGACGGTGGAACTGGGAGTAAAGGGTGGAAATTGCAAAGAGACAAATTTAGGTTTAACTATCCAAAAATGAGAAGCAGTTGGGTGGTGCAGTGATAAGAGAGTCAGGCCTGGAGTCAGGAAGACTCATCTTCCTGTATTCCAATCCGGTCTCAGACACTTACTAGCTGGGTGACCCTGTGTAAGTCACTTCACCCCGTTTGCCTCAGTTTATTCATCTGTAAAATGAGATTGAGAATAAAATGGCAAAACCATTCCATTATCTCTGCAGGGAAAACCCCAAATGGGGTCACTAAGAGTTGGATAATGAAAATGAGTGAACAAAAACAACAGAAATCTAAAAATGAAATGAGTTGCCTCAGGGGATGGTGGGTTTGCCTCACTGGAGGTGTTCAAGTGTCAGTTGAATGTGGTGGTAAATAAAGTCCCTTCCAACTCTCAAACTGTATGATTCTGTGACCATTTGTCAGGTGTGTCATGGTATGGATTCCTTTAGGGTACGGTGTGGTGCAATGGGAAGAGACATGAGTCCAAATCTCACCTCTGCTGCTTACTGACTGTGTGATCTTGGAAAAGATCCTCTTTTTTTTTTTTTTTGTGAGGCAATTGGGGTTAAGTGACTTGCCCAGGGTCACACAGCTAGTAAATGTCAAGTGTCTGAGGCTGGATTTGAACTCAGGTCCTCCTGAATCCAAGGCTTGTACTGTATCCACTGTGCCACCTAGCTGCCCCGAAAAGATCCTCTTTAGACCCCAGTTTTCTCATGTGTAAGAGGGAGTTGGACCAGAAGGCCTTGGAACTCCTTTCCAGCTTGGGAGCTAGGTTCTTATGAGCCGTAGAGATGGGTGACCTCAGATGGCCAGTGGTGTCCTCTCCGACTCAGAAATTGTGATTGTGTAAATGATGTCACAAGGGGGCGTAGGTATGAAGAGAAAGCCCAGGCAAGGTGGAATGATTAATTAGAAAGAGACAACACTTTCTGATGGAGTCAGCTGTTGGAGAAGGAGGAAGCACTCTGATTTGGGTGTTGAAGGAAGGGAAGTACAACACCATCTGCTGGGTTGCATAAGTAGTCATGTATGGCAGGTCACTGACCAGCTCATCAGGCCTACCGGGCTCTAGCCCCTTCTTCCTGATGGTGTCGTGTGTGTGCATGTGCATGATACAATAAGGGAGGCATCAGTCAAGTGGATTTCTTTTTTTTTTTTTGGTAGGGCAATGAGGGTTAAGTGACTTGCCCAGGGTCACACAGCTAGTAAGTGTCAAGTATCTGAGGCTGGATTTGAACTCAGGTCCTCCTGAATCCAAGGCCAGTGCTCTATCCTCTGTGCCACCTAGTCGCCCATAGTCAAGTGGATTTCTAAGGGCCATTCTAGCTCTAACCCCCTCATCTTACGCATGAGAAATTGCAGGCCCAGCCAGGGTAAATGACTTGTGGAGGTCACAAAGCCAGCGAGTGGCCTTCTGTGTTTCAAGACCCTGGAGCTGGTTGCTTTCTTCCCAGCCCTCCCTTGTCAGCTATTTGAGCATTTGCAGGCAGAGGGCTGCAGGAATGAAGGCCTTCCACAGGTTAATGACTTTGGAGATCTGGGCTCTGCCACTGAATTGCATGTATGAGTGAGGTCAAAGCCCCTCTAGAGCTGCACAGTTTTATGAATGCAAAGAAAATTGAAGTTGAAAACATAAAACAAGACATTTCTTTTTGACGGTAGCCACAAACTGAGCACTAGCATTTTATTCTGCAGCAGTCTGGGGATTTTGGCCTTCCTCAGTATATAAATGTGCCCTTGGCTAGTCTATGAAATTTGTGTCACAAGATTCTAAAATTTAGAGCTGGAAGGGGCCCTTTTATTTTATAGATGAAGTGATTAAGGCCCAAGTGCCTGGAACAGCTCTTTGCCTATGATTCCAAGTTGGCCAAGGCTGCCCAAACCGCCTGCTCTCTGGTCATCTTGGAGCCCCCATCCCTTCCCTCACAAGAAGCCAGCACTTTTTGAGACTCATCTAACATCCCAACATCTACAAGATCCATGTCCTTCCTGGCCAGGAAGCTGGCTTCCTTGTCCCCTTCTCCGATCATCTGATGGCCTTTGAGTTCCCTTACAGGTCAGAATCTATGATTCTATGACCATTTCCTTCAATGTTCATCCATTCATTTATTTCTTGAGTTACCTCTGTGCCTGACACTGCCAAATGCTCTGAGGGACAAGTTCAAGCTCTCTGAGTAGCATAGGATCTGGACTGGAATCCTTGTTCTAAAGGAATATGTCAATGTTAGCTATTGTTTTGAATAGTAACAATAAATTGCGAATTGTCTGGATGGAGGAACACCTCCCTTTCTTTCTTTTTTGGACATAATCAGGGTTTAGTGACTTGCTGGGAGTCACACAACCTAGTAAGTGTCTGAGGTTAGATTTGAACTCAGGTCCTCCTGACTCCAGGGCTGGTGCTCCATCCACTATACAACCCCAATACCTACCTTTCTCCATCACTCATTTTCCATCTTTTCCCTAGTCTTTCTCTTGATTAGAAGAGTTAATGGAGCAGGAGCAGGGGTTGGGGGAAAGTGATGATGGAAAAAGAACATTATGTTTGGAGTCAGAGGACTTGGGTTTGAATTCTGACTCTGCTACCTACTATCTATGTGACCTTGGCAAGCCACTTGCTAAAATCTTAATAAAGTCATCAAATCTTACTAAAAATAAGGTTGTTGCCCTGGACAACCCAGAAGATTCCTTTAGTCCCTAAATCATGATTTTATGATCTTTCAAGGCCAACATCAAGCCCTTCCTCTAAGAAGACTCTTGTGATAGACACCATAGGTCCTCCATTATATTATTGTTCTTGTTGTTTTGCAAGGCAGTGGGGGTAAAGTGACTTGCCCAGGGTCACTCCTCCATTATATTGTATTGAAGGCCACACCCTGGGGCCTTGGTTTCCTTATCTCTAAAATGAGGGTAAGAGTGGCCCCCAGTTGACTTCTAATGTTTCAGCTGCTCTAAATCTGGACATTGGCCCGAAGAGGACCAGATCAGGGCTGCTTTCTGTTTGCATGCAATTCCTTCCTCAGTTCTAGCCTGTGGTACCAATTTGGGCCTGTAGGATGACAAGGGCCCTTTGCAATCTCTGGGGGCTGGGGGCGGGGGCAGGGGCGGGGAGTCAGTGTGTTTCCTGGGTGATAGGAAACATCTGGTGACACAGGTCATTCTTTTTGTCCCCTCACCACCTTCTAGTGAAAGGAAGAGCAGACATCTAGGTAGCTAATCAGAGGTGACAAATACCATTCTGCCGGCCACATGCAGGATACACCACGTGGGAAATGTTTTAACAAAGTAAACCAAAAAATACAATATAACTAATGTTAATTCATGTTTTTCTATGTCCAAATGTGGCCCACGTTTGAGTCTGCCACCACCGAGCTAAGTGATTCAGTAGAAATCATAGACTATAGAGCTGCAGAGGGTCATAGGATCACAGGTTTGGAGATGGAAAGGTCCCCTCAAATCCAATCCCTTCATTTTATAAATGAAGAAACTAAGGCACAGCTGAGGAAGTGATTTTCCCTAGGTCACACAAATAGATAGATAAAGCATTTATTAGATACTTACTGTATGCCAGGCACCATGCTAAGTCTTGGGATGCTACTACAAGCAAGCAGGACAGGGCCCTTCCCAAGAGCTTACATTGTGAAGAGAGAAGGCAACAGATAGAAGGGAGCTGGTAGAAAAACAGGCTACACCAGGTGGGGATGGCCTGGATCTCCCAAGACAAGAGGAGCCTTGTCAGTCAGAATGGAGGGTTGTCCCGGGGCAGAGAGTCCAAGTTCCTGAGTAGGTGGGGAGCAGGTGGAGCTAATTATCAGAACGGGGAAGGCACAGTATGCAGACTGTCAGGAAGTAAAAAACAGATCAGGAACTCACACTCAGGTTCCCAGACCCTCTGAACAGTATACTTTCTATGACACCACAATATTGGTTCTCTAGACTGCAAGCCAGAGGCAGGTGCACTTTAGGATCCATACTCTGCCCCCTCCACAGCACCCTGTAGCAGCCATGGGTACTTGCTGAACAGGCTGATGAGGGGGCACTCTCACCTTTCTGTCTTTGGAGTGACAGTAGGGGCCCTGAATTATCTCAGATTGTCTTTTTTTTAGTGAGGCAATTGGGGTTAAGTGACTTGCCCAGGGTCACACAGCTAGTAAGTGTTAAGTGTCTGAGGCCAGATTTGAACTCAGGTACTCCTGACTCCAGGGCCAGTGCTCTATCCACTGCACCACCTAGCTGCCCCCTCAGATTGTCTTTTAAAAAGGGTTTTATTGATGCTTTAAAAAATATGTTGTCTCCCAGTGATCTCATTCCCCATCCTCAAATAGAACCCTTCCTTGTAACGAAGAACAATTAGCAAAATAAGCCAACACATTGGCCATGGCTGATGACAAATACGTCATTCTGACCCCATGGTGCATCACCTCTTTGCTGAGAGGAAGGAGGCATGTTTTGCTGCCTGACCTCTGGAATTTAACTCTTCTTCCCTAATATTCTATATCTCAAACTAGACCCCAACCCTAGACCTTGGGGCTGAACTCACACCTGGAGGCCCCAGTGCACACCTGTCAGATGTTCAGCCCATTCTCAGTATAGTGGAAGGACCACACCTTTGCAGTGCAGAAAACTGGGTTTGAGTAGAAGCTGTGCTATGCGGTGCCTGTGGTACCCAGGGTAATTAATTTTCCTTCCCTGGACCTCAGTTTTCTCACATATAAAACGAGAGGGTTGTTGGCATTATATGATCTCTGAGGTTGTCCCAACTCTAAAATCTATTATCTATAATCATATTCATGAAAAACCAACCCTCTCTCCCACCTCCCCAAATTCTGCTCCCCCGCAATGCTTGACTATACATAAATAAATAAAACTCAGACTCATCTATTATTAAAACTGGAGGGAATTTTGGAGATCGTCTGTTTCAACCCTGTCATTTTATAAAGAAGCTTATGATCAGAGAGGGGAAATAACTTTCCTGTTAGTTAGTTGAAAGACTGGGATTAGAACCCAGATTGCTTGATTGTTGTTCTAGACCATGTTGTCTCATTGTCCCTAACTTTATGTTCTGGGTCTTTCAAAGAAAACATTCCAAAGTCCCTAATCATTTGACTGCCCTGCTGGTCTAGCCCAACCTCTTTAAAGTCCATATTGCTAAAGGCTCACCCTGGTCTGTTCCCTCCTCTCAAATGTCTCTAAATATTACAAGGACCACCTGAACAACAGCTGTTCCAGTCTCAGGACAGTTGGAAGTAACATCATCATTCTGGAACAGCCAACTTAGGGCCCTGGCATAGAGGGAGATTGGAGGAAAGAGACAGGCACTTCATTAAAGAAACATCTGTAGGGTAATGTAGAAGATATCACTGGGCTTAGAAACAAAAAGACCTGGGTTTGAGTCCCGGATCCACTATTTACTCACTGTGTGACCTTGTAAGTCATTGCTGCTATCTGGGACTCGGTTTCCTTCTCTGAAATCCTTTGCTGCTGTTTAGTCATTTTCAGTTGTGTCCAACTTTTAGTGACCCCATTGGGGGTTTTCTTAAGCAAAGGTACTGGAGTGGTTGGCCATTTCCTTCCCTAGCTCAATTTTGTCCCAGTATCTCCAGTGCCTCGAATAACACCCCAACTATAACATGGGCTTAAGAAATTCTTATTGAATTGAACTGAATTCTCTTATCTCCTTTCCTCAGCTTTTAAACTATTTTTGTATTTCCTAATATGCAAAATAAGAACATTGGACTAGATGACCCCTTGGGTCCTTCTGAATCCTAAAAATGTTGATCCCATGACTCTGTTTCTATGCCCTCCTCCCATGGTGCCCAGGGAACATGGCAGACAGTCCAGGGGGTGCCTGTTGGATGAGAGGTCTTGGGGAAGTTTAAAGTGCTTTCCAAGAGCAAGTCATTCCTGCCTGTCCTCTCCTTGTCTGTCCTGGCCAGACTCACCAAACACCACATAGAAACATAACCTTTATTGCACACGGCGCTGGTTTTTTTTTCATAGAAAAAGGTATTAACACATAAGCATCTGCAAAGTGAAGCAACTCCTGGTTTTCTTGGAACAGTAAAATCGCATGCAATGTCTTCAAGAGTTGGGATTTTGGTCTTGGTCCAAACCAACTGAGATCAGGCTGGGGGGAAAGAGGAAGAAGGGAAGAAGGGCGGGAAGGGCGGGGAGGGGGGGGGAATCGCTGAGTCTTTGTGCCTCTTTCCTCAAAACAAAGTGAGAGAAATAGATGTGTGTGTACATACATTCATATGTATATACACGCACATATAGATCTAGCTTGCCTGTAGATGTGTGTATATATGCATATACACACATACATATGTAGAGTGTGTGTCTGAGTGTGTGTGTCTGAGTGTGTGTGTCTGTGTTTAGTCAGATTCTTTGTGCCCTGGCTTCATGAGAAGAAGAAAATAGTTTCATTTGTACAAAAGAGTTCTATGTACAAGAGTTTGTGAATCGGGGTGCGTTTTTGTTTCCACTGCTGCTGCTCCTGGTCTTTTTTTTTTTGGACAGTTTTATATAAATAATGCAAGAAAACAGTTTGTGAATGAGGGGGCTGGGTGGTCCTGGTTTGGAGGTGCAGCTCCTCCTCCTGGTGGCCCCTACACCAGGGTATAGGACTTGGAATAGGCTCCTGCCCCCTGCTTCTGAGACCTCCCGACCCCCGACGAGGCGCTCATCTCAAGAAGTGAGTCCCTGGAGCCTCCCATTTTGGTGTGGGGCCCTGCAGCCCGAGGTGGCTCCGTGGTGGGGGCTGGGGGAGCAGTTGCAGTGGTGGGGGCTGCAGGGGGTGGTTCGACAGTGGGAGCTGTCGGAGGTGGGGGGGGCGGCGCCGGTGGGTGGGCCCGGCATGGCCAGAGTCCTCTGAGGTAAGGTAGCTGTGGAGGCTGGAGGCCCAGGGTGGGGGAGGCCCAGGGGCTTGCTGGCAGGGTCCAGGGTCAGATGTCGGGCCTGGGTGTGATAGGTCCGGCCCATGTTTCGGATGGAGGCCTCACGGGGTGGGACCACAGGGCAGGGCTCATGCCCATCAGCCTTTCGGAAGAATGTATCCGACTTGACATACAGTGGTAGGTTGCAGTATTCACCTGGAATCACAAAATCACAGTGTTGGAAGGACCTAAGGTGCCAACTGATCTGATCTCTTATCCAATACCAGCATCTGTCCTATCCAATACCAGCATCCGTCCTATCACGTCCCTGCCAGATGGCCATTGGGCCTGTATGAATCCGTCCTGCGACTGGGAACTCACTACCTTACAAGACACTCTGGTCTGTTCTTGAATAGCTCTAATCACCAGGGAGGTCTTTCTCATATTGAGTGGAAACCCACCTTCCCATAACTTCAAGCCCTTACTCCTAGTTCTATCTTCTGGGGCTACGTGGAACAAGCTTCTTCCACATGACAACCCTTTAATCGATTGCTTCTCCCTTAAGTCTTCTCCGGCTAGACATCCCTGGGCCTTTCATGTTAAGTAGTTTCCTGGCCTCTGACTACCTAGGTCACCCTCCTCTGGCACACCAGGGTTTGTCGTGTGACACCCAGGCATGAACTCAACACCCCAGCTTTTCTGGATCCCATGTCAACATCCTTCTGCTCTGTCAGAAGAGAGCCCCAAAGTCTAACTCATTGGACCCTGGTGTAAAGAGCTACTTCCAGAGAACCCCTGTGTGGATTAAGACAACTTCAGGATTATTATTAGCAGCACACCTTCATTCCAGATTGGCTTTCCTCTGAGCACCCAGCATGCTTTGAGGCTGTATCGCCCCACTTGAACTGTGCACGTCTACTTTTACCCTGATACTCCCTGGCAGCTTGTCTCAAGAAGTGAGACCCTGGAGAGACCCATTTGATGTGGGGGTCCTCCAGCCTGATGTGGCTCAGTGCTGGGGGCTAGGGGAATGGTTGCAGTGGTGTTTCCCTCTCCCATCAAACACACCTTGTCGTGCCCAGGAACAATAACTTTTAGAGAAGCATTGTGATATAGTTCATGAAAGCACCAGACCTGGAGCCAGGAGAGACCTGTGTTCACATCTCACTGCCACTAGCCATGTGAATTGGATCTCTCTGAGTTTTAGTTTCCTCATCTGCAAAATGTGGATAATAATACTTGCATTCACGGGGTAATATTATGAGGAAAATGTAAATCTTGAAAGACTATCACTATGTACAATGGTTTTTGATTATCTTCTCTGTTATCCCAAATAATCAAGAACTGGTTGTCATTTCCAGGGCCATGCATCTCACACTCTTTTTTGTTGTTGAGGGTTAAGTGACTTGCCCAGGGTCACACAGCTAGTAAGAATCTAAGGCTGGATTTGACCTCCGGTCCTCCTGACTTCAGGGCCTGCTCTATCTACTGTGTCATCTAGCTGCCCCCATCCCATAGTCTTTTTTTTTTTCATCCCATAGTCTTTTTTTTTTTTTTTTGGTGAGGCAATTGGGGTTAAGTGACTTGCCCAGGGTCACACAGCTAGTAATTGTTAAGTGTCTGAGGCTGGATTTGAACTCAGGTCCTCCTGAACCGGGGCCGGTGCTCTATCCACTGTGCCACCTAGCTGCCCCCATCCCATAGTCTTTTGATGCTGATGGATGAGACATTCTCATTTTAGAACTCCTTTCTTTTCTTCCTGAGTGTCACTGCCCCCTTTTGGATTAGGTTGGGCTCCCTTGGCTTGAGAAATCTCTTTACTTCAACTCGGCTTTCCTTGTCCTATTCCTGATGTCTTTGTGTTTTTGTTCCACTCCTTCCCCCACCCTCCACCTCATATTCAATAAAAGTTTATGAACCTACTAGGTGCCAAGCAAATAAACTACAGGCAGCTCTGTATGTAGGTGAAACAGTGGATAGAGCACTGGGTCTGGAGTCAGGAAGAGCTGACTTTTCTTTGCCAAGAAAACCCCAAATGGGATCATGAAAAGTCAAAAGAGTTGGACTGGACTGAACAACAACAGAGATGTAAAGGACCTGGATTCAAATTCCAGATATGCTTTTACTTATTATCTGGGTGACCTTGGGCAAATCACCTCCAATGGAATCTAGGTTTTATTTATTTATTTTTAGCCTGCAAAAGAAGGGGTTGGGATTCTATCTATCTATCTATCATCTATCTATCTACATGTATATTATATGTGTATGCTATATACATGTATGTATGTGCATTTATATAGGAATCCTATAAGGAGTTAGGATCCTCTGGTCTTTAATGGCCCCCGGAGTGCTAAAGTCCCATGGCAGTGAAAAGTGTCCCAGTAATGGGCTAGTTCTGTCGTCAGGAGGCCAGATGACTAGGCTACCTTGCTCTCTGGCTAAAGGGCACAGAAACAGGTTTCCCGCTTTTCAGGGAGAACCTCCTCCCATACGCCACACCTTTGGGCCAAGGCAATAAACGCCCCTCCTTGGCCAGGCTGATGTTCACTGGGTCTATCTTACTTTGGCTAACGGCTCATGTGCTCAGGACATTCCCACTGCCCTACCCCTCAATAGTTAGTGGGGAGACCTCCCACTCACTTTTGTTGGCACGATGTGGGATGGGCACAGCCACGTTCTTGCCCCGGTCGCTGTCTTGAGGCTTGGGTGGTGAGGCAGTGAAGCGGCAGATGCCTGGCTCGGAGGGGGTGCTCATGGAAGTCATGCTGTCAGCATTTTCGTTGGTGCCCGTGGTCATCTGGTCCGAAGAGCTGTCGGAGATGAAGCACTCGGTGATCTCAAACTTGGCGTGCTGCAGCTGCTCTTCCAGTTTGGCGTGCTCATAGGCTCGGGCCAGCTCCTCATAGGTGGAGGAAGCACTCTCCGTGGACACCATGCTATTCCGCCCTTTGTCTAGGGGAGAAGAGGCAGATCAGGGCAAGACAGACAGACAGAGACAGACACAGAGAGACAGATATAGAGAGAGATACAAAGAGAATGAGAGAGAATGAGAGACAGGGACAGACACAGAGACACACAGAGACAAAGACAGGCAGAGACAGAGAGAAATATGGAGACAGACAGAATGAGAGGGGGAGAAAGAGAGAGGAAGAGAGAGAGACAGAAGAGAGAAGAGGGGGAGAGAGAGATGGAGAGAGAAAGGGAGAGAGGGGGAGGAGGAAGAATAGAGAAGAGAGCCAGAGAGAGCCAGTGACGGAGACAGAAAGAGAGAGAGAGAAGGAGGAAGGAAGGAGAAGGAAGAGAGATGTGATTACATGGCACTGTGGAAAGAATAATAAACTTGGAGGGAGAAAATCTGGCTTGTGCCCAGCTCTTCCTTGTTCTAACTGTATGACAGTGGGAAAGTCACTTGCCATAGTGATAGACATATCATATATATCACATGGTGTAGTGAAAAGAACACTGGGTTTAGAGTCAAGAGAATGAGGTTCAAGTCATGGCCATGTTACATACTATCCATGTGACCTTAGGTAAGTCACAACTTTCTCTTTGGGTCTCAGGTTCTCATCTTTAAAAGGATGGGGGATGGAATAGATGAAGGATCCTTTTGAAGGTTCTAAACCCCCTGACCTATTATATATCTCCTTGCTTTCTGGGCTTTTATGGGATCTAAATTAGCTAAAATGTGTGAAGTACATTGGAATTATAAAGTGCTATAGGAACGTGAAATTGTTGTTGTTGTTGGCATTGCCTTGTTCCTGACCTGATTAACAAGGAAGGCACATTTTATCACATCTTACAAACTGGCCTCTGTGGATGGGAGGCAATAAAGTATGGTTGGCCCTTGAGAAGGTGCTGGGGAAGTCAGAAACCTGATCTTGGGGTGTTGGGGATGGCACATTGAATGCTTGAGAATAGGGGGTTAACCCCCAGATTACAGGGAGAGCAAATGGAAAGCAAGACTTGGAGTTGTGGCAGCTAGGTGGGTGGCAGAGTGGATAGAGCAGCAGCCCTGGAATCAGGAGGACCTGAGTTCGAATCCGGCCTCAGAAACTTAACACTTCCTAGCTGTGCAATCCTGGGCAAGTCACTTAACCCTGATTGCCTCACCAAAGACAAATAAATAAGTAAATAAAGATTTGAAGTTGGAAGAACTGAGTTTGTGTCTCTAAGCTATGTGACTGGAGCAAGTCACATAACCTCTCTTATTTTCTTTATTTGTAAAATGAGGACAATGACACATGCTATCTATATCACATGACTATTGGGGAAAAGGTACTATATAAACTCTAAAGTGATATTGAAATGAAAATTTTTATAATCAATAATATTAATAATCATATCATGCACCAAATGCTTACCATGCCACTAAGACATTTAGTATTAATAAATATAACACCACAACTATTGATTTTGGTTCAGACCTGTGATTTCATTTATTTGAGGGGAGCTTTGTGGTGAGGAAACTCCATTTATTAATACAGATTAGCAACATAAACTTCTAGAGGATTGTTTCTCTAAGACTAACATATGTCAAAGATCTGTGATTTCATCCATGTGAGAATTCTTTCCATTGAGGAAAATCACAGAAAACCCATCCATAGTCTTAGAGAGTTGCCTGCTGTCCAAAGAGGGACTTGCCTGGGGTCACACAGTAAGTGTCAGAAGGAGGATTTGAACTCAGGTCTTCTGATTCTAAGGTCAGTCTACTGTACCATGCTATCTCTTATAAAAATTAATAAAATGATTTTTATTATTGTCATTGCCAACATTTTTCCTTTGTCATCCTTTTCCCCAAGTAGTTTCTCATGCATTAGTTAGTTGTGTCCTATCTCTCTGGGGCCAGAGGTCAGGGGAACTGAGTTCTCGATAGAACCTAGCAGGGAATCCTAAACCCCCTCAAAGTCAAACAGGGAAGGGGCAGTCATGCAGTGGATAGAGCCCTGAAGTCAGGAGCACCTGAGCTCAAATCTAGCCTCCAACACTTACTAGCTGTGTGACACTGGGCAAGTCACTTTAATCCCTATTGTCCTCCCCCCCCCCCCAAAAAAAAAAAAAAAGTCAAACAGAGAGTCGATGCCCTTGTAGGGAATAGAACGCACAGTCGGCTTGTAGGATTTCTGTTCTTTCCCTCTAGAGTTCACAGATCATAGATTTAGAGCTGGCAGGGACGCTGGGCTTAGGATGCAGTCATGAGTGTGTTGGGGCCATGGGGTGGAGGAGTCAGGACTCACCTGTGTCCTGGGAGAGGCTGGCACTATAGCTGTCACTCTCAGTGACAGTGATGCCATGTTGGGATCCTACAGTGCGCCAGTCAGAGGTGAGGGTGCGGGCGGGAGTGGAGGCCTGGCACTTGGTCAGTGTCCATTGGCTGGAGTAACGATTGCGCGTGCTATGGGCTGACTTGACATTCTTCCTGGACACAGGATCTGCACAAACAAAGCAATGGGAGGGATTGCCCCAAAGGCATGTAGGTTTTTTCTTTTCATGGCCTGGACTGGAGGGGAAGAAGTAACCTTGGGAAATTAATTTTGGATGATCTTTTCCTAGGTTCTTGCTCCATCCACCCTGTTGGGCAGGCCGTCCCACTTGCGGGACAGGACAGGAGGACTGAGGCTGTCTCTGAGTGGCAGAAAGTGGTAGAAAGAATGACTCATGTCATCAAGAACCTTGGGTTGGGGATGGGTAGGTGATGGTTGGGAACTCTTCTCCCTGACTTAAAAAGCTAATGACTCTACTTCTCCCTTCTCCCTTTCTTACTCTTCTTGCACCCTTCCCTTCATTTTATAGTCCCCAGGGCTCCCCTTAAGTAATGAACTATCATTTGGGAGGAAGCTCCAAACCTCTGGTCTGTCTTAGATTACAGTGGCCCTGAATATGGGAGAGGAGAGAGGTCAGGGGATCTGTTGGTGAATGAGGCAGGGGATATGGCACAGAAATTGAAAGGAACAGAAGGGCAGGGTTTCCCACATACTGGTGCCAGGTCGGATGTCAGACATGTCAATGAGGGGCCCTGTGTTCTGGATGAGGGCAGGGTGATGCAGGGAGACCCCTGTGCAGAAGCTCTGAGGATTGACAGCCTGGCTGAACTCTGTGTCTGTCACTGGGATGGTGGCTTTGTCGTCCCCTGGAATGAGAATAAGAATCATAATCCTTGATTTGTCAAGTCGACAAGCAATTCTTGGGCATTTACTATGCGCCAGCCACTGTGCAAAGTTCAGGAGGTACAAAAATAGGTAACTTTGTCTCTTTACCCCAACCCTGTGAAACAGGAAGGGTAGGGATTAAATCCTTTAGGGTATAAAGGCCCAGAGAGGTGTGACACACCAGAGGTCACACAGCTATTGGTGAATCTCGGGCTGGAACCCTGGCTCATTTCTACTAGGCCATTAGTAGCCATGATACCACGGCAGTCATTCACCTCTGGTGACAATACCCAAGTGAGGTCAGAGATGATCCTAGGTTAGAAGGTGGGGATGAGCAGGGAGTCACAGCTGGGCCCCCCGGGAGGCCTTGCTCACCCAGCTGTTTGATACCCTCCTTGTCCTCAATCAGCAGCTGGACCCGGGGGATGTCAATGTGGAGCCGAGGACCTTGGGGCGGCCCCTTCACGGGCGTGTCCAAGCTTCGATTGCTCTTGCTATGGAGGAAAGGAAGGATGCCCAGATAAGAGCCATCTCAATAGGCATTGAGGGAACGTTGGTCTGTTAGAGAAGGTGGTAGTGCAGGGACTAGGCCATGTGGCAGGGAGGGGGCAGCGAGGGCCTTGGGCCCTGGTCCTGGGAAGGAGAGGAAGGGGCCAGGGTCCCTGTGCTCAGCACAGCTCTTAATCCCTGCTTTATAGGAGCAGAGGGGAATTGTTCACTCACCTTATCAACATTTCTGCTAAACTCTTTGCATCTGTAAAATACGAGAAAGAGAGAGAGGAGGGAGGAGGGATGCTGAGGAGTAAAACTGGTAGAGGACTTTGAAGTGAAGAGGTGAAGTTCCTCTAGGGGGCTCAGGGCTGCGTGGATTGGTGGCCATCACCTTCCTGTATATGTGTGTGTGTGTGTGTGTGTGTGCGTGCGTGCATTCATGCATGCATGCATGTGCATGCATGTGCATGCATGTATGTGTGTGTGTGAGATGAGATAGGGCATATGGTCAGAGGGAGAACAGTTCATGGACGTCCAAAGATAATACCAAATCCTGTTCTAGAGCTTCCCCTTGTACTTTCCCTTCTATGCATCTGACCCTAGTTACTCCCAGAGATCAGCATGAATTTTATGTTTGAGTTTCCCTCCCTCTTCTCAGTGGAGAAGGCTTAAAGATGAGGAAGGCTTGGATGAATCCACAAACCATAATGCCAAGACCCAGATAACTGAGAGTTGGTTAAGTAACCTTGATAATTTTCTTCCTACCCTGGGTGAATTGAATTTGATTCCCTCTCCCCCAGCCCCACCTCCACAAATGCCACAGGACTCACAACCCTAAGGAGGAAGAAAACCCCAAAGGTCCAATCCCCTCCTACCTCGGAGTCGCTTCAACCTTTTCTCCTTCCTTTTCTTGCGAATGATGATGAGCAGGGCCACCCCTAGGGTGGCCAGGATGACGGGGCAGGCGATGGAAAAAAGCTTCTTCACATCATCCCCCTCTCCCTGGGCTGACTTGATGGGTGGAATGGTGCCTAAGACAGGAGTACCAGAGAAGGGTCAGACAACTGGGGCTGAGCTAGGCTGAGGTGGAGAAAGTTCTCTCTCATGTAATAACTGGGTCCCCTTCTACAGACTATAAGTAAGGACTATAGAGCACTAGGCTAGGAGTCAGGAAGATCTGAGTTCAAATCTGGCCTCCGACACAGTTTGGCTATGTGACCCTGGGCAAACCATCTCACCTCTGTTTGCCTTGGTTTCCTCATTTGTAAAATGGGGATAATAACAGTACCTATTAATAATAGCATAATAATAACATCTCCCAGGGATGTTACAAGGATCAAATGAGATAATAATTGTAAAATGCTTAGTGTTGTGCTATAGAAATATTAGCTATTATCATTATTACCTTCTTTTTTTTTTAATTTTTTTTTTTAGTGAGGCAATTGGGGTTAAGTGACTTGCCCAGGGTCACACAGCTAGTAAGTGTTAAGTGTCTGAGGCCGGATTTGAACTCAGGTACTCCTGACTCCAGGGTCGGTGTTCTATCCACTGTGCCACCTAGCTGCCCCCTCATTATTACCTTCTAGAGTTGTGACGATTACATGAGATAATATTTGTAAAGTGCTTAGCACGGTGCCAGACACATAGCAGGTACTATGCAAATGCCAGCCATTATTAATTATTTATCCATCCTTTATGTTATTATTATTTATCCTGTTTCTTGAAATCTTTCCTCCTCCTGTTTATCTTCTCCCCTTCCCCTATCCTCAGTCACAGAATTGTGGCCTTCCCCTCTGCTTTTCATATTCCTATGACTCTCCATCGGAACCTTATGATCGATCCCCCTCTTCCTTGGGCCTGCAGGTTCTGAATATGGGTCATTATAGCTCACATTTATTTCCTACTCTTAAATTCATTAATGCTTAGTGAAGAAACAGTATCAACAAAGGAATAAATAGTATTAGTAACTTGATAGTATTAATCCTTTCTGACAGATGGAGAGGCTGAAACTTGGAGAGACGAAGAGATCTACTCGGGATAACACAGTGTCAGAGGTGAGACCTGATGGGGTGGCAGTTCAGACTTTCCTTCTCCTTTCTCTCACATCAGCTCTGAGTAGGTAGCTGCTCTACTTGGTTGTTTCTCTTGCCAGCCAAAGGGTCCAAATGAGATTGGCCCAGAGAAGGAGTCCTGCTCTGCTGAGCCATTTGCTATAGCTAAATGCCAAGTGATGGCCCTACCCTCTACCCAAATCTGCCCCCAAACTCACCTTCTTCAGGAAGCCTTTCTGGCTTCACTCTGCCCCATTTGTTTTGCTCCTTTATTAAGGGACTTCCTAATAAAGGCATGTGGGCGTACTTAGTAAGTTAATAGGAACTTTTTTTTTTTGCATATTGCCTTTCAGCTGTTTTCCTATGAGGGTCACAGGTCACAGATATAGAACTATAAAGGACCTTCTGAGGCCCCCTCTGAGACACAGTGGCATTAAATGACTTACCCAGGGTTACCCAGCCAGGAAGTACCTGAGGCAGGCTTTGAACTGCGAAGGGAACACTGGCTTTCTATAAAACATCTATAAAACAAGGGATCGGACAAGATGGCCTGGGAGGAGTCTTTCAGTTCTAACTCTGTGATCCTATGATCTAATCTAATCTCTTTATTTTACAGTTGAGGAAACTGAGGCCCAGAGACAGAAAGTGATTTTTCTGTGGTCACAATCCATCTCCAGACCATGCGGACATTCTTCTTCCACCCAAGATAACTCAGACTCTTGTCCCCGGCACCCTGGGCTCTGGTAGGTGAGATTTTACCTGATTTTTGCCCAGAATCAAGTCATCTTTCCACTTCTTGACTATTTCCAAACCATGTTGCCTATATTCTGGTCCTCCACTGCCCTGCTCTCCTATATGTGTTGTCTTCCCTATTAGATTGTAAGCTTCTTGAGGACAGGGACTGTCTTACTTTTGTATTTGTATCTCTGGTTCTTAGCACCATGTTTAAAACAGGTTTAATACATGCCTGTTCGTTCATTCATTCATTCATTTGTTCATTCATTCATTCAATCAAGTGGCGCAGTGAGGATTTGAACCCAGGCTCACAGACTCCAAAGGCAATTAGTGCTATTTCTACTACGACCATGAGTGAATGTTCTGTTTCTGCTTTGAGACTAGCACCTCTTCTCAGGCAGAGCCTGGATTCCTCCTCGTAATAACATGACCCTTCCCTTACTATGAATAGAAATTATCCATTGTGACTACTATATATTATAACTATTGTGATGCCATAAAAAGCCCAAGATATGGCTGTATGAAGTCACTTTCTTGAGTGGTAGAAGGAAATTTAAGAAAGACAAGTTTGTAGAAGCCATAAATTGGAGCTGAGGCAGGGCCAGGACATCTATGAAATGTCCACTGACCTTGATAGCTGTTGGTCTTTCCTGCTCTGAAAATATGTTGAAGCCTAATGTAAGACAGAGACATTCTCAGGCCAGGAGCAAGAACTTAGTGGGTGGTCTGACTGACAACTATGATCATGATACCAGAAATTTGAAGCCTTCTGGATAAAGAATCATGGGAAGAACTGGCTGGAAGACTTTCTGCCACATTATACCGTAAGTTTCTTGAAGGCAGGGAATGTCTTTTGCCTCTTTTTGCATGCTTGGTGCTTAGCACAGTGCCTGGAAGATGGTAGGTGCTTGATTAATGTTTAATGACTGATTCTCCAAGGCTCATTTAGAAGGGCTAGACTGAGATGTTAGATGGGAACCAGGAATTGAGCTATGTTGAAGGTTTCTAGGATCTAGGTTGGAAGGATCCTTAGAGATGGTCTAATCTAACACTTGCCATTTTATAAATGAGAGAACTGAGTCTTGGGGCAGGGAAGTGACTTGCTATTCTTTGGCAAGACCAGTCTTATAATTCTAAACACAGTAAGTGCCCTTTCCACTCCAGCCTCGTCTGTGCCTAGGGAGTGTGCTAAGCTGCTGGCTAGGATGAAGAATAGGAGACATAGAAAGGATTAGTTGAAGGATGGTTTGTTATGCCTTTGTGATTAGACTATTAGCTCCATGAAGGGAGGGGCTTGCTCCTCATCTAAAGTTTTTTTTCTCTCAGAGGCTATGAATCTATTTATATATAATCTATGAATTTATTTATATATTTATTTTTGTGGGGGCAATGAGGGTTAAGTGACTTGCCCAGGGTCACACAACTAGTAAGTGTGTCAAGTGTTTGAGGCCAAATTTGAACTCAGGTCCTCCTGAATCCAGGGCTGGTGCTTTATCTACTGCGCCACCTAGCTGCCCCCTTTTTATTTTATAAGTACTTATATCCTAGGCACTGGGAATAGGAAAGCATTGGAAGAAACAATCCCTTCTTGCAAGGAACTTTTATATTCTACAAGGAAAGATAACAAGTACATGGAAATATATATATATATATATAAACATAAAATACAATATATAATATTATATATATACATAAAATATAAATAATATAATATATATGATGAATAGAACATTTTCACTTCCTTCAACGATTCCTCATATTATATACTTTCAAGGTCTGTGATTACAGTTACTGCTCTTCCCTGGATAGATTCTGGTTTGGCAGTGTCTCCCTGAGAAAGTGTGACCTAAACTAAGTACCAGACTTCAAGTGTAATATGAGAATTGTAGGGTGTGATAGGATTATTATTTCACTTATTCTGCTAAGCCAATGTTTTTATATAGTTATGTTTTATTTTATTCTTTTAAACTTGAATTCCAACTCAGTAAAGGGTTTGTTTTTTACCTTGATTGTGTCTCAAATGAATTAAGGGAAAGAGGGATTGCTGACTGACATTCAGCCCAGAGAATCAGGGAGTACACGGGGCTGTGGAGAAAGAGGCTGACAGCTAGAGAAGAGAGAGGGCCTTTAGGGAAGGGGCTTGGGGGTTTAGAAGTGGACAGTGGGGTTCTCCCTCTCCTCAAGGTATTCCTTCTTCATCCCAGGCCAGGTTTCCACCCATAGAGGGCATTCTGGTCTCTGTGTGGCCTGCCTGTCTGCCTGGTGCTGCCCATCCCCAGAGAGTTATCCCTCCAACTGTGGGGCCAAACTCACTTCCATCGTAGTCCAGCGTTGCGAACTGAGTGGTCTCATTGCCGCAGCCCGCACTATTGCAGGCCCTCATGCGAAGCTCGTACCAGGTGGCTTCTCGAAGTTCCGCCAGGAACACCTCCCCCGAGCTGTTGGCCCGCAGGCCCTGCCAAGCCCACGTGCCCTTGGGCCTGTACTCCAGCAGGATGGACGTGATGGGGCAGCCCCCACTGCTCCAGCCCTGCAGGTTGAGTCGGGCGTGCGTGGAGTTGATGTGGGTGAAGAGGTGCTGGTCTTTGCTGAAGGACGGTTCTGGGTGGGGTGGGGTGGGGAGGAGACCGAGGAGTAAGGGGATGGGGAGGAGGGGGAAGGGAAGGGTAGGGTTAATGTGGGCCGGACCAGCCCCCTTGTCTGCCCCCAAGGTGGGTGTTCCCCTGGGGGATTGTTGGGACCTTCAGGTCCCTCCTCCACCTCCTCCTCCTCCGATGATGGTCCCAGGTGGTTAAGGGGTGAGAGGCAGAGTCGGGTAGGGTTGCCATAGGGAGCAGAGGCAGGGGGGACCACAGGAAAGTGGGAAGAGATGGAGAGTGGGTAAGGGAAGGGGGAGGGAAGAGGAAAGAGAGAGAAGGGGAAGGAGGGAAAGGGGAAAAGGAGGAAGAGGGGGGAGGGGAAGTAGAAATCTTTCCCCCACCCCCAAAGCAGAGAAGAGGGATTGGTTTTTACCCAACTCTGCCCATATAGAAGCTAACATTAAGGGAAAGAGCTGAGCTCCTCCCTCATTCATCCCTGTAGCTTTGGCCTACATATTTGACCCCTGCCCAGGGCCCCTCTCTATTCTATCCATTCCCTTTATTCTGTCTGCCCTAGAATTATATCAGCTTTCTTTTCTCTCGTCTCCCTCTCTCCCCTGCATCTATTCCCACCTTGGTTCACTGGTGTCCCTAGTTCTGGGCTCATCCTTCAGCCACAACCTTGACCCCTCTTGAGCCAACCTTGGGCTACTTCCCTATCTTGATCCCCCCTGCACCAGGATGAGTCCTACCAGCTTCTGACTTCGAGGCCCATCCCACTTCCCAATCCTGGTCCTCACCCCGCCCGTGGGTCTTGGCTTCAATAATCTCGCTGATGCGCCCAGCGCCCACACTGTTCTTGGCGGCCAGCTTCACCTTATACCAGGTGCCACACTTGAGACTGTCCAGTTTGAAGGAGCGTTCGCTGGAGCTGATGAATACATCCTTCCACTCCTCACTGTTGTCCACAGAGTACTGTAGCACAAAACCTGGGGGAGGGGGAAAGTGATCGACCCTGGTCATAAGTGGGATCTGGGGAAGTTCACAACCCAACCTGGCTTCTTCCCTAGGCTCCTGATTCGCCCCCTGACCTGAGCACAGAAACTGGGGTCCTGACAGGGAGAGGAACAGGGAGGGATAATATGGAAATTACACAAAATCTCCCTACACCTCGATCATAGATTAAATGAAACCACAGTCAGGAGTGACTGGGATCCAGCCTTATGTCATATTATTACTTTCTTCCGTGTGCTTGCCAAAATGGGCTTCTTGTTCTCTGATACCTTTTGCACATTTTCCTGTCTCTATGGCTTCTGGTTAGGTTATCCCTTTTGTCTGGAATGTCCTCTCCACCCCCCTTTCCCCCTATTCAAATCCTAACTGGGCCCACCTCAAATGCCACCTCTTCCACAAAGTCTTCTCCCATTCTCTACCCTTCAATTCAGAAATTACGTCTCCCCTTTATATTCCAGTGTGGACATTTAAGATGTATAAAGGACTTTATATATGCCATTTGATCCTCACAACAACCTTGTGAGATAGGCATTGTGGGTACAATTATGCCCATTTTGCAGAGGCTCAGAGAAATCTGGTGACTTGCTCAGGGTCACACAGCTAATAAGTCTCAGAGCCAGGTAGGATTCAAGTTCAGGTCACCCTTTCCTCCAAACTGGGAGCTCGCATGTATCATTTTGCGTGATAGTTCTATATGTGTCTTAACCCTCTACTAGACTGTAAGCTTCATGAGGGAGAAGACTCTATCTAAGGATATGCTGGAGCTGACTGTTAGAATTTTCAGCGTATGCATTTATGCCTGGGAAAGCTGCAAAGGCTACAAATTAGGTGTTGATGTATTGCTTTATTTGATCGTCTAGACTGTAGAAATCAATGGAGAGAATGATAAGAATGCAGAGTAGACTTGAAAGTATATCCTTCCTGTAGTTTTTTTTGAGAGCCAGTTATTTACCAGTACACCCCTGATTATGTCTTATCTTGATTTTGTATCTTGCCAAGCACAGTGCTCTGCATGTAGTAGGTGGTTAGTATATGTTTACTGAATTGGATTGGATGGCACTGAATGTAGAATTGTTTCTGGGGCTCTGTAGCCCTGGTTGGGAGAATGAGGAGGGGTTGCTAGGTTGGTACTCAGAGAGTCTCTTGGGAACGGCATAA